>NC_060145.1:212954061-213276145 GCF_021461385.2 Schistocerca piceifrons | reverse complement strand
TGGGTGTACTGTGCACTATTCAGTGTCCCCTCGACGATCACCAGTGGTGTACGGCCAGTGTAGGAGATCGCTCCCCACACCATGATGCCGGGTGTTGGCCCTGTGTGCCTCGGTCGTATGCAGTCCTGATTGTGGCGCTCACCTGCACGGCGCCAAACACGCATACGACCATCATTGGCACCAGGGCAGAAGCGACTCTCATCGCTGAAGACGACACGTCTCCATTCGTCCCTCCATTCACGCCTGTCGCGACACCACTGGAGGCGGGCTGCACGATGTTGGGGCGTGAGCGGAAGACGGCCTAACGGTGTGCGGGACCGTAGCCCAGCTTCATGGAGACGGTTGCGAATGGTCCTCGCCGATACCCCAGGAGCAACAGTGTCCCTAATTTGCTGGGAAGTGGCGGTGCGGTCCCCTACGGCACTGCGTAGGATCCTACGGTCTTGGCGTGCATCCGTGCGTCGCTGCGGTCCGGTCCCAGGTCGACGGGCACGTGCACCTTCCGCCGACCACTGGTGACAACATCAATGTACTGTGGAGACCTCACGCCCCACGTGTTGAGCAATTCGGCGGTACGTCCACCCGGCCTCCCGCATGCCCACTATATGCCCTCGCTCAAAGTCCGTCAACTGCACATACGGTTCACGTCCACGCTGTCTCGGCATGCTACCAGTGTTAAAGACTGCGATGGAGCTCCGTATGCCACGGCAAACTGGCTGACACTGACGGCGGCGGTGCACAAATGCTGCGCAGCTAGCGCCATTCGACGGCCAACACCGCGGTTCCTGGTGTGTCCGCTGTGCCGTGCGTGTGATCATTGCTTGTACAGCCCTCTCGCAGTGTCCGGAGCAAGTATGGTGGGTCTGACACACCGGTGTCAATGTGTTCTTTTTTCCATTTCCAGGGGTGTATTTTTTATTTACATTAGTTGCAGTTAACTGGAAATAGCGCCATTGACTCGATGAACGTACCACTTACAGTGTATCTTAAAAAATGTGCTGATACTGACGGAAATCAACCTCAAAGCAAGCTGACATTGGCGGACAAGATTCTGACACACTCTGACAAATATCCCTGGTGTGTTTCGAATAACACCACAGGCAGCTACAGTTCTGGCAACTAAATCCATCTCGGTATCCACTGGGGTCTCATACACAAATGATTTTAGATATCCCTATAGGAAATAATCAAGGGAATCCAGGTCAGGTAACCTCGCGGGCCATGGAATCTACTTCTACATCTACATCCACACTCCGCAAGACACCTCACGGTGTGTGGCGGAGCGTACCTTGAGTACCTCTATCGGTTCTCCCTTCTATTCCAGTCTCGTATTGTTCGTGGAAAGAAGGATTGTCGGTATGCTTCTGTGTGGGCTCTAATCTCTCTGATTTTATCCCCATGGTCTCTTCGCGAGATATACGTAGGAGGGAGCAATATACTGCTTGACTCTTCGGTGAAGGTATGTTCTCGAAACTTTAACAAAAGCCCGTACCGAGCTACTGAGCGTCTCTCCTGCAGAGTCTTCCACTAGAGTTTATCTATCATCTCCGTAACGCTTTCGCGATTACTAAATGATCCCGTAACGAAACGCGCTGCTCTCCGTTGTATCTTCTCTATCTCTTCTATCAACCCTATCTGGTACGGATCCCACACTGCTGAGCAGTATTCAAGCAGTGGGCGAACAAGCGTACTGTAACCTACTTCCTTTGCTTTCGGATTGCATTTCCTTCCAATACAGTGACCACGGTACATTTCCTACTAATCAGGCTCTCCCTCGTGGTTCCCTTCCAGGATGTAAAGAATGTACATGTAAATGATCAGTGCAGTACCTGTAAACTTCTACGCATGTTAGTTATAAGAAGAACAGTAATGCCAGACGAAGCAGTAGACAAATTTACTTTCATATCTCCTTAAGCTGGTTTCTCCGACCCCAGGTTCCCTTCCCCAAATTGTTCAGTGGAGCATTCTCTATGTCATGTTACAGTTTTTCACGCTTTTGCGGAAACAGTCTGAACATCCACACTATACTGTATCAACACTATTTATAGAGTTGTTAAAACTTTATTTTCCGGCTTGGGTGTTTCTCTTGTTTTATCGTCATTTTTCTTAAGTCTGGTTTGATGCCTTCCGCATAACTTTCTCTCCTGCGCCAACCTCGTCGACGCACGTTCTTACCTACACCCAAAGCCTACGATTACGTATTGAACAAATTCCAATCTCCGTTTTGGAAGTCATTCCCTGATGTTTTAACACATCTTCTATCACCTTCTGCCTTCTCCTCCTTAATGTTCCCACACCTTCCCTTCCTCGTCGACCTACTTAATTTTCAGCATTCTTCTGTAACACTGCATCTCAAACGCTTCCATTCTCTGTTCTTGTTTTCCCATACTACAGCATTCATTTCCACAAAGTGCCGTTCTCAGAAATTTCTTCCTCAAATTGAGGGCTATATTTAATTCTGGTAGACATATTATACCCGTGGAGGCTATGGAAGTCAGGTTCTTATGTCCTCCTTGTTTGGCCCGACATGTGTTGTTTTGCTTCCAAGGTGGAATTTCTCCACTACGTCTACTATATGGTTCTCACTATTTGTGCTAAATCTATCGCTAATCTCATTTCTGCTACTCCTTATTATTTTTTCTTTCTTCGATCGGTTTAACGGGTCCTATTGTTCATTCTTGCTTTGAGTGAGGACAACAATGTCATCAACATTCTCTATCACTGATATCTCTTCAACCTTGAATTTTGACCCCACTCCTTAACTTTTATTTCTATCAATGATTTGCCGGTGTACGAGCTAAACATAACTGTATAAGCACTCTATCCATGTCTTACGCCATTTCTTACCCGAGTATCTCTTTCTTCGTCTTCCAGAGGTATTGTTTCCTTTGTCCTTGAGTGCTTCGCATAATACTCAACTTCTCCTTCGGGAATATATATTTTTCTTCGAGTTTATTACATTTTAGACTATTTTAGGTTATAAAACACTTTTTATAGATCGATAAATCCTATGAAAGTGTCTTGCTCCATTATTAACCCCAACGCCAGAACTGCTTCTGTGATATCCTTCCCTTCACTAAAGCTAAGGTGATCGTCATGTAACAGATGCTAAATTTTCTTTTCCATCTTTCTGTTTATTGTCCCTTTAAGCAGCTGGGATGCATGAGCTATTAAGATGACTCAGCGACAGTACGCGCATTTAACTGCGTTTGCTGCATTCACTGTCTTTGGGATATGTGAATGATATTATTCCGATAATTCAGTGGTTTACCTCCAGACTCGTAGATTCTACATAATAACTTGAATAATTGTTTATTTGGCACAAAAAAATTGGGATATCTGAAGGGATATTATCCATGCCCTCTGTGTTACTTGATCTCAGATCTTGTAAAAAGCTCTTTCAAATTGTGACTGTGACACCATATCCTTCATGTCTTCCGAATTAACACCCATTTCTTCTTGTGTCAAGTCTTTTGTAATAGTTCCTCACCTCCTAGAGGCCCTCAGTGTACTATTTCCATCTGTCTTCTCTCTTCTATGCGCTTAACAACGGAACTTCATTTTCGCTCTTAATTTTAACGTTCTACTCTTTAATTTCACCTTAAGTTAGTTGGACTTCTGTATGCACTGATTCTGTGGTCCTGCAGCAATTTCACCTTATATCCCTGCAACATTTTTACTTTAGTTTCCCTTCACTTCCTATTGATTCCATTCCTAAGTGATGTATATTTCTGAAGTCTCCTCTTTACATGAAAGTGTTATTACTTCTTCCTTCGCTAAGCACTTGAAACGTGTCTTTTGTTACCCAAAGACTCTTCAGAGATGCCTAGTTTTGCCTCTCCAGCTTCGCCGTTCCCAGTTTAGGGATTTCCGTTCCTATCCAACTGAATCGTAGTATCCGCAGCCTAAAATAACTTAAAATACCCATCAGAATACTTCTGTACCCCCTTCTTTAAACACTAATTCTTACCGACGATTCTCCTAAAATTCACGTTGCTCTTCCACGAATACCGTCATGAAAAGCAACGTTCTATTATTACTAATGTAATTTCATAGACGTAAACCTGACCAGATGTAATGATCGCACACGTTTTGTGGTTTGTGTGCCGTGTGTAGTTGCTTCGGGTTATCAAGTGATGCATGCGACTGGCGTCGGTCACAGTACAGTTAACAAGAACAATAGCGAGCGTGGCCATTCAGACGTCATGTCGAGCCACACCTGCTGCGAGGATCGTTCTCTCAGAGCAGGGGCGCGGCTTCCCGCTTTCTGGGAATTGTCGTCGCCCGGTCGCGGACGATCCGGCTCTGGGATCCTCTCAGAATGTCGCTCTAGTCTGCAGGCTGGAGATTCCGTCTGGTACAAAAATATATGCGATCCAGTGCAGCTGCCGTGACGGTAGGGCGCTCACCGTGTCTCTTCTGGTTGCATCGGTGCTCAACGCGACCTCGGACATTCTCTGTGCTCACAGCTGGGGTTAGTCAGTACCTGTAGAAGTGCCTCGCACTTCATTCTCCCTGGTCGCCCTGGTGACTACTCCGAATTTTATGTGGGAGAGACGCTACACGTATAAAAAATTAATACACTCCTGAGCATTTGCTCATTTTTCCAGATGAATGAGCGACGGCAGTTGCTGGGGAGACCCGTAAAAATCGAGCAAACCACTGATCTCCCATTCCTTGCTTCTCTCTCTCTTTGCCCCTCTCTCTCTCTCTCTCTCGGTTTCGCTCTGTCTTTCTCCTCGTCCCTCTATAGGGTGTCACAATCAAAATTTTGCAAACAGTCTATTGTGTAGATGTATCCTCCACCCTCCCCCTTTTATTTTTTTTTACGTTTGGTAGTGATAGTAGCAAGTAAAGGTTTCACCAAAATTTAAAGAGAAAAATTCCACGCCACCCATAAGGCGACCGCGTGAAATAAACGATTTACATTGTACACCAAAGAAAGTAAGAGAGAGCGCTTGAAATGACACTAGGCAGGCGGATGTCTGACCGTTAGCTGTAGAGTGGAAGCCAATAGAGGCCTAAGTGCCATTTTTTTTAGTTAGACCCGAAAAACCGAGCTAGGCTAGAGCGGACTAGCGCTACCATCATTTCTAGTAGTGCATGTAAGGCCCGGACAATGGCATGAGCTGTATGTGCCGGCCCACAACGGGCTAAGCGCCACAGAGCTTTGTAATTGTTTCCAGCGCGTGACAGAGATTTTGCCCAGACTGAAAAACATAAGAGGCTGGAAGAATGGCAGAGTGTCAAAACTTATGGAGAATGCGACACCTAACAATCTATTTGTGGTTACTATGTTCCAGTCTGAGGCCTTTTTTTATTTTAAAATAGCAGCCGATTCACGTGTTAATACAACGGAAATAATGCAATTGGACTCTAGTGAAAACAGTTGCACCTGGTATCTTCAAGATTAGAACAATGTTTAGCGAACTTGAAGACAGGAGTACCTAAATGATTCTCAAGAAAGGGATTACCACTGACATAATAAATAACTTTGTTTTACAGTCACAACAATGTAAAACCATGTTGTCAGCTGATAAGAAAAGAGAACTGCAAAAGATATTGCCGTATTTGAAAGTAGCTAACGGAACATGTTTCGAACAGTTAGTGAATTAAAACTGCCTTGCGCTCTATAAAATTAAAAGAAGGATTAAAAATAATTTAATCACAGGATAGTATGTCCGCAAAATGTGTCTGTAAAATGTTAATTGTCCACAAAGCTGATAAATGCTTGAGATTTCGTTCATTTACACTTACCTCGTTTTTGCCGATATCCCTATGGCATTTACCATGTCGTGCATATTTTAGTTTTTGTTGCTAAAAGGAAGGGGTCTTAAAAAATTGCATTATTTTCACTCTTACAGTAGACATACGAAACATATTTTTGTGTTTTTTTTTTTATTAAAATATTTTTGTAATAAAACTGAATAACTCGGTATCCGTATTTCGCCGCCTAGCGTCATAATGAAGGCGATGAGTTGTTTGAGAGACGGAAGGCGACAGTTAAGTGGCCGGAAATTATATTGACGCGGCGTTTGCGAGGGAACACAGAACAGATCTTCATTGTTGTAGAAAATTCTTCGCGTAGGCAGATCTTAAGCTCGGAACGGCTACGCCGAAGGGAAATCCCTGTATGGGTGTGCTATGCAATAGGTCAAGATATCACACAAAGACATAAAATAGACCCAGGAGTTCTTAAGGCGTCAGCTTAAGAACTATTTGTTTTAATAGTGATCTAAAGAAGGCAATAGAAGACAGTACCTAATAGACGGATTCCTCTGCTTCAATTCATATGTTCTCATTAATTTTGAGAATCGAATACATCTACTTTTCAGTGTAGAGTGTACCAGCTAAAGTGTTGGCGCGCTCGAAACGATAAGTCGCTAGTAGGTTGCCTGAGAGGCAGGTTACGTGAATGAACGCGCAGTACAAGTGTTCACTTCTGATGTAACATAGTACTTTCGGAGTACTATCGCTTCTCTGACTCTGTTCAGAATCCATGAAACAGCATATGGGTTGCTCTCTCAACATAATTGGTGATTTCTGTGCTTGGTTTGTCCCTTGTGAGATTTCCGATAGTTGTATTTTCAGGGTTTAACCATGCAGATGGCCGACTGGTCGCGTGATGGAAATAGTGAATTCCGATCCTTTATTCCGTTTATTGTGTGCAGATGAGCAACTATATACACTCCTGGAAATGGAAAAAAGAACACATTGACACCGGTGTGTCAGACCCACCATACTTGCTCCGGACACTGCGAGAGGGCTGTACAAGCAATGATCACACGCACGGCACAGCGGACACACCAGGAACCGCGGTGTTGGCCGTCGAATGGCGCTAGCTGCGCAGCATTTGTGCACCGCCGCCGTCAGTGTCAGCCAGTTTGCCGTGGCATACGGAGCTCCATCGCAGTCTTTAACACTGGTAGCATGCCGCGACAGCGTGGACGTGAACCGTATGTGCAGTTGACGGACTTTGAGCGAGGGCGTATAGTGGGCATGCGGGAGGCCGGGTGGACGTACCGCCGAATTGCTCAACACGTGGGGCGTGAGGTCTCCACAGTACATCGATGTTGTCGCCAGTGGTCGGCGGAAGGTGCACGTGCCCGTCGACCTGGGACCGGACCGCAGCGACGCACGGATGCACGCCAAGACCGTAGGATCCTACGCAGTGCCGTAGGGGACCGCACCGCCACTTCCCAGCAAATTAGGGACACTGTTGCTCCTGGGGTATCGGCGAGGACCATTCGCAACCGTCTCCATGAAGCTGGGCTACGGTCCCGCACACCGTTAGGCCGTCTTCCGCTCACGCCCCAACATCGTGCAGCCCGCCTCCAGTGGTGTCGCGACAGGCGTGAATGGAGGGACGAATGGAGACGTGTCGTCTTCAGCGATGAGAGTCGCTTCTGCCTTGGTGCCAATGATGGTCGTATGCGTGTTTGGCGCCGTGCAGGTGAGCGCCACAATCAGGACTGCATACGACCGAGGCACACAGGGCCAACACCCGGCATCATGTTGTGGGGAGCGATCTCCTACACTGGCCGTACACCACTAGTGATCGTCGAGGGGACACTGAATAGTGCACGGTACACCCAAACCGTCATCGAACCCATCATTCTACCATTCCGAGACCGGCAAGGGAACTTGCTGTTCCAACAGGACAATGCACGTCCGCATGTATCCCGTGCCACCCAACGTGCTCTAGAAGGTGTAAGTCAACTACGCTGGCCAGCGAGATCTCCGGATCTGTCCCCCATTGAGCATGTTTGGGACTGGATGAAGCGTCGTCTCACGCGGTCTGCACGTCCAGCACGAACGCTGGTCCAACTGAGGCGCCAGGTGGAAATGGCATGGCAAGCCGTTCCACAGGACTACATCCAGCATCTCTACGATCGTCTCCATGGGAGAATAGCAGCCTGGATTGCTGCGAAAGGTGGATATACACTGTACTAGTGCCGACATTGTGCATGCTCTGTTGCCTGTGTCTATGTGCCTGTGGTTCTGTCAGTGTGATCATGTGATGTATCTGACCCCAGGAATGTGTCAATAAAGTTTCTCCTTCCTGGGACAGTGAATTCACGGTGTTCTTATTTCAATTTCCAGGAGTGTAGTTTATAATCGTTATTGAAAGACCTGCATGACAGTGCAAACTTGATTACAAGTGAAAGAACGTTTATATATTAATTTTCCGTCTTGTAACTACATTAAAGTACAATGTGCTTGAGACAGATTTTTTTTAGAGTCCTAGAAATGGCTAACAAAAAAGGGGCATTGTTGCCAGATGTATCCAAGATGGCGGCGATGACGTCATCCAAGGTGTCAGCGTGTAGACATGGCAACAGCGTATGACGTCATTAAATATGGCGACTGTGACATCAGATGATGATGCAAGTGCCACACCCTCCTGCCACCCCTCCCCCCCCTGGTGGGAAGTTTGTATTTTTGGCAGGAACATAGGACAATTGCTCTACCTCCACTAACCTAACCACTGCCCAGAAAATGGCAGGAAGTTTTAATTTTTGTGGGAAGATAGGACAATTGATCTACATCCACTAACCTAAGTCACCCTCCCCTCCCCTCCCCCAGAAAATGGCGGGAAGTTCAAACTCTAACTGGATAATGCATCACACCTTTACTAAGCTAAGAAAATCGCGAGAAGATAGGTCACTTGGGCTACCTCAACTAAGTCACCCAACTGCGACTTCTTCCTAGGAACTGGTGTTAAGTTTGAATTTTGGCAGTAAAGAAAGGTCAGTTCCTTTATCTCTACTAAGCTAAGAAAATGGCGGGAAAGAAAGGATACTTGGACTAACCTCAGTCACCTGACTGCCACCTCCTCTTAGGGATTCGTGGGAAAAGGACTCAGCCTGTACTGGGCTGCTGGAGAGAGGAAGGAGTGTATTATTTTGGAACAATTTATTTAGGGATGGGGTATATTTATCACAGTGATACAGAACACATGCTCTGATATCCTACACAGCATACAGACCTGCAAACTCCTCCTACTTAATTCATGAATAATTCTCTACACACGCACTTGCCAATTATAAACTGTCAAAATAATGCATTGCACAGCCTACAGGCTAGCAAACTACTCGTAAATAATGCAATACATTTACGTCCAGAGAGCAAAAAAAACTCGAAAATTGTCAAAATAATAAACCATCTAAGAGACTCTGCAAATGTGCTTGCTAATTGTCAACTGTCAAAACCATGCACCAGTCTTTATTTAAATAATTAGAGACAGTACCACCATCCAGTGTGTTCACCAGGAGGTCTGCACTCCAACTGACCTAGTACACAGTACCACCACCAGAGGGTGTGGTCATCCATTTCGTGTCGTAATAAAAGATGGCACCCATGATGTCAGCTGATGATGCAAGTACCATTATCCAAGATGGCGGCAAAAAGTGTGTTCACCACAAGGTCTGGACCTAGTACACAGAACCACCACCAGAGAGCACTGTCGTCCATTTTGTGATGTAATCCAAGATGGTGGAGGGGAAATGGCGGGAAAACGACTCTGCCTGTGCTGGACATAAGTTTTTATTTTACAGACAATGTCTCCACCATGAGATCAAGACTTTAACTGACCTAGTACACAATACTGCCACCAGAGTTTGCTGTCATCCCTGTGATGAAATCCAAGACAAGGGTCTTGAGGGAGGAGGGGGGAGAATGGCGCGAAAATGACTCAGCCTGCACTAAGCTGCCGGATAGAGTATGCAACAGACACACAAAGAACGTATGCAGACACTGCCTGCGCCGCCCTGTCCACTAAACCGCACAGGAGGACACCGACAGCCCTGCGAAGTGACGTGGACGTCAGCTGTCAAACCACACACAGATGTCCATATGCATGAGGCAGTGACATCGCTTTCATACCTGGTACCTAAGAAATTCCTCTCGAAATACATGTTCACCTAGGCACCATTGCTGACATGACTGGAGAGGGACAAAGACTTATTTACAGAGCTTAGATGCTCCAAGCTGGGCTGCATGCACGTGGGTTCACTGCTACCCTCCCTCTACCTGCGGTCTGGTGAAGACACTGCAGAAATCCTTTCCAGAATAGCAAAAGCTGCTTTCTCCCTAGCGATTCTAATGGACCACACATGACGTGGGGCTGACACATTGCCGCACATAGCTACTTACCATCGCAAGTGGATCTACCAATGTTCTCAATGTTATACTGAAGTCATATAGCTATCTAAAATAATAAGCAAGTCAAACTCTAGTAAATTGCAGAAATACTTAACATGTGCTATTGTAGGTGTTTTTGTGATGTTTCAGCTTGTATGCACAGAAATTCTTGCTCAAACAGAACCTGTTTACGAAGATAGCGCAGAATAACATTGAATGCACTCTTCCCAGGGGTTCATCACATGTTATCCTTGCTGCTTTCAACACACATGCAAACGTTTCCACCGCTATGTAGAGGCTCCTATATCCCAGCACAAAGGATGCAAATGAATTGAGTATTATGATTGGCTCTTATCGCATTTACCAGCTGAATTACTGATCCCGTTGGTATCAAAGCACGATCGACCTTTACTTTCTTTCTGCAGATGGGACTTTCAGTGGTAAAATTATTTTACACAGACCGCTAAATTGCATTGACAGTTAAACCTGTAAAGTTGTCTACAGATCATCAAATACATCCCAGACTCACAAGAATATTGGAATCGAGGAGCATTTTAGCTGTGTAACTACAATTAAGTATTATGAATGCTGCCGCAGTCTGACACTGATTGATGTACAGGTAGTGTCTCCTCTTGACGGCTAGGCTTCTGGAACGGATCTCTGTATCTATAGCATACATAATTTTCCACATAAAAAGTCTCTCTTGTACCCTCACAGTTATCGATGTGCTGAATCTATATGTCCGTCATGATAGCACACACAGTCATCCTCTCTAGTCATGCCACAACATAAACTTTACAATGCAATATATACACATTTTACACAACATATGCCACAGTAACTTTACAATGCAATATATACACATGTTACACAAACAGTGCAGTTATCTTTTATATTTGTACAGCACCTGAAAAAGTTATTGTATGCCTATACTGACACTGCTATATGGCACGATGCTCCTCAGTCCTAGGGAAGCACCACCCACCTATTCTTTCTTTCTACAGATGTGACATTCAGCAGCAATAAACTACACTCCTGGAAATGGAAAAAAGAACACATTGACACCGGTGTGTCAGACCCACCATACTTGCTCCGGACACTGCGAGAGGGCTGTACAAGCAATGACCACACGCACGGCACAGCGGACACACCAGGAACCGTGGTGTTGGCCGTCGAATGGCGCTAGCTGCGCAGCATTTGTGCACCGCCGCCGTCAGTGTCAGCCAGTTTGCCGTGGCATATGGAGCTCCATCGCAGTCTTTAACACTGGTAGCATGCCGCGACAGCGTGGACGTGAACCGTATGTGCAGTTGACGGACTTTGAGCGAGGGCGTATAGTGGGCATGCGGGAGGCCGGGTGGACGTACCGCCGAATTGCTCAACACGTGGGGCGTGAGGTCTCCACAGTACATCGATGTTGTCGCCAGTGGTCGGCGTAAGGTGCACGTGCCCGTCGACCTGGGACCGGACCACAGCGACGCACAGATGCACGCCAAGACCGTAGGATCCTACGCAGTGCCGTAGGGGACCGCACCGCCACTTCCCAGCAAATTAGGGACACTGTTGCTCCTGGGGTATCGGCGAGGACCATTCGCAACCGTCTCCATGAAGCTGGGCTACGGTCCCGCACACCGTTAGGCCGTCTTCCGCTCACGCCCCAACATCGTGCAGCCCGCCTCCAGTGGTGTCACGACAGGCGTGAATGGAGGGACGAATGGAGACGTGTCATCTTCAGCGATGAGAGTCGCTTCTGCCTTGGTGCCAATGATGGTCGTATGCGTGTTTGGCGCCGTGCAGGTGAGCTCCACAATCAGGACTGCATACAACCGAGGCACACAGGGCAACACCCGGCATCATGGTGTGGGGAGCGATCTCCTACACTGGCCGTACACCACTAGTGATCGTCGAGGGGACACTGAATAGTGCACGGTACATCCAAACTGTCATCGAACCCATCGTTCTACCATTCCTAGACCGGCAAGGGAACTTGCTGTTCCAACAGGACAATGCACGTCTGCATGTATCCCGTGCCACCCAACGTGCTCTAGAAGGTGTAAGTCAACTAACCTGGCCAGCAAGATCCCCGGATCTGTCCCCCATTGAGCATGTTTGGGACTGGATGAAGCGTCGTCTCACGCAGTCTGCACGTCCAGCACGAACGCTGGTCCAACTGAGGCGCCAGGTAGAAATGGCATGGCAAGCCGTTCCACAGGACTACATCCAGCATCTCTACGATCGTCTCCATGGGAGAATAGCAGCCTGCATTGCTGCGAAAGGTGGATATACACTGTACTAGTGCCGAAATTGTGCATGCTCTGTTGCCTGTGTCTATGTGCCTGTGGTTCTGTCAGTGTGATCATGTGATGTATCTGACCCCAGGAATGTGTCAATAAAGTTTCCCCTTCCTGGGACAATGAATTCACGGTGTTCTTATTTCAATTTCCAGGAGTGTATTTTACACTGGTCGCCATATTGCACTGACAACTACAGCTCGCAAAGCGCCATACATATCGTCAAATATGGAAAGACTCTTACTCAATTACATTGCTCCCCCACTGAGGACAGGAGCTTGAGTATTAGAGCATGAAACCGATCTCCAACCCAGCAATATATCACCGTGTACTGTGTCGATGTAGTAAACATACAATTCATATCCTCAACCATACAAAATCATCCCTTTTACATCAGAAAGCCGTCAGTAGATTGAAGTCACTCACAGAACTGTTGTGAAAAGACTGGATCATACACCCCCCCCCCCCCCCCCCCAGGTACAAACGCGCTACTCTTTCTGGTCCGGACATGCATCCATGCTCACGTTTCTTTACCCATCTCCAGACTCTGCTGCCCAGCAGCAGCGCCCTCGCTGGTGGAACTGCAGTACTCAGCTGCTATCGGTATTGTTGCTGGCCGCAGCTATCGAAGTCTTCTGGCATCTTCATCTCGAGCAAATTTCGGAAATGACGGGATTCCATGTGTTATTCAATTGGTAACCACGGTCATGGTACATTAGATTTCCCGCAATGCGTATTTCAACTGATTATTTGATAATGTAGTCCCAAAAAGTCGTTGCAGTGGCCAAAATCGAAGTTTTGTCATACTCCATTGAATGTCCATTACAAATACAATGTTTTGCAATTGCAGACTTACTTGGTTGCAGTAGATGAGTGCAATGTTGATGTTCTGTACAACACTCTTCCACTGTACGTGTTGTCTGTCCTATATAGGCCATACCACATTGACATGGTATGTTGTAAATTCCCCCCTCTGGATGATTTGTGGTGGGATTATGATTGATGCACGTACTCCCCTGCATGTCTTTGACAGAGGAACTGTAACAGGTCATGTGTATCAGGGTATCATTTTGCACCAGTATGTCTCTACCTTTTCAGGGGTGCAGTGGGTCCCACCTTCCTCCTGATGGATGATAACAAATGGCCCCACTGAGCTGCAATCGTGGAGGAGCACATTGAAACCGAGCTTATCAGGCAAATGGTGTGGCCTGTTCTCCAGACCTAATCCCCATTGAGCATGTCTGGGATTCTCTCGGTCGATGTATCACTGCACATCTTTAAATCCCTAGGACACTTCAGGAGCTCTGACACGCACTGGTGCAAGAATGGGAGGCTATTCCCCAGCAGCTGCTCGACCACCTGATCCAGAGTATGCCAACCTGTTGTGTGGCCTGTGTACATTGCATGGTGATTACAACCTATATTGATGTCAGGGTACATGTGCAGGAAACAGTGGCGTTTTGTAGCATATGTGTTTTGGGACGGTTTTCTCAACTTATCACCAATACCATGGACTTACTCTGTGTCGTGTGTGTTCCCTATGTGCCTATGCTATTAGCGCCAAATGGCTCTGAGCGCTATGGGACTTAACATCTGTGGTCATCAGTCCCCTAGAACTTAGAACTACTTAAACCTAACTAACCTAAGGACATCACACACATCCATGCCCGAGGCAGGATTCGAACCTGCGCCTAGAACCGCTAGACCACCGCGGTCGGCTATTAGAGCCAGTTTTGTGTAGTGACATGTTGTGTGGCACCACATTCTGAAATTATCCTTAATTTATGAGCATGAGTGTAGAAACAAACAGACGAAAAATGATATTTCCACCTACGAATACCGATTTCGGTGATGTAACAGATTCGAAATCATCCCTATAATTTACAAGGTCATCTAAGGTGTTTCTCATGTCTAGAGAAACAGCAAACGTGTCTTCCACATACTAGATGCACACCCCACAATCGATCTCCTCTCAACTAATTAAAGGAGCGAAATGTGCAGCAGCACTCAACCAAACAATTTACATGGGAGGGATTAATGGTCCAGCACAAACATACCTCCATATTCATTCTCAAATTTCCACCCGATCACGAATGCTCACCAACTCATATCTAGCATTAGTTCGGTAGTCCAGAGGACAACACCTTACGTTATCTACATTCCTACAATCCAAAAGGCAGCTCCTACCGTTAAAGATAAACGTAAATCACCTCCGCACAGGTCACTGGGGCTGCAGGCCGAGCATGCGCAGGTAGAATCAATCATCCTAAGAAATCGGTCACATATATATTTCATCCCTGTGCTTACAACTAAATGTTATGGTCGTGGTCTCAGTTGAACGACATTCAACAATGAGTGAAGTATCGGAAATAACCCTGTTGATGGCTGTGGCTCTGAAAATAGAAATATCAGTACCATTCTTATAACTTTACATACTCTTCCCTTTGCTATCACAGAACTAGACGTCAAATCCACACCTTCCTTATGAAGAGACATAGTCATTTCCTTTGTATATGTCGGTACACAAACACTTTATAAGCCTGAGGCAGAACCTATCACGCACCCCCTAGTACTAAGTATAATACTTCGTCAATAACTGATTACCTACGATACAAAATAATACTGAGAGAAAGTCAGCGATGGGTGGACATGTCTCATATTTTGTGAGTGATACCACTGTGTCTTAGAAAGAGAGCCATGGTCATCTCTTATGTTAAAAAAACCTGATGACAACAACTACTGTATGTTACTGTCACAAGCGGTCTTGGTTCTACAGATGCACACAAGTATCCATGTTATAAGCTATACTTGCTTTAAAAATCCATGTATAGCGTTACCCACGTGGGTTTTCCAGACAAATACCGAGATGGTGATCGTCTTATAAAACGCCAGATGTTAAAACACCTGATCCCAACAACTACTGTACTTACTGTCACAAGTGGTCTTGGTTCTATAGATGCATACACAATTCCTTTAATGATTACAACCACTACTCAGTCATATTTCGGGCACTTCCATATCTCGAAACGAGTCACCTTTCCCGAACCTAGCTGCTACAGTAAAATTCCAATGTGGTTTTAGTCACCCCCTATGCATCTTGCAACGGCTCCAATTTCTACAGCTTCCCGCATGTGATCATTCCAGTTTAAGTCAGAACTGAGCAGAAGTCAGAGAGAGACATATCGACCGCCTTCTGCAACCCGTGTAGAAACAGAATTACTTGAGTTAGTGCAACAGGACCGTTCGGTGGAAACGCACGCAATGTGGTACATCTCCAAACTAGATACAGATACTACAGTCCGCGTCCATTGAAATCAATCTGCACAACATGCTATCATCATTATTCTCTACCCCCCAACAGAGAAAAAATATGAACCATAAAAGCTCCACAGACTTCATCCAATATAGAAGTCATCTAGGCACCGATGTTGCATAGCTGCAGTGCGGTCCGGTTCTGAGAAACAGATTTCGCAATGCTCCCCAGAATAGCATTCCTAACGGGTCCATGAACCATGGACCTTGCCGATGGTGGGGAGGCTTGCGTGCCTCAGCGATACAGATAGCCGTACCGTAGGTGCAACCACAACGGAGGGGTATCTGTTGAGAGGCCAGACAAACGTGTGGTTCCTGAAGAGGGGCAGCAGCCTTTTCAGTAGTTGCAAGGGCAACAGTCTGGATGATTGACTGATCTGGCCTTGTAACAATAACCAAAACGGCCTTGCTGTGCTGGTACTGCGAACGGCTGAAAGCAAGGGGAAACTACAGCCGTAATTTTTCCCGAGGGCATGCAGCTTTACTGTATGATTACATGATGATGGCGTCCTCTTGGGTAAAATATTCCGGAGGTAAAATAGTCCCCCATTCGGATCTCCGGGCGGGGACTACTCAAGAGGATGTCGTTATCAGGAGAAAGAAAACTGGCGTTCTACGGATCGGAGCGTGGAATGTCAGATCCCTTAATCGGGCAGGTAGGTTAGAAAATTTAAAAAGGGAAATGGATAGGTTGAAGTTAGATATAGTGGGAATTAGTGAAGTTCGGTGGCAGGAGGAACAAGACTTCTGGTCAGGTGACTACAGGGTTATAAACACAAAATCAAATAGGGGTAATGCAGGAGTAGGTTTAATAATGAATAGGAAAATAGGAATGCGGGTAAGCTACTACAAACAGCATAGTGAACGCATTATTGTGGCCAAGATAGATACGAAGCCCACACCTACTACAGTAGTACAAGTTTATATGCCAACTAGCTCTGCAGATGACGAAGAAATTGAAGAAATGTATGATGAAATAAAAGAAATTATTCAGATTGTGAAGGGAGACGAAAATTTAATAGTCATGGGTGACTGGAATTCGAGTGTAGGAAAAGGGAGAGAAGGAAACATAGTAGGTGAATATGGATTGGGGGACAGAAATGAAAGAGGAAGCCGCCTGGTAGAATTTTGCACAGAGCACAACATAATCATAACTAACACTTGGTTTAAGAATCATGAAAGAAGGTTGTATACATGGAAGAACCCTGGAGATACTAAAAGGTATCAGATAGATTATATAATGGTAAGACAGAGATTTAGGAACCAGGTTTTAAATTGTAAGACATTTCCAGGGGCAGATGTGGACTCTGACCACAATCTATTGGTTATGACCTGTAGATTAAAACTGAAGAAACTGCAAAAAGGTGGGAATTTAAGGAGATGGGACCTGGATAAACTGAAAGAACCAGAGATTGTACAGAGATTCAGGGAGAGCATAAGGGAGCAATTGACAGGAATAGGGGAAATGAATACAGTAGAAGAAGAATGGGTAGCTTTGAGGGATGAAGTAGTGAAGGCAGCAGAGGATCAAGTAGGTAAAAAGACGAGGGCTAGTAGAAATCCTTGGGTAACAGAAGAAATATTGAATTTAATTGATGAAAGGAGAAAATATAAAAATGCGGTAAGTGAAACAGGCAAAAAGGAATACAAACGTCTCAAAAACGAGATCGACAGGAAGTGCAAAATGGCTAAACAGGGATGGCTAGAGGACAAATGTAAGGATGTAGAGGCCTATCTCACTAGGGGTAAGATAGATACCGCCTACAGGAAAATTAAAGAGACCTTTGGAGATAAGAGAACGACTTGTATGAATATCAAGAGCTCAGATGGAAACCCAGTTCTAAGCAAAGAAGGGAAAGCAGAAAGGTGGAAGGAGTATATAGAGGGTCTATACAAGGGCGATGTTCTTGAGGACAATATTATGGAAATGGAAGAGGATGTAGATGAAGATGAAATGGGAGATACGATACTGCGTGAAGAGTTTGACAGAGCACTGAAAGACCTGAGTCGAAACAAGGCCCCCGGAGTAGACAATATTCCATTGGAACTACTGACGGCCGTGGGAGAGCCAGTCCTGACAAAACTCTACCATCTGGTGAGCAAGATGTATGAAACAGGCGAAATACCCTCAGACTTCAAGAAGAATATAATAATTCCAATCCCAAAGAAAGCAGGTGTTGACAGATGTGAAAATTACCGAACAATCAGTTTAATAAGCCACAGCTGCAAAATACTAACACGAATTCTTTACAGACGAATGGAAAAACTAGTAGAAGCCAACCTCGGGGAAGATCAGTTTGGATTCCGTAGAAACACTGGAACACGTGAGGGAATACTGACCTTACGACTTATCTTAGAAGAAAGATTAAGGAAAGGCAAACCTACGTTTCTAGCATTTGTAGACTTAGAGAAAGCTTTTGACAATGTTGACTGGAATACTCTCTTTCAAATTCTGAAGGTGGCAGGGGTAAAATACAGGGAGCGAAAGGCTATTTACAATTTGTACAGAAACCAGATGGCAGTTATAAGAGTCGAGGGACATGAAAGGGAAGCAGTGGTTGGGAAGGGAGTAAGACAGGGTTGTAGCCTCTCCCCGATGTTGTTCAATCTGTATATTGAGCAAGCAGTAAAGGAAACAAAAGAAAAATTCGGGGTAGGTATTAAAATTCATGGAGAAGAAATAAAAACTTTGAGGTTCGCCGATGACATTGTAATTCTGTCAGAGACAGCAAAGGACTTGGAAGAGCAGTTGAATGGAATGGACAGTGTCTTGAAAGGAGGATATAAGATGAACATCAACAAAAGCAAAACAAGGATAATGGAATGTAGTCTAATTAAGTCGGGTGATGCTGAGGGAATTAGATTAGGAAATGAGGCACTTAAAGTAGTAAAGGAGTTTTGCTATTTGGGGAGCAAAATAACTGATGATGGTCGAAGTAGAGAGGATATAAAATGTAGGCTGGCAATGGCAAGGAAAGCGTTTCTGAAGAAGAGAAATTTGTTAACATCCAGTATTGATTTAAGTGTCAGGAAGTCATTTCTGAAAGTATTTGTATGGAGTGTAGCCATGTATGGAAGTGAAACATGGACGATAAATAGTTTGGACAAGAAGAGAATAGAAGCTTTCGAAATGTGGTGCTACAGGAGAATGCTGAAGATTAGATGGGTAGATCACATAACTAATGAGGAAGTATTGAATAGGATTGGGGAGAAGAGAAGTTTGTGGCACAACTTGACCAGAAGAAGGGATCGGTTGGTAGGACATGTTCTGAGGCATCAAGGGATCACCAATTTAGTGTTGGAGGGCAGCGTGGAGGGTAAAAATCGTAGAGGGAGACCAAGAGATGAATACACTAAGCAGATTCAGAAGGATGTAGGTTGCAATAGGTACTGGGAGATGAAAAAGCTTGCACAGGATAGAGTAGCATGGAGAGCTGCATCAAACCAGTCTCAGGACTGAAGACCACAACAACAACAACAACAACAACGGGTCACACCATCCATCATCGAATTTTCCTGTCAAACTGCTGCTGCTGTCTACGCGGGACGATCCTATTGAATATACAGCTTTTGATTCATTGCAGAGGACAGTTTATAGTTTCATCACCCGTACTGTAGGATGATGACATTATACCACAGCCTATACTGTACATTACAAGAGACGCTCCCTGTGATCCTGTGTCATTGCTTGAAACATTATTTTCTAACACGCTTTTGTGCACTGCCAAACATTTTCTTTTTGTACCATGACTTCGAGATCTGTGTCAGGTTCTAAACTGACATTAAGACATTCTGATCCATTGCCGCTCGCAGAAAACTAGACATCGAATGGTGTAAATCATGTTGTTATGATGGCTACCATAACACGCCACACACTGGACCATTTTAAATAAAAGACAGTTACAACATAAGGAAACTAGAAGAGTTTGGCTGAATTGTGGAGAGTTTCCAAACTGATGTCCGAAAGTGATTGACGACCTCTACATTTAAACTCATCTGTCACAATGATGGAAAAGATGGTGGCTCTGCATTCCCTTTAGACTGATTCCTCATATTGCAGTCGTGTACGCGATCACTGATTCGGTGCTAGCAACCCCCAGAAGGTGTCGACCATCCACAAAACTCATTCCACAACTCAAACAAGCGCTGACAGTCAATCATTATGTGATAACCAACAGCGCGCCAATGCAAAGATTGGATGGAAAAAACACCGCCGATGTACCGTAATAATAAGCATCACAGTTGATGGCGTGAACAGTTTTAGCAATTTTACAGTAATTTCAACACCAGTCAATGATGTGACAGCATGTTTCCCCAGTTTCAGTATAATTGCTACACCGCCCCTTCTATACTTTGCGAGCAACATTGCAAAATCAGATAGATGATTGCGCAGTACGTCCATTCCGTGTTAATTCTCGAACACATAAATCATCAAAGTATACCAGATAATGCTTTACATATTTCTAACGCCTCGAACACAGTACTTAATTTACGATCTATCTCTCTGGTTATGAGAGTCACAGAGCATTCTCGCTGTCTTAGGGTAAAATTAGAGAGAGAAAGACCCCCATCACACTGTCATTCACCAACCTGCCCTGCAGCACCGTTACCGAATTAATCTGCAACCGATCAGAAGTATATCGCTACACTCCACGTCTCGTGAATGAATAGAGCTTTCCGAGTGCTCACCCATCCAAGTGCACGAGATTTCTCGAGATGCGCCCATGTAGAGGAGCTTAGCACTCCTTATCGATGTATAGTAACATACTTCAAAGTGTCGTGATGTAATAGCAGACGGTTAAGAAGAACAAGAAACGAATGATTTTTATGCACGATGGATCTCCAGGCGGATGGAGTTGGACGCATTTTTATGTAAATCAACCAAGCTATCAACTCTAAAGTACTGATTTAGAGTCTGGGATCGGCACCTGGAAGACATTGGTAAGAGAGAACATAAACACACGCACTCCTAAGGCTGCAACGTCCTGCACTTAAAACGGGCTATATGTTAGATCGCCTGTGTTTATAACCTTTCAGTCGTATGGAATGTAGCGCTGTTAATATTCCAGTGTGAAAAATATATTTCGAGCGCATGACATACATCCTTCTTCCCGGTTTCTCGATGATAAACTATGTTATCGAAGCGTAAAACGAAATACGAGAACATTATAGCTTTCCGGAGACATATAGTGTCCACCGTTCACATCCAATCACGGTTCAGAAATTATACGATGCCTGCATCAAGCCTATATAAAATGATCATTAGTAGCGGGGGATACCACTTACAAGGAAACAGATAAGCGCAAAGCAGCAGCATCCGACATGTGAAAATTACAAGTCATGCTGTCACTAACTCTGTAAACAGCACATCTGTCAGGAAAATGTGTACACGGGGATTGCAGTGCCTCACAAGCACCTATCGCTAACTTATTTATGACGCTGAAGTCTCGATTTTACACCCACGATGCGACAGAGTGGATGGAGTACATCGCATAAATCAAAGTTCGTTTAGAGGAATGTATCAAGTTTCATCACACATGAGATGGAAGTCCTCCGATGACCGACAGGTTCACCGTTAACGATCGCAAGTAGACAGTGCTTTAAACCACACACACAACACGTGGCTGTTACGAGTAGAGCGCAGGCTATGTCACGCGACTGGTGCATCCAGACAGAACACTGGAAAAATTGACCTGCAGCAACGTCTCCTTCTCTACCTTCTCTAGAATGCATCATCAGTCAACCATTAAATCGTATCTCGTTACAGCTCCATCTCAATCGATCATCGCGTCCACTCTGTTATCCTTTAACGCAGATGCAAGTAAGTTTAGAGGTGAATGGTTCTCTTTCTTCCTGAAAAGCATCAAACGCAGTAGACAACTCGCATCTATCACTGGTACCTCAACAGACATACAATACAATGCTGCCTCGACGGAAAAAAATTGACTGCCTCCCTGATTCCATTCGTTTCGATGTCGACGTTTTCTCGGATTCCTCTCGTTGCCGCATACTTTTTCCCATGTACAAATTGTTCTGCGCGAACCAGAAGATACGCAAGTACTTGCTCAATTTCCCCGCATTCTGGTGTATATTTGGTCAATTTATACCTATTCCCTTGTCATTTTTTGCAATTCTATGGATTTTCTGTCAGATCTATCCTTGCGGTCATGACATAACCTCTCGCTCTGTTCTAAAATTGCTTTTAAATGTATCACAGCGGCCACCACGTAGCCCAAATGCACTGATCTGGAGGTGGAATATAGCACTGTACTCGACTGTATCCATCACCTCCACATTTGGAGAACGTTTGCTCCGTTTTCTGTGTATATGCATGCCTCGCAGACGGCTCGAGAATATTTTGATGATTTATGTGTTCGGGAATTAACAAGGAATGGACGTACTGCGCAGTCATCTATCTGCATTAGCAATGATACTCGCAAAGTATAGAAGGGGCGGTGTAGCTATGATACTGAAATTGGGGAAACATGCTGTCATATCATTGGCCAGTGTTGAAATTACTGTAAAATTGCCAAAATTGTTCGCGCTATCAACTGTGATGCTTATTATTACAGTACGCCGGGGTGTCTTTTCCATCCCATCCGTGCAATGGCGCGCTGTTGGTTATCACATAATGATTGACTGTCAGTGCTTCTTTGAGTTGTGGAATGAGTTTTGTGGATGGTCGACACCTTCTGGGGGTTGCTAGCACCGAATCAGTGATCGTGTACATGACTGCAATATGAGGAAGATATCGCAGATCCATCATATAGTCCATCACTGTGACAGATGAGTTTAAATGTAAAGGTCGTCAATCACTTTCGGACATCAGTTTGGAAACTCTCCACAACGCATCCAAACTCTTCTAGATACCTTATGTCGTAACTGTCTTTTATTTAAAACCGTCCAGTGTGTGGCGTGTTATGGTAGCCGTCGGAACAACACGATTTACACCGTGCGATGACTATCGTTGAATGTTTATCGTCGAGATGGTGAAACATCACGTTCTGTGGCGCTCGCGGGGTCTCACAAACGTGAGATGACCATTGGCATGCTGCTCGCTCTGGTAGCAGAGTAACTGGTCACTGGCATCCGACGGATACGATTCAAACAAATTAAAATTAGCCTACTACTAGTTACAGAGATAGTGTGGTAGAACTGATTAATACGTTTAACAACGCTCTACTTTGCCCGGTAAGTTCCAGGTAGTGAGCCTAAAACAATCAATCTGACATAAAGAACCCACTGTTATAAATGAATATTATAAATGAATATTTTGCGACTTACGATGTCTTGAATGAGCAATGCCTGTGAGACAGTACAAATGAAACAGATACTGTTTATATAAATACATTTAAGTTACGTTTCGGAATTAAATTAGCCCACTGTTAGCTACAGAGATAGTCGGGCGGGGTTGGGTAACACATCTAATAACCCTCTTTTGTGCCTATTAAGTTCCAGGTAGTGGGCCTAAAAAGACGAATCTGATATAAGGAACACCCCGTTGTGAACGAATGTACCGGGAAGTACGAGGTGTCGATTGAGCAATGCATGTGAGACAGCACAACTAAATAGTGAAAGTTTGGCGATACGTCATTATCTAATGGGCCTATAACCGCCTTTCCTAGCGCCGTTTACTCTTACTAAAATGACACCAGCCTTACGGCCTTCTGACCTCACCATGACCTAAGCATGAACTTCCTTCTATCCTACATAGAAGGCATAATCTACATTGACCTCTAGCTCACCGTAATTATTACCAGTCTACTAATATAAATTGGAAACCAGACGCGTGTTTGCTATCGTGGGACCCTTAACTGATGTGGAAGTTACAGGGCAGAATCATGATGTTATGAAAATTACACTCAGGTGGGTTTATATTGAATCTGCGCTCTGATATAAATCGTCTCATATACATACAACAAAAAAAGGTTTTGCATCACCCCAGTTCCCAGAACTCCTGAAGATAGACGTTGACTGTGGGTATTGTATCACAGACACAGTCTCTTTGACTGTTCACAGATGTCACTAAACTCACCCAAAGATGTAAACAATCATGCATGAGCAGCGCCTATTAAACGGAAGAGCTCCGACAACCGATCAGTTCCAGTCATTCCACCAGGAAGGATGTACACGGCTCGTGTTATCTGTAGTTTAACCATGCCTAGGCGGTCAGTACCGGGTTCGATCGCGTCTGCATTGTTACTTTGTGCCAGCAAGGGCTCTAATAAAGTGAAGTGTCCAGGCGTCTCGGAGTGAACCCAAGCGATGTTGTTCGGACATGGAGGAGATACAGAGAGACAGGAACTGTTGATGGCATGCCTCGCTTAGGCCGTCCAAGGGCTACTACTGCAGTGGATGACCGCTACCTACGGATTATGGCTCGGAGGAACCCTGACAGTAACGCCACCATGTTGAATAATGCTTTTCGTGCAGCCAAAGGACGTCGTGTAACGACTCAAATTGTGCGCAATAGGCTGCAAGATGCGCAGCTTCACTCCCAATGTCCATGGCGAGGTCCATCTTTGCAACCACGATACCATGCAGCGCGGTACAGATGGCAACATGCCGAATGGACTGCTCAGAATTGGCATCACGTTCTCTTCACCGATGAGTGTCACATATGCCTTCAACCAGACAATCACCGGAGAGCTGTTTGGAGGCAACCCTGTCAGGCTGAACGCCTTAGACACGCTGTCCAGCGAGTGCAGCAAGGTGGAGGTTCCCTGCTTTTTTGGGGTGACATTATGCGGGGCCGATGAACCCCGCTGGTGGTCATGGAAGGCGCCTTAACGGCTTTACGATACGTGAATGCCATCCTCCGACCGGTGGTTCAACTATATCGGCAGCATATCGACGAGGCATTGGTCTTCATGGACGACAATTTGCGCCCCCACTATGCACATCTTGTGAATGACTTCCTCGCTCGACTAGAGTGGCCTGCATGTTCTCCAGACATGAACCCTATCGAACATGCCTGGGATAGATTGAAAAGGGCTGTTTACGGACGATGTGACCCACCAACCACTCTGAGGGATCTACGCCTCATCGCCATCGAGAGGTGGGACAATCTGGACCAACAGTGCCTTGATGAACTTGTGGATAGTATGCCACGACGAATATAAGCATGCATCAATACAAGAGGATGTGCTACTGCGTATTAGAGGTACCGGTGTGTACAGCAATCTGGACCACCACCTCTGAAGGTCTCGCTGTATGGTGGTACAACATGCAATGTTTGGTTTCGTGAGCAATAAAAAAGGCGGAAATGATGTTTATGTTGATCCCTATTCCAATTTTCTGTACTGGTTCCGGAACTCTCGCAACCGAGTTGATTCTAAACTATTTTTTATGTGTGTAATTTATTCATTAAATTGATTGATCGAAGTTCCCGTCCAAAAATAGTGATGGGAAGGGATTCTGGTGAGTGTAGCTGTTTAACGGATAAATGCCGTTCTAAAAATTTACAATTACATTTATTTTGAAACTTCCTGGCAGATTAAAACTGTGTGCCAGACCTAAACCCGAACTCGGAACCTTTGCCTTTCACGGGCATGTGCTCTACCAACTGAACTACCCAAGCACGACTCACGCCCCGTCCTCAAAGCTTTACTTCCGCCCGTACCTCGTACTGGCCCCGCAGCCAAAACAGCGAGCGTCTGTCGCTCCGGTCCCTGAGTCAGCAAAAGAGAAAGCCACCAGCCATGGGTCAGGACCCCATCTACAATTCCCAGTTACCGATTGTCTCCCCATCCCTTGGTCCATGGTGAGTGGTTGACCTCTTCACAGATCAAAAGATCTCACTCGTCTCCTGTGTGAAATGAACATAATTACATATGCATGCATTCACTCCCGATTACGTACATGTTGGTTCATAGTGTCCAGTTACCTACCTTGCATGACAATATAATGCAGTAGTGAAATGACATTAATTTGCGTATATGAAAATTCATATTCTTATAAATCCAAGGTATTCTGGTTTGATAGTCCTTAATAAGTGTATAAAGAGGGAAGAAAGTCTGCCGCCTTGCAAAATAAATGCTGTAGTGGTATGAGACAAAGGCAAGGGCTTGTTGGCCAAAGAGAGCTACTTGTCATAACATGCTTGTGCAACATTGTGGCATGCCACCTGCATGGGGACCAAAGCCTACCCATCCAGTCAGTGGTCAACGAAATTACCATTACCAGGACCTCTTCGGCAGATGGCATTACTGACGTCTGCTCTTTGATCTGGCCACTCAACAGCTAACCCGCTCTAGTGCTTACAAAACCGGCCTTCCAGCCAGGCAGGATATCACATCGATGAGACATCGAATCGGCATCCATTGTACTGCGCGATTCCACCGCGAGCGCGACGTCATCACAGCTCAATAGATATCCTACTGGGGGTGGGGCGGGTTGTGGGGTTGGGGTGGGTGGTGGGGGTGGAGGGGTAAGTTTAAGATCAAATTTATCCAGAATGTCTGCTATCCCCCTACTAACTTCTTGATCAAAAGAAGATATCTGAGGCGTCAAAATGCTTTATTTTTGTATGTGGGATATAAAAACATTAGAATGGGACCAAGACTTGGCCACAGTAAACAGGTTAAAAAGGATCTAGGTTGCAGTAGTTAGGAAGACGTGAAGCGGCTTGCATCAATCCAATCTTTGGACTGAAGATCACAACAACACATGCTGTAGAGAAGCTATCGGCAGGTCCGAGTTAACATACGGAGTGAGCGGAACCACTTCCATCCTTCAACCATTCTTTGCTGCTAAGAGAAGTGCGTGAACTAGGAGGCGTATCATCACATACTCGCGCAACAGCTTGCAAATAATTTTATAAGCATAAAATCATTTAATTTGTTATTACGGTGGTTCAGAAACATATAAACATCATTAATCTTGAATTTGTTTGTTTTGAGATCAATAGCTTTCGCAAAGATTCACTGTTTTAAACAGTTTTCAAGTTCGCTGAAATCTTAAGTTACAAAGTTGACATTTTAATAGCATATGTGTTTCAGTATAAAATCAACATATAGAAGTTTCTGTAGAGTTACATTAACTATTTTATAATTTATCGAGGGTACATCGAAATTTAACGTTTGCTGATGTTTTAAGCTTCCGAGTTCAAACTATAATAATAAACGTGTTTTACAATAAAAACACCGAATGTGAGTTTGGATAAATATTTCAAAGTTATTCTAAAAATTGTGGATTTTGGTCGATAATGTAGTAAAGTGGAACAAATTATGTGCTGTACAGCACTTTATGATCTACATATTACAGGGCCATATTTTGGTTAGAAAATGATAAACTTGTACCTAGTTTCGGAATATTAAGGTATTATAGTGTATAAATCTCCTATCGCTGTTTTAGTTAATAAACAAATGGCAATAAGAAGCACCCATTTTTGGGAGCTTTTTCCAAACCACCTACATGGTTGGAAAGCGTGGTGAAGACCCAGGATGGACGCACTTAATTTATTTCTTTTCTTTTATTGTTATGTCATCCACTCATCCACCCTCGCCCCCTGTGGAGGGAGGGGGTTGCTGGCAGCGGTGCAATCAATCCACTCTTCAGCCTATACACATTATTCTCTAACTTAGATGCTAAACACAAAACAAATAGACCATTAATTTAGAATTAGATGATAAGCTCATGTTAATGGGAGACTGTAAGAAATAATGCTTCCTTCATTAATAGTTTAAAAAAGTGACCTAAATGTGGATAAACAGCACAGGTAAAAATAATTGAAATCACTCACTCCTATGTAGTAACGTTCTGACAGTATGCCAAACGAGTAAGAGAGGTATAACCAAAAATCTATGTCGTCTTTCAATTGTTAATAGGGTGTACATTTTTATTATAGTTTTTAATATCGATGTATGCCACTCAGGTTGCTTGAAACTGGTTTATAAACATCTTACAAACATTTTACTGTATGTCATATTCAGCGTGCGGCCAAGGCACCTGTTTCAAAATTTCATCACATAGGATCTCAATATAAGTATGTTGATAATTATGATTTACCTTTAGACTACCCAATTAAGTTAGGAACGGTAAATTATAATTTTTAAAGCAATTTGTTAATCCTGGTTCAGTGTTTTATGTAAACAAAGTTTTAATATTCCGATGTATTACATGATACGTGATCCACTGTAAAGTAATACTTGTAATGATTTTTTTGACAAAACTGTATTTATTACCGTTGTTATTTGAATTCGTCGTATTTTTATGTATAAAAAAGTTATCTTCAACCAGTCTTTTACATGCGGGCAATAAATAGAGGGCATTGGCCATCCGGTAAGTCGTAAATCGAGGTTAGCTCTATGGATCTGTCAACAGCGGCCTCAGCAGGACTACTGCCTGAATATGTCTAAGTTAGAATGCAATATGTGTCGTTATAATTACTTTGAGTCTGCGTGACTACCTATAACTGTATGTAATTGCGGGACTGTGTACAAATGTGACTACATCACGATCGTGGGGCACGATTATTTCAATGATATCGAATATGGTTTAAAATATCTCTCTGCTCTGAAGACCCAGTTTTTCCGTACTGCCTCTCGTGACATCTAAAGATTAATTTTGTGTTATACAGAAAGTATACTTACTTTGCTGTCGTTAGTGTGGAGGGTTGCAAGTTCGCGAGTCCAGTTTCAAGTTAGAGGTGATATTTCAACTTCATAAAGGACAAAACTTCGAATAACCTTGCTTTATTATTGTTCTATAAGAAAAAGTTAGTGTTGCCAGCTTCACTCGAGGCAAAACCAACGCAGCGAAATCTTGGAAACATACGCTCATCTGTCGTCTGCTAAAGGGTCTGTTAACACTGGATGATATGTGTTAAGACTGTCAGCACAACTGACAAAGTTCCAATGTTCCAATGCAGTAGAGCTCCCCCCCCCCCCCCCACCGACACCCTATTGAGCTCGTGGGTTTGCTGTTTTTATTCTACTGGCTACTGACGTCGTACTGACGTCGTTCTCTGTGAAACTCTACGACAGTATTACACTGTGTCTTAAACTATAATTAATTAAATTAATTATCTCGAAAATTTAAGTTACCTTGCTGGCTAGCGATAAACGTCGTTCAGTGCAGCCAAATTACAGTGGGAGTACCTCACAATCCGTTATGGTAGCATGCAAACCGCGTTTATAATAAACTGGTTTAAACGGGTTGAAAGAACTAACACTATAAAGAGCTAAAGACTACAAAACCAAAAATCACTAAAAATTCCGAAATAAGAATCAAACAGAATGCTATTTTGATGTGTGTCAAATGATTCTGTTTCTCTACGGGATTATAGAACTTAATTTGGTGTATGTCGAGGCAACGTATTGTGAAAGTTATTGATATATCTTTATCGGGGTTTTAATTTACTAACTGCAATTAAAACATTGTATATCAAGTGAAACTACACTGAAAAACACAACTAAAGGATCACTTTTACGAAACCCCACAATAGTCTCCCAATCTGACACAGAAGTTTGCTGTTTGGCACAAACGTCTGCAATGCTGAAAAATTATGGTGACCTTCGACTTAACCCTTCTTTTTGGGCTCGGTGACGCTGCAAACAGCAAAGCTTCGATAAATGAAAAAAAAATCCAAGAACTCAGAATTTCACGTGAGGTGTAATGTGTGTTCACTATGTGACATTGACACTAAATTTCACCACACTTCTACCCAACGCTACTATGAACATGCCACACAATGGGGAAAACGTCACACATCTTCTTACATACATTTCATTTTGAAATTTTGTGCATAGCTAAAGCAGTAACCGTAGTATGAAATTTTCTTATAGAAATAGTAAACAGCCAATCAAATGCAAATGGAAGGATTATTAAGACCGCTTTACCATGGTTTCAACGTTCATAAAATCGTCTTCGTCAGAAGGACAGTTTGACAGCTGGGTTACATGTTGTGGCAGAGGTACGTTAAAATATAGCACAACATGTAATCCAGCTGTCAGCATTTCCTTCACAAGAACAAATTTTTATAAACGTTGCAACCATGGATTTTAATAAACCTTCCAGTTTGCGTCTCTTTGGCTGTGTACTATTTCTATAAGAAGTTTTCAGTCTAAGGTTGTTGCTCTAGCCATGTACAAAATTTTAAAATGAAATGTTTGTAAAAGGTGTGTTACGTTTTCCCCATCGTGCGGAACGTCCATGGTAGCGTTGGGCAGAACTGTTGTGAAATATTGTGTCAATGTGACATCGTTAATCACATGCAATTCTGAGCTCTGATTTTTTTTCCATTTTTCGACACCTTTCTCCTTGAAGCGTCGCCGAGCCGGAGGGTGATGTCATAGCAGCTTTACAGAGGAAGGTTGTTGGCACCTATGAGTCTACGAGTAATTTCAAACTTCTGTTCTGGAGTGGGAGACAATATCGAGGTTTCCAAGAAGTGACCCTTGTCTTGTGTTATGCAGCGTACGTGCCAGGTCGAGACACTTGCACCTCCAGCTTCGACTGAAATACATCAGTTGCTTCAAAAGGCTCATCTAAACGTTAGAACAGAGCTGAACAATGTTCTCATATCAGGCTTTCCAGGATTAGCTGATGAAAGCTGTCCCCCACAAAACCAATCATATCACTGCAAATGTTGGTAAAGCTGGAAACAGGGGAAAGCTAGATGAAGTGGCTACCCTAAAGAAAACTTTGTCATAGATAAGCATATGAAATATATCTGCATGAAATATGGCCCTTCTGTAACTATGAAACAGTTGTATTACTATTTAAATCCTCCTCTTGTAATAGGAAAGTGAATTTAAGTTTGCAAAATGGCCACTTTGCCCGGTATGAGCTGTTTTTTCTTTGATCAATAGGTATTGTAGATTATTCTGCTTAGCAAGCTGAAATGTCAAGTGTCGTAAATCAGTTGCTGATATGCCAGAAAACCTTCATTCCATGTCAAAAATACGATTAAGGAGTCCTTCAAAAATGGTTCAAATAGCTCTGAGCACTATGGGACTTAACTTCTGAGGTCATCAGTCCCTTAGAACTTAGAACTACTTAAACCTAACTAACCTAAGGACATCACACACATCCATGCCCGAGGCAGGATTCGAACCTGCGACCGTAGCGGTCGCGCATTCCAGACTGTAGCGCCTAGAACCGCAGGTTCGAATCCTGCCTCGGGCGTGGATGTGTGTGATGTCCTTAGGTTAGTTAGGTTTAAGTAGTTCTAAGTTCTAGGCGACTGATGACCTCAGATGTTAAATCCCATAGTGCATAGAGCCATTTGAACCATTTGGTAGCGCGTTGGTCCATTTCTGGCCCTAATGCAACCAGTTATTCGGCTTGGTACTGATTGATAGAGTCGTTGGGTGTCCTCCTGTGGGATATCGTGCCAATTTTGTCCAATTGGCGCGTCAGATGATCAAAATTCGTATTTGGCTGCCGATAATGCTCCAAACTTTCTCAGTTGGGGAGAGGTCCGACGAACCTGGTGGTCAAGGTACGGTTTGGCAAGCACGAAGACAAGCAATGGAGACTCTCGACGGGCATTTTATCTCGGTGACGTAAGCCCAGGATGGCGTGCCATAAAGCGCAACAAAATGGGGCATATGAACGTGTTGTAAGGGTGGCGTGGATGATAACCAAGGGCGGTCGAGAGTCTTGTTGATATTCCAGTGCTGTCTGGTACGTCTCCAGACACGTCTTTGCCCAGGAATCTCATTAACTGGAGTTGAACTGCCTTCAGTGATGAGACCTGCTTTGAACTGAGACCCGATGATCAGTGAAGACCTCTTTGGATACGCCTCAAACTGCGGTGGGACACTTGACCATCACCCACCATACGGCTCTACAGCCGGGAGTAATGAACTGGGATTACAGTTATTTTGTTAGCAGGACACCTGTGGTTGTCATCCGAGGCACTCTTAAAGCACTGCAATACGTCGACTATATTCTACTCCCCATTTTGTTGCCCTTCATGGCTTATGTTTCAGCAAGATAGTGCGCCCCCGCACGCGGCGAGTGTTTCTACTGTTTGTCTTCGAGCTTGCCAAACGCTACCTTGGCCTGGCCAGTAAGTTCGCCGGATCTCTCCTCATTTGAGAACGTTTGGAGCATTACAGGCAGGGCCCTCCAACAACCTCGTGTGATTTTGGTAATCTATCATGCCAATTGGACAGAATTTGGTGTGATATCCCTCCGGAGGACATCCAACAACTCCGTCAGCCAATGGAAAACCGAATAATTGCATGCATAAGGGCCAGAGGTGAACCAACGCTTTTCTGACTTGCTCAATTAGTGAAGCTCTTTCTTTTGAATAAATCATCTAATTTTTCGGAAATTGTACTCTATATGTGTACATCACACGCACCGATTTCCGTCCCATTCGGATAATTCCTTCCTGATGCGTCTTCCGTAATCACACATCCAAGGCAATTCATAAACACATGGTTTTTAAGGTTAATATACACAGCGTTTTACCAGCACTGCAGCAATAAACTGTCGTAGCTTTTCTTTAACACGTGGAAATAATGAATTTATTACTTAATGTACGTCAGACGTAGAGAAAACTCTTCACTGCAGAGAAGGACGGGCAACTATCGCCACGGAACTTGCAGAAAAACCAAAGAAGTCTCTTTAGTTTTAGATGTTCGTCACTAGGCTGCCATAATGTTCTAGGCAATGAAACGAAGTGGCCACTGTCCCCGCCTTGGCCACTACAGCCATTCTTACCTTAATTTATAAAAGTCAATCAACATATGAAAGTTTGAACTAGGCGAAGAAAACAAATACACTAAAAAAGTTCAGTAACGAAGGAGATGGATAATTTGAAGCAATTCTTTATAGTGGCCGAAAGCATCTGTTATGGTACATCAGCACCAACCTTTATTACGTAGAATTTAAGTTACGTCCAACATCTAATTCTACATCAGCATCCGCGTGATTACTCTGCAGTTTACTATCAAGTGCCTGGTAGAGGGTTCGTCGAAACAAAGTTATTTCTCTATCCTTCCACTCTTAGTCAGTAAGTGGGAAAAGTGAACACTATCTCTTTCCGTGCGAGAGTTGATTTCTCCAATTTTATTATGATGATTATTTTTCCCTATCTAGGTGGGTGCCAACAAAATATTATCGCATTCGGAAAAGAAAGCCTGTGACTAAAATTTCGTGATAAGATCGTTCCGCAACGAGAAATGCCTTTGTTTTAATGATTACCACCCCAATTTGTATATCATATCAGAGGAATTCTCTCCCCTGTTTCTTGATAATACAAAACGAGCTGCCACTCTTTGAAGTTTTTCATTGTCTTCCGTCAGTCCTTTCTGACGCGGATTCCACATCAGTACTCCAGGAGAGGGCGAAAAGTCGTAATGTAAGCAGTCACTTTAGTGGACGTGTTGCATTTCCTAAGTGTTCTGCCAATAAATCGCAGTCAGATTTCTTCTGAAGCAAGCTATTTGGAATAGACAGATTGGTCGGTGTAATATAGTTGAACATGTGAAACGTCCCCTCAGCAAAATTAATGATTACTGTGCTGGTAAACTTCTTACGTTATTTGATTTTTCAAACAGCTGAGCAGAACTGAACGTACTCAGACATTTCTCTCTTTACTTATTCTGATCATCGCTAAACTGACACACAATATTTTTAGCGCAACGCAATGTGACTTTCAATAATCCCTACTACAGAATGGCCCTGACTAACAATAACCTATACCTTTCATGAATCACTTACCTCACAAAAATCGTCGTTACTCGAACTACTGCTATAAGCGACCGCCACTACTGTCACTAAATAAAAGATTCTAACTAATGAAGGCACTAACTACTGATAGGTATAGTTAGCAAATGAAAGATTTTGATAGAGAACAAACAATGTATTTAACTCAATAATGTTGAAAAGTCATCATATATTTATCAGTTCATGATATCCAGTATTACAAATTTACTCTTTCTGATGGACACACGTCCAAACCGTCCGCTCTCAAAATTCTGCCATCTCTCTCCCCACATCCACCACTGCTGGCGGCTCACCTCCAACTGCGCAATGCTGCGCACTGTTCACATCCAACTGCCTAACACTACAATAGCGAATATTCCAACAATGCCAACCAGCCACAGAATGTACACAGCACAGCCAGTGATTTTCATACAGAGCGCTACGTGACGTTACCAACATAAAAAACAGCCTACTTGCACATGGTGGTATAAACACTTTATTTTTGGAAACTTGGTTTCTGAATTTTTGTGCAAGACGCTCAGTTTGTGTCATATTTCTCCGTTACACTACAACATTCCTGTAAGTGTCCTGAAGACGCAGTGTGCGCGTCATCATTGTGGTGTTGATCAGATCTGCCACTCTGTCAGATCTTTACAGACTTCCAGTGAGTGTATCTCATACATACAAGTCCACAGTTGCTAATGTTTTAGGAATAATTAGTGTCATGAAGACGTTGAGCACGTGACAAAGGTTTTGGAAAGAACGAATTTTGGTAGATGGGAAACTATAGCGGTAGTTTTGAAAATAACTTATTGTTCAAAAAAACTATACGTATATCGCTGGAAACGACCAGTTCTTGCCGGCCGTCGTGGGAGGATAAAAAGCCGGCCGGCGTGGCCGAGCGGTTCTAGGCGCTTCAGCCCGGAACCGCGCTACCGCTACGGTCGCAGGTTTGAATCCTGCCTCGGGCATGGATATGTGTGATGTCCTTAGGTTGGTTAGGTTTAATTAGTTCTAAGTTATGATGACCTTAAATATTAAGTCCCATAGTGCTCAGAGCCATTTGAACCATTTCTTGAGAGCATAAAATGCTGCTGTGATTCAGTCTCAGCACTGTAGAGACCAGCTCATTTACAACGACGTTTCCGCAGTAGTGTGTTTGAACAATAGCGTGTATTTTACTATCTGCGAATGACAAGTGCTGTTCGAAACCGACCATTTAGTTTGAAGTTAGTATGACCGCGTCGCAGGTTGTTTTCGTGACAATGGTTGCTATGGGAGGAAAACAACAGTTATTGACAAATATTAAAAGAGATTGTGATCTAACAACGGCACTAGAGTAAAGAAATCGATGCGGTCGTTCATATGCGTCTATCGAACCGGATAAAAAGAGATCTCTGTGAAACAAACAGAAAATAAAAAGAAAAGACAGTTACTACTATTTCTAAAACTCTTGAGAACTCGGCAGAATCAGAGAAGAAGCTCCACTCATGGAAAGAGCACCAAAGATTAACTGCTTACCAACTGAAATACGTTATGCAGGCGGAAAAATTTATTTTCACTGTATTTTTGTCTCTGTGTAGAGATTTTTGTGTCGGTGACATATAACCACGCTGCTCCGGAGCAATCTAGCTCCCTTTTACGAGGGCGGCCGCTTCCGAGATTTAAATTCCCGCCGCCGCCAATGCCCGTACAAGGAGACGTGTAAGGATGGCGCAGAACTTTACCAGGCGGTGGGAGGAAGAGATCCTTCTCGAAACGTCGCTAGCACACTGCACACTGACGCGTTCGGAAACTCAAGCAGCCGTTACAGAGTAAACACGCCGCTCAAACCCATCACCTGAGCGCTATAACGCCCCGATCGGAATACGCAATATCCGGACGTTGATTTAAAGAGAGACATTAAGCCGCAGAAGATGTCGCCTCCGTGAGGAGAGCGGCCGCCGCTTGCCGGCGCGACACTCGCTCGGGCGCGGCACATAAATCACCTCCCGTGCGCGCACTCGTTCCAGCTCGGGAAACGGACTGGACGGGCGATGGGATCTCGGCGGTGCGCGGAAAAGCTGAGAATCTATAACAGGCAATAAATTGCACGGCACGGACTGCGGGGAGGGGAAGAGGCGAAGACGAGCACCGAATAGGGGCAGCGGGCGAGCGCGGCGGAATCGATCAGCGGCCGCAGACCCGCCAGCGCCAAACACGGCAGCTGCGCCGTCATAACGGCCGGAGGTGGCGTCGCGTTTTTAGCCGGCGGCGGCGCCAGCGACACGCGCCGGGGCTGCTAGCCGGCGCCGGCGCCGGCGCCCTCCACGTAGGGCGCAAGAAGCGGCGGCCGCGGAGGTGCCCGGCCTCCGGTAGCTGCCTCCTTCTTGCCGGTTGCGCTCGCGGCCGCGACAGACGACTCGCTGTCTGCGAGGACGTGCGCCGCTGCTCGCGTGGGACGTGACCCTGCAGCAGCGAGAGGCGCCACCAGCGTGTCCAGTTTCACATGAAGATCGGTCGAACTCTGTTGTCTGACAAAATACCGCCAAATTTAAACCGCTATTACACTACTGGCCATTAAAATTGCTACACCAAGAAGAAATGCAGATCATAAACGGGTATTCATTGGACAGTGGTTCAAATGGCTCTGAGCACTATGGGACTTAACATCTGAGGTCATCAGTCCCCTAGAACTTAGAACTACTTAAACCTAACTAACCTAAGGACATCACACACATCCATGCCCGAGGCAGGATTCGAACCTGCGACCGTAGCAGTCGCGCGGTTCCGGACTGAAGCGCCTAGAACCGCTCGTCCACCACGGCCGGCTTCATTGGACAAATATACTATACTAGGACTAACATGTGATTACATTTTCACGCAGTTTAGGTGCATAGATCCTGAGAAATCAGTACCCAGAACAACAACCTCTGGCCGTAATAACGGCCTTGATACGCCTTTCCATTTAGTCAAACAGAGCTTGGATGGCTTGTACAGGCACAGCTGCCCATGCAGCTTCAACACGATACCATAGTTCATCAAGATAGTGACTGGCGTATTGTGACGAGCCAGTGGCTCGGCCACCATTGACCAGCCGTTTTCAATTGGTGAGAAATCTGGAGAATGTGCTGGCCAGGGCAGCAGTCGAACATTTTCTGCATCCAGAAAGGCCTGTACAGGACTTGCAACATGTGGTCGTGCATTATCCTGCTGAAATTTAGGGTTTCGCAGGGATCGAATGAAGGGTAGAGCCACGGGTCGTAACACATCTGTAATGTAACGACCACTGTTCAAGGTGAAGTCAACACGAACAAAAGGTGACCGAGACGTGTAACCAATGGTACCCCATACCATCACGCCGGGTGATATGCCAGTATGGCGATGACGAATACACGCTTCCAATCTGCGTTCACCGCGATGTCGCCAAACACGGATGGGACCATCATGATGCTGGATTCATCCGAAAAAAATGGTGTTTGGCATTCGTGCACCCAGGTTCGTCGTTGAGTACACCATCGCAGGCGCTCCTGTCTGTGATACAGCGTCAAGGGTAACCGCAGCCATGGTCTCCAAGCTGATAGTCCACGCTGCTGCAAACGTCGTCGAACTGTTCGTGCAGATGGTTGTTGTCTTGCAAACGTCCCCGTCTGTTGACTGAGGGATCGAGACGTGGCTGCACGATCCGTTACAGCCATGCGGATAAGATGCCTGTCATCTCGACTGCTAGTAATACGAAGCCGTTTGGATCCATCACGGCGTTCGATATTACCCTCCTGAACCCACCGATTCCATATTCGGCTAACAATCATTGCATGACGACCAACGCGAGCAGCAATGTCGCGATACGATAAACCGCAATCGCGATAGGTTACAATCCGACCTTGATCAAAGTCGGAAACGTGATGGTACGCATTTCTCCTCCTTACACGAGGCATCGCCACCGGCGCCAACATTGTGTGAATGCTCTGAAAAGATAATAATTTTCAAATCGCAGCATCTTCTTCCTGTCGGTTAAATTTCGCGTCTGTAGCACGTCATCTTCGTGGTGTAGCAATTTTAATGGCCAGTAGTGTAACTACGATACAATATTTCTAACGTGCTACAGAACTGTCTGGTGACAACAAAATTCAACATTTGTGACCAATTTTACATACATCGCTCTCCTTTTTTTGAGTCATCTGTCTTCTGAGTGCCAATGGCCTTGCCGCAGTGGTAAAACCGGTTCCCGTCCGATCACCGATGTTAAGCGTTGTCGGGTTGGGCTAGCACTTGGATGGGAGACAATCCGGTCTACGGAGCGCTGTTGGCAAACGCGGTGCACTCAGCGCTTGTGAGGCAAACTGAGGAGCTACTTGATTACAAGTAGCCGCTCCGGTTTCGTAAACTGACATACGGCCGGGAGAGACGTGTGCTGACCCTCCATATCCGCATCCAGTGACGCCTGTGGGCTGAGGATGACACTACGGCCGGTCGGTACCGTTGGTCCTTCGATGGCCTGTTCGGTCGTAGTTAGTTAGTGTCCTGACTGTTTTGATGCGGCCCGCGACCAATTCCTCTTCTGTGCCAATCTCTTCTACATCTACATCTACATCCATATTCCGCAAGCCACGTGAGACGGAGGGTACCTTGAGTACCTCTATCGGTTCTCCCTTCAATTCCGGTCTCGTATTGATCGTGGAAAGAAAGAGTGTCGGTATGCCTCTGTGTGGGTTCTAATCTCTCTGATTTTATCCTCATAGTCTCTTCGCGAGATATACGTAGGAGGGAGCAATATACTTCCTGACTCTTCGGTGAAGGTATGTTCTCGAAACTTTAACAAAAGCCCGTACCGAGCTACTGAGCGTCTCTCTTGCAAAGTCTTCCACTGCAGTTTATCTATCATGTCCGTAACGCTTTCGCGATTACTAAATGATCCTGTAACGAAGCGCGCTACTCTCCGTTGGATCTTCTCTATCTCTTCTATCAACCTTATCTGGTACGGATCCCACACCGGTAAGCAGTATTCAAGCAGTGGGCGAACAAGTGTACTGTAACCTACGCCCTTTGTTTTCGGACTGCATTTCCTTAGGATTCTTCCAATGAATCTCAGTCTGGCATCTGCTTTACCGACGATTATTTTTTTATGGTCATTCCATTTTAAATCATTTCTAATGCGTACTCCCAGATAATTTATGGATTTAACTACTTCCAGTTGCTGACCTGCTATATTGTAGCTAAATGATAAGGGATCTTTCTTTATATGTATTCGCAGCACATTACACTTGTCTACATTGAGATTCAATTGCCATTACCTGCACAATGCGTCAATTCGTTGCAGATCCACCTGCATTTCAGTACAATTTCCCATTGTTACAAGCTCTCGATATACTACAGCATCATCCGCAAAAAGCCTCAGTGAACTTCCGATGTTATCCACAAGGTAATTTACATATATTGTTAACAGCAACGGTCCTTCGACGTTCCCCTGCGGCGCACCTGAAATCACTCTTACTTCGGAAGATTTCTCTCCATTGAGAATGATATGCTGCGGTCTGATATTAGCAACTCTTTAATCCAATTACACAATTGGTCTGACAGTCCATATGCTCTTACTTTGTTCATTAAACGACTGTGGGGGACTGTATGAAATGCCTTGCGAAAGTCAAGAAACACGGAATCTACCTGGGAACCCGTGTCTATGGCCCTCTGAGTCTCGTGGACGAATAGCGAGAGCTGGGTTTCACACGATCCTCTTTTTCGAATCCGATGCTGATTCCTACAGAGTAGATTTCTAGTCTCCAGAAAAGGCATTATACTCGAACATAATATGTGTTCCAAAATTCTACAACTGATCTAAGTTAGAGATACATGTCTATAGTTCTGCACATCTGCTCGACGTCCCTTCTTGAAAACGGGGATGACCTGTGCCCTTTTCCAATCTTTTGGAACGCTACGCTCTTCTAGAGACCTACGATACACCGCTGCAAGAAGGGGGGGGGGGGGCTGGGGAGGGGGGGGGGGGGCAAGTTCCTTCGCGTACTCTGTGTAAAATGAAACTGGTATCCCATCAGGTCCAGTGGCCTTTCCTCTTTTGAGCTATTTTAATTGTTTCTCTATCCCTCTGTCGTATATTTCGATATCTACCATTTTGTCATCTGTGCGACAATCTAGAGAAGGAACTACAGTGCAGTCTTCCTCTGTGAAACAGCTTTGGAAAAAGACATTTAGTATTTCGACCTTTAGTCTGTCCTCTGTTTCAGTATCATTTTGGTCGCAGAGTATCTGGACATTTTGTTTTGATCCACCTACCGCTTTGACATAAGACCAAAATTTCTTAGGATTTTCTGCCAAGTCAGTACATAGAACTTTACTTTCGAATTCATTGAACGCCTCTCGCATAGCCCTCCTCACACTACATTTCGCTTTGCGTAATTTTTGTTTGTCTGCATGGCTTTGGCTATATTTATGTTTGCTGTGAAGTTCCCTTTGTTTCCGCAGCAGTTTTCTAACTCGGTTGTTATACCACGGTGGCTCTTTTCCATCTCTTACCATCTTGCTTGGCACATACTCATCTGACGCATATTGTACGATGGTTTTGAACTTTGTCCACTGATCCTCAACACTATCTGTACTTGAGATAAACTTTTGTGTTGATTTGTCAAGTACTCTGAAATCTGCTTTTTGTCACTTTTGCTAAACAGAAAAATCTTCCTACCTTTTTTAATATTTGTATTTACGGCTGAAGTCATCGATGCAGTAACCGCTTTATGATCTTTATCTTCTCAGAGTAACGCTTGCAACCTATGTCCTCAATTATCTATTGGGTGTATTCCATTTTCTGTCTTCCTCTACAGTTTTTACTCGCTACAGCTCCCTCTAGTACCATGGAAATTGTTCCTCAATGGCTTAATAGCTGTCCTCTCACTCTGTCCCCCCTTCCTGACAGTGTTTTCCATATATTCCTTTCCTCGCCTATTCTGCGAAGAACCTCCTTATTACATACAATATCAGTACACCTGATTTTCAACATTCTTCTGTAGCACCACATCTCAAATACTTCCTTCTCTTCTTTTCCGGTTTCCTCACAGACCATGTTTCGCTACCATACAATGCTGTGCTTCAAACTAAATTCTCAGAAATTTCTTCCTCAAATTCAGGGCAATGTTCGATACTGGCAGACTACTCTTGGCCTGGAATGCCCTTTTTACAAGTGCTAATATGCTTTTTATATCCGCCTTTCTCTGTTCGTCATGAATTATTTTGCTGCTTACGTAGCAAATTTACTTAACTTCGTCTAATTCGTTATAACCATCCTGCGTTAAAGTTCTCGTTCTTCTCATTTCTGTTACTTGTCATTACTCTAGCCTTTCTTCGATTTACCGTCGATCCACGTAGTGTACTCATTTGACTCTTCATTCTGTTCTGTAGGTCCTGTAATTCTTCTTCACTTTCACTGAGAATAGAAAAGTCATTGCGAATCTTACCACTGATATCCTCTCACCTCGAATTTTAATTCCAGTCTTCAATCTTTCTTTCATTTCCGTCACTGCTTCTTCGATGTATAGACTGAACAGTAGGGGCGAAAGACTACATCCCTGTCTTACACCCTTTTTAATACGAGCAATCTGTTCTTGGTCTCCCGCTCTTACTGTTCCCTTTTGCTTCTTATACGTTTTATGTATTACCCGTCTTTCTCTCTACTTTTCCCAGACTGTAGAACATCTTGCACGATTTGACATTTTCAGATGCTTTTTCCGTGTCTTCAAGTCCTATGAACGTGTCTCGATTTTTTTAATTCTTGCTTCCATTACCAACCGCAACGTCACAATTACCTCTTTGGCGCTTTTATTTTTCCTAATATCAACCCGATCTTCATCTAAAACATCCTCAGTTTTCTTTTGAATTCTTCTGTATATTATTCTACTACTAACGTGTAAACAGTGGCTAAATGCTTTTGTAGCGCAGTATTTGTTCCCTGCAATGGCATCATACTAGTATGCTCTCTGACGCGTGACTGTAAACCCTTAACGGTATTAATTATAACTTCGCAAGTTACTATAAAAATCGGTTTCCTGCTTTCGAAATGAACACTGACAACGAACCCCTTGAGTGTGAGGTAGCAAGTTCAATCTTTAGTAAGGCTCATTTGAAAGTGTTATGTTATCAATTACCACAGGAAAAATAGTAGCATCTAATGTCTCACCATGTGCCTTAGGAAGGTGACAGAAAACGAGTGTGGAGAAGGTCCAGAGATCAACCGTCTACGGGATGGACATCGTCGGCATACGAGAAAGGTTCAAAACAAACCATCAACTCGACAATGAACACCGAATGAAAAATACCTTGCCGCTGTGATTGCAGAGGTTCGCACCATCAGGTTCGAAGGCGAACTCCTTGGGAGTAACAAAACATGAAGGACGTTCAGCTAGGTGTCCACTCTCAAAGAACGCATCTAGAATCATATTGATGTAATGGAGTGATGAGAACTGATGGAATGCGATGGCATGCAACGGAATGCGGAACTGTATGTCGTGGAGCTTATCGTGAAACTGGCTACCTTTTACGGCTTAGTTGCTTGATAGTGCGATAATATGTTTTATAGGTGCGGAAAAAAAGAAACATTCAGAGGCTGAATTTGTCCAGCGGCTCCAGGCGATATGAACTGCCACGTCATACACTTTTCAGAGGGATAATCTGAGAGACTGCAGGGCACTCTCACTTTTGATACGGTGTCACGCTGATTAACGTTTATAGGGAAGGTGATCTTTATTACTTGGTTGCTAAACTTGATACGATCTGACTTCATTTATACGATGAAATGGTTGGCAGTAGTTAATTCTCTTACTTATGTGGTCTAGTCAAGGCATAGCGGTAGGCTTTACCTGCGTTCGAAGGAAGAGGGTGCTGAGTTAATTGACTGGTATGGGAACCGCAATGGTTACGTACTGCGCAACAGTGGCTGGAATGGAAGGCTATGGACCACAAAACAACGGATGGCGAAACCATGGATCCGGGTTCAATGACAATGGAAGATGTGCGTGAATAAACAACGGAGGAAATTGAGATTCGGGGATCGAACCAAGGACGAGGGGCGCGAGAAAATGTCAACGTTAAAGTCAATGACTATTTGAACATACAGAAGGGGCACAAAACGCATCTGCAACTTGTAATGGATTGTAAATGGTGGAAAACTTTAACTCAAAAAATGGCTCTAAGCACTATTGGACTTAACATTTGAGGTCATCAGTCCCCTAGTACTTAGAACTACTTAAACCTAACTAACCTACGGACATCGCACACATCCATGCCCGAGAACATCTGAGGTCATCAGTGCCCTAGTACTTAAAACTATTTCTATCGATCTATATCCGAATCCCGCTCCAGCTACTGCCGGGTCTGGGTGCTGATGAGTCCTCTCCATTTGGCTCGGTCCTCCCACCACTTTTCTTCCTCCACTTGCTGCTAGGTCACACCTCTCCTTTCAACAGACATTCTCACTCCCATTTTCCACCGTGTTCTCGGGCGCCCTCTAGGTCTTTTCCCATCCATCTTTAGTTCTTCAATAATTTTGGGGAGTCTCTGCCCATGCATCCTCTTAACATGCCGATACCATCTTAATCTCTTTCTTTCAATTTCTTCTCTCATACTTTCCTGTTTAAGCTCCTTTCTAATCTCTACATTCCTTACTCTGTCCATTTTTGTTTTTCCCTTAACTGCTCTGAGAAATTTCATTTCCCCCGCTTGCAGTCTGCTCCAGTCCCTTCCTGTCATTGTCCATGTTTCTCCACCATAGGTGACAATAGGGTTGTAATAATTCCTATACATAAGGAGTTTTGCTCTTTCTGAAACTTCATTATTCCAACTCAGGTGTTTTATTGTTTGGTAGAAATTGCCTCCCTTCTGTAACCTCCTATTAATTTCGTTAGTTATTCTTCCATCCCTAGATATTTCACTCCCTAAATAAGTGAAACTTTCTACCACTTTGAAGGGTTCTCCATTCAAGGTACTATTTCCGTTGATCCCTTTCTCTCTTCCAAATACCATTGCTTCACTCTTATCTTTATTAATTTTTAATCCATACCTTTTCATTATTTCCTTCCACGCATCAAGCTGTAACTGTACATCTACCTCTTTATCAAATGGTTCAAATGGCTCTGAGCACTATGGGACTTAACATCTGCAGTTATCAGCCCCCTAGAACTTAGAACTACTTAAACCTAACTAACCTAAGGACATCACACACATCCACGCCCGAGGCAGGATTCGAACCTGCGACCGTAGCAGTCGCGCGGTTCCTGACTGAGCGCCTAGAACCGCTAGACCACCGCGGCCGGCACCTCTTTATCACCTCATATTACCATATCATCTGCAAAAATCATCTTTTTGTCTTTTTCTTTTACTATTTATTTAACTGCCCTATTCATTCCCTCCATCACAACATTAAAAAGTGCAGGAGATAGAATACTTTCTTGCTTAAGTCCTTGTCTTATTTCGAAGTATTCAGAGTTCCCCAGTGGTGTTCTAATTCTACAATTGTGTCCTCTGTACACTGTCTTTATAACATTAATGTATCCATCTTCTATATCTATCTTCTTCATATCTTCCCAGGGTATTTCCCTGTCAACTGAGTCATATGCCTTTTCTATGTCTATAAAAACCATTATCACCCTTTTGTTATATTCCCAACTTTTTTCCATCAGTTGACGGAGAGAAAATATCAGGTCAATTGTGCTTCTTCCTTTCCTAAACCCATGCTGTTCTTCACTCAGCTCCTTTTCTATCTTTTCACTTATTCGATTTAGTAAAATTCTTTCAAAAATCTTGGCTGTATGACTCATGAGGGTTATTCCTCTGTAGTTTTTACAAAGTCTTTTATTGCCTTTCTTGAAGATGGGAACAATGTCTCCTGTTCTCCAGTCGTCAGGTATTGTACTATTTCTCCACGCGCTTGATAGTACTCTATACAGCCACTGCATTCCCACTGGACCTGCTGCTCTTATCATGTCCACTGATACTTCATCAGGTCCTGGGGCGTTCCCCCCATTCATCTTCTTCACAGCTTTTTCCATTTCTTCTCGTGTAATTTGTCCTAATTCTGCTTCCCAACTTCTCTCAATTGCCGGACGGTGTGGCCGTGCGGTTACAGGCGCTTCAGTCTGGAACCGCGTGACCGCTACAGTCGCAGGTTCGAATCCTGCCTCGGGCATGGATGTGTGTCATGTCCTTAGGTTAGTTAGGTTTAAGTAGTTCTAAGTTCTAGGGGACTGATGACCACAGATGTTAAGTCCCATAGTGCTCAGAGCCATTTGAACCATTTTTTCTCTCAATTTCTCCATTATTTGTTATTTCCTCATGTACCTGCTCCTCAGCGTTTAACAGTTTCTTAAAATGTTCTTTCCAGAGATATTTTATATTCCCTGGATCTTCAATAATGGTACCGTCCTCTGTTTCCATCTTTACTGGTAGTTCAGAAGCCTTCCTTTTATTTTTCGTCATTTTATAGAACATTTTCTTATTGCTCTTCACATCTTCTTCAAGTTTTTTTGTAAATTCTTCCCATGCCTTTTTCTTTGCTGTTTCCACTATTTCTTTACACTTCTTCTTTTCCTCTATATACCTTTTATGGTCTTCGTCATTTTTAGTTTTCCACCACTTTCTCCATGCTCCATTTTTTCTTCTAACTGCTTGGATTGTGGTATCATCCCACCAACTTGTCTGTCTTATTTTTTCCTTTCCAGATGTTCTGCCACATACTTTTTGTGCTGCTTCAACTAAAGTGTCTTTGAATAAACTCCATTCTTTTTCTACATCGCAGAAAACTTCTTTTGGAAATTTTTGTGTTATTAATTCTCTGTACTTCTCAGCACATTCACTCTCCTTCAATTTCCAATCCCATATCCTCATCACTTTCTTCTGTTTTCTATTTTTCACACACTGATTCATTTTCCATTGTCCCACCAGTAATCTATGGTCTCCATCTGCACTCACACTTGGAATTACCTTCACATTTGTTACTTTATCTCCCCATTCCCTATCTACTAGAATATAATCAATTAAACTCTTGTTTCTTCCATCCCAACTGTATCTGGTGATAACATGACTTTGTCTCTTCATAAACCAGCTGTCTGCTATTTTCATTCCATTCCTCTGGCACAAATCCAGGAGTCTTTCCCCTTCTTCATTTCTGCCTCCATATCCAAAACATCCCAATACTTGCTCAAATTCCTTTCTGTCTTTGCCTACCTGTGCATTAAAATCTCCCATCACTATATTAGCACTTTCTATATGGTTTTCTAACACATTTTCAAAGTCCATCTTCTCTTCTTCGCTACATCCCACTTGAGGTGAATAAATCTGGATTATTTTTAGTGTATCTTTTTGGAATCTCAGGTTTAAGATTATGATCCTGTCTGATATATATCTCACATTTTCAATACAGCTTTGTACATTCTTATTCACCATCATTGCCACACCATTTCTTCCAGGCCTGTTATTCCCACTCGAGTACAGTTTTCCTCCTCCTCTAAAATTCTTCTCACCTTTTCCCTTTCACTTTGTTTCGCTTAATCCCAATATATCTAACTCCCTCTCTGGTAGTACATCTGTCATTTCTTCCATTTTTCCATTGAGGGTTAATATATTAAGGGTGCCAATATTTAGGTTTTTTTTTAGTCCAGTTGGTTTCATCTTCTTGTACTGATGAATATCATCAGGTCTCCCATCATTTGCACCAGTACTTGAAGAAGCAGTGGGGTCAAATCCTGAGTGGTTCGATCCGAGGCTCGTCTGTGTTTTGAAAGCAATATATGAAGACTTTCCTACTGGCTTGCTAGGCCTAATGCAAGAAAGAATTTCATGTTGGTGTTGTCTCAATTAGCCTTTGGAGTTTCTCCTCCACCACAAGGCAGTGGTTCCCTTCTCATTTAATCCCCAGAAAGGAGGGTTGCCTCATCTGCCAGCTACGCCGTTCCGAAGTCTTCCTTCTCCGCCATCGCTGCTGTTAAGTTCTTCACCCGTAACCCTGGGCATGGGTTCCGTGTTATACCCCAGGCGATTGGGTCTCTGCCTGAACTCAGCCATCCTAGCACTCCGGCCTACTGAAGTGTAGTATGCCTACCCCCACGACATGGACGCGCCAAACAGAAATTACCCCAGTGGAGGAATGGGGAAGGGCACCCTACCTCCCTGGAGTGGCGATAATGGTTGTGTATGGTGCCACATTCAATATTACTTGGAACTACTTCTATCCAACTAACTGTATCCAACTAACCTACAGCATCACCAGTCTATTGCGGTCTAACTGTGTTGGTGAGGCAGTAAATTTCCACAGGGCAGTGACTGTGTCACTGCAATTCACTTTGGAGGTGTGGCGGTGGGACTTGTAGTCCCGTACCACCCTCTGACGGTGACAGTACTACATGAGTCAGGCAGAAAAATTTAGCCTAACATGGGCAGGTATGATTGGAAAGTATTGGACGTAGAATGGGGGCTAGTCCCGCCAAAGGATGCGTCCGTGGTGGGCGTGCCAGACCTATAGTTAGCCATGGTCGGAATCCGTTTCCTCCAGGATGGTTAGGGGAACCGGATGTCGATGCCAGCGGCGTGGAAGTGTGGTCCCAACGTGGCGTAACCCATGGACAGTGTCCCGCAAGGTATCCACTTTCTCATAGAGCCGCCGCGCGTTGTTGCGTATGGTCGTCTTTAGGGGGACGATATCCGCTTCCTCGTGGAGAGTGACAATTCTCGTGAGTGGCGGGGCGTGCAGGCTCCACCTGAGCACCTTGTTCTGCAGGCGCTGCAATGTCCGCATCCTGGTGACACTGATCGTGGCCCATGCAGCAGATCCATACGTGAGGGCAGGCAGGATAACTGTTCGGTAAATGCGGAGCTTGGTATGCAGGTTAAGTTCCCTACTGCGAAAGAGCGGGTACAAAGCCCTGGTTAGCTTTTGCCCCTTGTTGTTGACATACTCCGCATGACAGTGGAAGAGCAACTTGTGGTCTATCTGGACCCCGAGATAGGTGGTTGTCGGAGACCAGGGCACCTGCACACCTGCAATCGAGATATTGCGGCGGAGGACTGGGCGCCGTTTCGTGATGTAAACTGCCGTAGTTTTGGCGGCATTGAGAGCTATTTTGTTTGTCCGGCACCAGGTGATAGTGGCGTCGACCTGTCGCTGGAGGCGGGCGACGACGGCGTCAGTAATGCGGCCAGTGGTGTATAGCGCTGTGTCGTCAGCGTATTGTGCAAGGTGGCACTCGGGGATGACCGGCATATCATTGACATAGATATTAAATAGGATGGGAGATAGCACCGATCCTTGCGGAGTGCCTGCCGACAACTGGCGAATGCCAGAACGCATTCCCCGTTGAGCCACTAGGAAAGTCCTACCACGGAGGAAGTCATCCACGATCTTGACATAAATATCCGGTATAGGGGTCTGTGTCAGCATCTTGTGTACGAGGTTGTCTTGCCAGATCTTATCGTAGGCGTTTCGCAAGTCCAGAAAAACGGCAGCTGTCGACTTGGCAGTGTTGAAGCCTTTGCTGATCTGTTCAGTGATCCGTAGGACCTGAAGTTCAGCAGAGAGGTGCGAAGTGAATCCAAACTGTTCAGGACGGATCGTCCCAGCTGCTGCAAGAGGTTGGGAAAGTCGGTGAAGGATCACAGATTCAAGGACCTTCGCCATAGTGTTTAGGAGGCTGATGGGCCTGTTGTTGGTGGGGACTGTAGGGTCTTTGAACCTCTTGGGGATCGCAATCAGCTTGGCTTGTTTCCACTGAGGGGGGAAAAGGCCAGATGTGAGACAACAGTTTAAAATCTTGGTGAACAAGATGACTGGTGTGCGGGGAAGGTGGCAAAGATGTTCATTTAAAATTCCGTCCAATCCAGGGGCCGACCGGCCACGTTTCCGTCGAAGGATGCGCTGAATTTCTGCCATGGACGTAAGAAGGGGAGCAGACTGGTGTGGGCGGTAGCGAAAAGCAGTAACAGCTGTCAGGACTTCATGTTTGTCCTGTACTTCGTCCGGAGAAAGGTCCTGGACACAGGGGTGGTTTTGGGTATCGAATATCGAATGCATCCGACATCGTTTCCACAATTTGGAGGGTATCATACGACAAGCCCACTGCCATGAGAATAGGATGGGCGATCTCTGGCATAGAACGCTGCAGGGTGCAAATGACAGCCCAGTCAGACTTATGGTGGAGGAGGAAAGCAGACATCCTGTCCTCCCATCGTTCGGACCTCCAGTCCGTGAGCCGGTAGGAGAATTCGCGCTGGAGGCGTGTCATTTGGCATTTGTCTTCGAGGATAGCGAAACTGCTTCCAACGCTGGCACTAGTGGTTCTTTTGCACCTTCAGCTCCCATAACAGGGGAGGCAAATCGTCGAGAGGGGTTATATCTCGAGGTGCAGTGGAGGTGGAGAGTTTCACTGCTTCCTGTATTTTGGCGGTAAGGCAATCCACAGCACAGACCATATTGGCTGGTGTCATCAAGTCGAGGTCATGTTAAGTGGTGTTATTAAGTACCCTGGAAAACTTGTCCCCATTGACGAGGGGTCACAGTGGAACAAACACCAACTGAAAGGGCAGCATCGGTGAGGTGCAGGAGTACTGGCTCATTGTCGGAGGCCAGTTTGTGGAGAACTTCCAGTGAAAACTGAGCAATGATATTTTTGAAGATGGCCACATCCAGAACGTCTGGCTCACAGTTAGAACGGAATGGGATGTGGATAGGTTCGTGGGGGCCATAGACCGATAGCGCTAAAGTATTCTCCAGGTCAAGGAGGAGAATGGGTGCTTGGCATTGAGATCTGCCCCAATGATGATCATGTTGAAGAATGCCAATGTACAGAGGTCTGCTTCCAGCAGTGGCTTGTTTGGGCTCAAATACGCTGCTGCAAAGGTAATGGCACCAAGGCGTGTGGAGATGGTAACTGCTGTGGCCTCTATGTGTTCCATTGGCTGGAGAGTCTCTTGGGTATGGACAAGAGCATTGTTGAGGAATACAGCTGTGCCTCCATCATGGCGGTCGAGGCGGTCAGAGCGGTAACACACCATGTTGCGAAGGCGGAAATTGTCTGCCAGTTTGAGGTGTGTTTCTGTGACCAGTAAAACATCCACACGATAGTCATGGAGGAAGGTGTTCAATTCCGTCTTCATACGTTTTATGCCATTGGCATTAAAAATGCAAGTGACAAGATCCCGAGGGGGCTGGTGGTGGTGTGGAGGTCCATTCGTCATTACAACAGTATTTGACTAAGCCCCTCCACTAGGGCGATGACCTTGGAGAGCCCGTCCTCCGACTGACGAATTTTTTGTGCAGTGTCACGAATAACAGCCCGGATGTGGGGTTTCGTGAAAAAGGAGATGACCTGGAGGATTTCACACATGTCCGCCCGAAAGGACGCATCAGTCTCCACCACTGGGGCAGGATCCCAGGTGGTCTGCTTGCCCCTACGGCGCGCAGGAGCAGGTGTAGTAGTAGGCAGAGTGGGGGTAGGGGCAGAAGGCTGAGATAGAGCCACAGATGGACTGGAGGGAGCTGCAGCTGGCTCCTGTAGTTGGTGAGCAGTGGGAGCCGTCACGGAAGACATACAATGAGGAGGAGACCGGGCTGCAGCAGCAAAGGAGGTCGTGGGAGTCTGGGCAGGAAGGGGCACAGGAGCCACCGAACCATCTGGTGCCTGAGTGGCTGGTACCAGAGTGGCTGCTGAGGACAGTGCACCAGGCTGACCCCGCAAAACAGGGTAGTTGGTCATGTCCCTTAGCGGTGGGGGAGGTCGATTTGTTCTTGGTTTCTTTTTGGGTGGACGAGAAGACTTCAATGCCTTCTGGTAAACAGGGCACCCCCTCCAGGATGCCATGTGGTGGGGATCGTGCGTCGTTCCCAAACATCTGGCACAGGTAGGTTTCTCCAAAGCAGGGAGTGTGCAGTTCTCCACTAAATGTGGGCCAGCGCACTTAACACACCGCAACGGCAGGGAGCAGTAATTCCCAGTATGTCGTAAACGTTGGCATTTGCGACAGATGGCTGGCCCGTTGCGGCCCTCGTACGATTCAATCCGGACTTTCGCGTACAGAAGATACCGGATTTGGTAAATCCGCTCTATGTCCTCCCTCCGGGAAAGGGAGACGACGTGGGTAGGGCAGGGGATCAATGCCCTGGTCTCAGGATTCCTCTTGCTATACTGGTGGACCAAAGGATCTTCGAAATCGAGTCGAAGCAGTTCCTCCTTGACCTCCTCTGCCGTAACCTCTGGTGGCAAGTCCTTGATGACGATTTTGGTGCGGCGATTGCCCGACGTCTGGTGGGTAAAGTAAGGCATCGCCTTTGATTTTACGAAATCGAGAATGGTAAGATAGTCGTCCCTACTGTCAAGCAGGTATTTCACATGATCTTTTTGTAAACAGCTCTCAATTGGCCGACAACGTGCCGCTGGAGCTCAATGTTCAGTTTCGTGTAATTAGTGACATTATATACCACAATGGGGGGTATCCTCTCTTTCTTCAGAGGGCTTGACGGGATCTCTTGAGAAGGAGGGTCGGGAGCATGAGTCATTTCCTCATCCACAGGACCATCCGGTGCGGCGTCCCCCGGCAGGGGGGTATCGGAACACGATCCGCTACCGCCACAGCCCGCGTGGGCGGAGGGGCATCTGGAGCGACGGCCAGAGGACTTTCCGACTGGGTCGGGGTGTCCAGAGGACTCGCCACGGTGGCGGGACGGCGTAGAAAGGAGTGCAGGTACAGCCGGGTGGTGATCAGACAGAGCCGATGTCTTCGCCGCCTCACTACGAGAAAGATCAATTACTAGGTGGTCAGGTGAATCGTCGGACGACGACGACGACGCGGATGAACGGACTCTGACACGCGACGGTGGACAGTCTTCATGATGATCGGTTTCAGTGCCGGTGGTGTCCACCGGCGATTTGTGGCGGTTGGCGCGATCCTTCGCCCGTTGCGAGGTGGGCAGAGTACTATGCGCGACGGGAGGCCGGGACGAGCGGCGTTTCCGACGCGGTTCTCCCCGAGGGGCGGCGGTGCAGGGGTCGGAGGGTCGCGAAGGGTTCTCCGCGAGTTTCACCATTGTGGACGCGGGTCCGCCTGACATGGCCGGAGGCCCGATACGAGAGAACTGCGCACACCAAAAGCTTCCCAGCTATCCTGGGGTAATAACTACTAAGACACCAACGCCGAAATAATAGGCATACAAGGGCTATTTAGCGATGCAAACACTACAACGTATAAATGACACTTTCTGGAATTCAACCTGAAGCACGGTACACATCTGAGCTGCGGCAAATTATTAATGCGGAGAGTAGAATAAACTGCCTGCGAGAATTGGGCGTTCCGTGCTACGGACGCATCTCTCTGGAATAAGTAAGCAAAGATGTATATTGGAAGACTGTGGGTGAAGAGATTACAGAGATCGGACGTGTTTTATGTTGGAGAGATTTTGCTATTGTTGTGCGACGCTATTAAGCTCCATTGTGAATGATTAGTTAGTCGATGGCACAATAAACAAATCTAAGAAAATAATACGCATTCAAGGTGTGTATTTATCAGTTTATAAAATATTTGACAAACATTCTTCAGATATCACGTGACGTAGATCGATCGGAGGTGCAGTGTAGAATGATAGTGCGAGCCTGCATCTTTTCACGGTCAATATTCTTCGAGACAATATCTCAGAAGCAATAAACGTTTCGTTGATAAAAAAGTTAGACACATCATACAACGTACCACCTAGTTATACTGAACGGTCTTCGTAGCGAAACAAACATTTTAGAGATTTTAGGTGGAGCAGTTCCGTCGAGGAGTATGAGCGAGATCGACGCTGCGGAACATATATCTAGCTCTCTGCGGTATTTAAAACCAAGGACTTATATTCTTTAGCTTTTAAAAAACTGAAGCTAAAACCTAAATAAAACCACTGGAAATCATAACTAAAAATACGAAAAATAAATAAGAAGCAGATTATTTTCTTAAACAAAATTTCTTAAATAAATAAATTAATTAATTAAAATATAATAAAATGGCGTCTGAGTACAGGACGGCTAACAGTTACACACAACTATCAGCAATCGCACCTCAATCTGGTCTTTTAAGCTGAATAGTCGCAATCTTTATAGTGTAATATAGTTCTGTTTTTTCGCTTCATTTCCGTATTTTCTTCGGAAGTAGTCATAGACACTTATTTGGTGCACTCTTTTCAGGAGGAATTTTTATATGAGATAGTGTAATTAAGTGTGTACAAACATATAGGTATTTTGTGTTTTCTAATTTTGTTCTAGTCAATACTAGACCACAATTTAAAATGGATAAAGAGAAAGTGTTAGATATTCAGGAAACTTGTGAAAATACGAGTGTAGGTGAGATAGCAGTTTCGTCTCAACAGGAGAAATGCAAAACATGAAATCGAAGCACGAGGAAGTAGAAACTCCCGTAGTGGAAGTAACAGAAACTGTGACTACCATAGCTTCTGGATGTGATCAACTGATACGAGAGAATTTCAGTAAACATCAACAGGATTTCTCAAATAAATTAGATTAATGGGCATTCGCTAAGGGAAACCAGGTAATGCTATGTATAGGTGTAAGTATAAAAGAAGCGGTAAGCAAATTGCCTATTGACAGATTACCAACTGCAGAAAATATTAAAGAAGACACTAAAGAGGTAAAAGAACAATTAGGAGCGAATTTTAAACAATGGAAGGACGAAATAGTCCATTCTGTTGAAAATATGTCCAGAGATATGGAACAGATGCGAGGGTCAGTAAAACACTGTAGAAACGAGCTGCATGAAGTAGAACGAACGCAGGGCTCAAGCCATGAATCATGTTATGGTAACCAACATGCTTCGCCGGAGGGAAATATAAATTACTAGCTGACCCGGCGAACTCTGTTCCGCCATAAAGTCGATAAATAATCAGATTTTGGATGTTAAGTTCAATTTTTTATTAGGAAAGACAAATAAAAAAATTAAGTATTTTAATGATTCTTTATTCTTTATGTTTTTTGGTGCATAGCTTCCACTCTTCAGTTAAGTACCTTGTGATACACGACATTTTTTGTTTTATTATCAGGTGCAAGAACAAACAACGCAGATCGTCTTCCGACCCGAGAACATGCCACATATAATTGACCATGTGAAAAACGTGGACATTCCAGATTTAAACCACAAACTTTCAAGGATTGGTCAAGGAGAATGCAAGACGGATCGGAAATTGAAGTCTTTTAAACTCAAACGGCATATCGGTTGGGATCATCGGCATCCTCGGAATGAGAACTTCCTCACCTTCGAATTTTCCTTTGAGTATCGTCGCGTAAATAACATTGTTCATCAATTTACTTACCACCAAACAAGTACCGTTGCACAGTTTTGATTGGTTGATGTTTCGAAGCATAATTACTACGGAGCCAACTTTTAGACGTAAATTGTGCGGTGGTAAGGTAGGCACATCCAAGGAGTTTAAAAATTCAATTGGATAGTTGGTGGCTTCATTTTCTTCATTTGTTACATAGTCAGTAGGTTTAAATGAATGCATTTTACCAATGATCTCACTCTGAATTATGTAGTTTAGGTCATCTACATCTTTATTCTTAGCCGCTAAAATTGCTCGCTCACTCAAACATTCATTACTTTTGTAATTAGTAATGATGTTTATGAATACTTTGTTGATAAGTTCGTCTTTCGATGACACGCAAGGATGCACGCAGCAATCAGTGCTGCAATCGTATTTAAACGCTGCTCAATTCAAATCATCACGTGATAAACCTCTTCTTGTGCGTCGAAAATTATCTACATGTTGATCTCTTTTGTTCGCTCGACGATTTCACATTGCCAACCGAGCTGTTTCATGGGCTGCCTCACTTTGCTCATCTGATTGACAAGCACGAAGTCGAGCCCTACTAACGCGGCGCTCTTCACGGGCAATTTGTTGTTGTTCTTCAGTCTTTTCATTCGCAATGTTTCGTATTCTTCTTGCATTACGACTTTGTCGAGAAATATTGAATCGTCTTGGTCACGGCATTGGTAATGATGATTCAAAGAAAATACAAATTATTTCTTTAAATTTTTAATCAGTGATATTGAGAGGCACCCACATGCCTTGCTCATACTGTGGCATCAAGCAGTCAGGCCTGCAAGATGAGTGGTCTGCCAAGCGAGTGGATTTATCCTTATTTATCGAGTAAGATCAATGACTGATTATGAGCTCTAGTACTCACAATTAAGCCACAAATTACTCTCCTGTTTTAATATTACGCAACGGAAATGGATAACGCAAACCTGACTATTAGTAATTTACACAACTCTGGTTGTTCACTACACACTGGCAATACCATATTTTCTTTCTTACCCAACGGCTTTGATCAACACGTGGCCATCGCACGGAATATGAATGGCGCACACATTATAAATTCTGGATATCATTACTACACACTATTAGAAGAACAAGGCCACCAATCTTTTTCACTTCACTATCTTTTTTATTCCGATAAATTATATTATGATTCTAAGATAACCTAAACACACCATTACATTTTACGCAACAATTACACATGAGAAACTTCGGCCAGTGGGCATGGCTTTACATTGGTGATTCTCTATCTTATGGTCTCGTAATTATCTAACGCTACAGTGCACTTTCTGGATAGGATGGTGGATATTTTGCTATATCTCACACTTCGACTCTGACACCCATCATCACGAAAATTTCCTCCAGACCAAGCGGTACAAAAAGGAACATGCATAACTCACTGCCTCTGAACCTATCTTGCTACTCTAACATGCAAACCACACATATTTAAATTACGTGAAATACATCACACTGGCAACATAGAATACAGTCACAAAGATTAGTCACAACGTTAGAATCACTTCACTTTCAGCTTCCCCACTTCAATTAGTTTTCATTCCAGTTTCACACGACACTGCCCCACTTCATAACTTTTCTTTCCTACTACGAACTCTGGAGGATATATGCACGTCTTCCTGTGCAATGCAAGCCAAGTGGCGTTGCTGGACAGACGGCTCACTCACCTGTCTTATCTCTCAGAGTATTAGAGTTTGAATCTAGCGTCACATTGAAACATAATACGCAAAGGTAATATTAAGATCACATTCATCTTTCCTACCACGAACTCTGTAGGATATATGCACGTCTTCCTGTGCAATGCAAGCCAAGTGGCGTTGCTGGATAGACGGCTGACTCAACTTGTTTCTTTCTCAGAGTATTAGAGTTTGAATCAAGCGTCACACGGAAACATAACACGCAAAGTAATACTAAGATCATATTCGTCACACACGCGAGTCCGCAACTGATGCCTTGGACGAGTACTTCTCTTTATCCTTTGACTCATACACTGATTGAGACTCACACAGTACTCACCAAGTGGAAGTGCTCGTCTCTAATTTCAAGTCCTGCACACGCCATTTCTTAAATATTTCCAACTTATAGTACACACGCCAGTAATTCAGCTTAACTTTAGCAGTCGGAAGTAATTCAACTTAGTACTAGCACTCGCAAGTATTTCAACTTATTGCTACAAGTGGTTTCATTGTGACCGTTGGTCACTTTCGAAGATTACTACGATCCCCTTAATATTACCTGCCTGTCATTTAATTCTCCCCCCAAAAGTTCCTGAAATACAGAAATAATTATTCCAAACTACTCTTAAATATTTCACATGCATACCATCCTCTCCACTCATTTGTCTTTACGGAGCGCACCTAAGACATGTCTTACCAACAAAAGATCCAGCGCCAGAGTGCTGAAACATGGCCGTTCTTCAGGTCCTCTCGCACCTCCCATTGGGGAGCACCATGCTACCGTATTGGTCAGCCACATTTCAGGCGCTCAAAGCTCAGGTAAATTTCATCAATTTGGTTCCACCAAAGATAACCAAAGGACTATCTCAAAGATGATCATATATTGCACATTCACTATCTGCGGTTAGCAGACGACCATACATTCATTCATTTCACAGATCTCACCAAATTAGATGTAGGGATTCATTTTGTGGGAGTGCACATGTGATCAATTAAATAAATAAATTGTCCTTCTTTCCTACACTGGTATTCGGCTTCGGTATATTAAGTGAAATTGAGTTATTATTACATAAAAATATGTTGTTCTGACAAGAATAACGAAAGATGTTGTACCTACTTTCAATGTCGGGCGGTACTGTACCCTTTCAATATATACTGATACTTAACCATAGACGTTTATCTGTCATCTGCGTTTTGTTATTCCATGTCAGATGCGTTTTTGTTAGACCACGTTTTATAGTGACGTTTAGCTGACATTTGCATGTTGTTATTCCATGCCAGATGCGTTTTTACTATACCACGTTTTATAGCGATCGAATGGGATAAAAAGTATCCAATGTCCGTCTCGTGGCTCTAAGCTACCTCTTCACAAATTTTCAGCCAAATCGGTCCAGTCGTTCTTGAGTTATAAATAGTGTAACTAACACGACTTTTATATATATATATATATATATATATATATAAAAGTCGTGTATATATATAACGGAATGCATGCAATGCCGCAAGCTAATGATGTGTACGCTGCAATGCTAATGGAGGAAAAACTGTTGAAACATAGGCAGTTTCAGACGTTCTCACCTGACGGAAAGTCCATAAACCCAGTGATATTCATACGATTCATACGAGGATTTCGTGGAGTACTACCAAGAGCATGGACTGAAGCGTAAAAGATCAGTTACGTTTCAGGATATATTCAATGTGATTGTGCGTTATGGGCACGGATATGATGGATACATGCGAAACGTATGAGGAATTTGAGAGGGCGTTTCTTGCTAAGTATTGGTCATGAGGTGTGCACGAACGATTAAGAAAAGGGGTCTTTAACCCGGAGCCATTCTGTGCAAAAACGGGAAGTCTACGGCGACACTTTGAGAAGTATTTAAATAACGCAAGATACTGGGATGAACCTATAACACACAAGGGCATTCTACGGATTTTGAAGGCGAAATTTATGGCTGAGACGACAGAGGAGTTAATACACGAATCAGAGGAGAATGTAGAAGAATTCATGTCAGTCCATTGATTTGATCCAAGAAGATATTAAGGCAAGATTAGGAAGACATACTCGCAGTCGAATAATGCTTACGGCAGCCGAGCGAGCAATCAGCTGATTCAGGAGGCAAATGCAAATCGCGCTCTACCCCACTGTAATAATTACGACCAGCATCATAATCCGCTCAGCAGCAATGGAAACAATTTCAGATACGGGAAAAACAGACAGAATCGACATGACAGAAGGTACCCTCCAGGTTACAATGTGAACTCTTAATTCTACGAACTCGCAAAATAATAAGAGGCAGACACAATCTTTTGTGCCGATTGATAATGACTGGAGGCAACGAATACCAGTTATTACAGAAGTGAGAGAGGGTGTGGTTCATGCAAATGAATCGCTCTCGAAAAACTGCTTCTGACCAAATCGTGTCCCGGAGGAGCGGTCGAGGAAATGTATAGGGGTATGAGCAGAATGTAAATATGACGAGGTACAACGAAGGAAGATTAATAGAAGAGGAGCTTTGTGCTGACACAACTAAATGTATGGAGGCATCGGAACCCATTTCTGCAATGAAAGTTGAAATAGAGGGTATTCCAGTAGCGGTAGTTTTGGATACGGGAGCATCGTTAAACGCAATATCAATGCGTTGATTTAGTAAAATAATGAAGAAGATCCCATTACCGACATTTCCTGCGCAACATTGTAAAATACTAGGAGCGTTTGGCGTGTGATCACAGTCTGTGAAGACACAGACGACGCTAAAATTGCATCTAGGAAATGCAGCAATAACATGAGCGTCCCTATTAGTGAATAAATTAATAGTCGACTGTGTTCTGTAATTAGAAACTATCCGGGAGAAGGACGCAAAATTAGACTTCTCTACAGGGAAAGTAAATTTTTGGATCGACAGAGCCCTAGCCCAGGTAGATTTGCCAAGGAAAGAAAGAAAACATGGAAGATATTGCAGAGGGGCAAAGTTGCAATTGATAATGAAAGAGCACTGGCAATGCAAAACAAGTCTGATTAAAGTCATCCAAGTAGTAAAAATATCCGAGCAGATAAAACAGAAGTTGAGGGAGCCAGGGCACCTTAAGTATGAGCATAGAACACAATTGCCTACCGTATTAAGTAAGTATATGAGAGTGTTTGAAGAACAATGTGGTATCATTAAGGGTTATACATGTCATTTGAATGTCAAGCCACACAGAACATACTGCCATAGTTTGTATCCCATTCCTTGGAAACAACGCAATGCAGTGGACCGAGAAATACAGAGGATGTTAGATTGGAATTTAATTGAACCTTCAAACAGTTCTTACTGCAGTCCACTTCTCGTTGTGCTAAAACTAGGTAGAAAGGTATGTCTTGTACTCGATGCTCGTGTAATTAACACAATTATTGTAACAGTATGTACTCACCCAGAAAATATAGATGAGTTGATCCAAAAGTTCAGTGGAGTGAAGTATTTTACAACAGTCAATTTACGTTCATCATACTGGCAGGTCAAATTAGATGAAGAATCGAGAAAGTATGCGGCATTTGTGTATGCCAGAAGAAGTTATCAGTTCGAGGTTCTTCCGTTTGGTTTGAATATCAGTGCAGGAGTATTCATATCTGCATTGGATGCAGCATTAGGACCTGAACTAAGGAGTCAACTAACATTGTGGATGACATCTTGATAGCTACAAATACCCGGGAAGAACATGTGAATCTACTGACATGAGTATTAGAGAGATTTTCTAGTGTGGGAATAACAGCTAATCTCCAAAAGTTACATTTATGCCTGGAGAAAATAAAATTCTTACGGCATTTAATAAATTCAAGAGGCATCTTACCAGATGAAAAGAAGTGTGATACAAAATTTCCCTGTTCCTAGAACGAAAAGGCAGTTAAAAGAATTTTTAGGTCTTGCATCGTTTTTTCGTCGGTTCATAAGCGATCAGTCGATGAATTCTGTGCCATTACTAAATTTATTAAGGAAGAACGTGCGTAGGCGTTGGACTGAGGAATGTCAAAGAGCATTCGAAGCAATCAAGCAAGCTTTGTCTAATGCAAAGATTCTCTATCTTCCTGATACGTCCTTGGAATTTGGATTAATGACGGATGCTTCATCTGTTGGTTTGGGCATATGTTTCCAGAATGAGATTTTCACTCTGCAGCGGAGTGTGCGCTGATATGAAACTTCCTGGCAGATTAAAACTGTGTGCCCGACCGAGACTCGAACTCGGGACCTTTGCTTTTGGTAGAGGACTTGCCCGCGAAAGACAAAGTTCCCGAGTTCGAGTCTCGGTCGGGCACACAGTTTTAATCTACCAGGAAGTTTCTGGGCATATGTTTGTTCCAAATTCGAAAAATCTATGGCAAGCCCACCTTTTGCCCAATAGCGTTCGCTAGTAGGGCACTGACAAGTTGCGAGTGATCGTATACTACCACAGAAGAAGAGGCCTTTGCAACAGTGCGGGCATTCAAAAAGTTTAATTATTATTTATATAGAGCAAGAACCACAGTGCATTGTGACCATCAAGCTCTTAGCTTTTTACAAACTTGTAAGCTATTACATGCAAGGTTAGGAAGATGGACGGTCGCTCTTCAAGAGTACCAATTTCGTATTGTGTACGTGCAAGGGAAGGAGAATATAATAACAGATGCGTTATCCCAACTTCCAGAAGGCGTAGAAGAAGGCACCATCTCAGATGAAAATAAAGATGAATTTCCGATATTACTTATGAGAGAACAAAAAAACCGAAGATACTATTTAGAGTTATGTGGTGATATGACGAGACTCCAACAAAGGGATCCAAGATGGATGAAGATTCTACAGAAATTAGAAGATCCGCAAGAAGATAAAATAAACCAGTAATACAAGGTAGTGAATGATGTACTGTTTCATCGTCGGAGTAAATGAGTCAGAATTCCTGTGTATGTACGAGGAGAAGTTAATAACGTGTACTCACAACACTTAGGGACACTTTGGTGTTGCAAAATGTGCGAACAAACTTAGAATGTACTGTTACTTTCTAGATTTACGTGGAAAAGTATGGAGAGTACTGAGAAATTGTGTAATATGTCAGAAAACAAAACCAAATAACAGGGGCAGTAAAGGCCTGTTACATTCCATTATTCCGAAAAAGCCGCTAGCTATTCTATCAGTGGATGTATGTGGACCATTACCGAGGGCTAGAGGAGGCTGTAAATACATTGTAGCTTTCTTGGATATATTTACAAAATATGTCAAATTCTTTCTAATGAAAAGTGCTATAGCAGCGCCAATTCTGAACTGTTTATTCAGTGACTACATTCGGCGCGTTGGAAAGCCGAACTCAGCGTTATCTGAAAATGCTACAAATTTCTCTGGATATAGGTGGAGGCATGCATTAGCTCGAGCCAACATCACACACATATTAACATCCAGATATAACCCGGGCGCAAACCCGATCGAAAGAACTTTTCGCGATTTAAATAGATTTATGTGAACATATTGTCATGCGAAGTAGACAAGATGGATAGAATATCTCGATACATTTGAGGAAATCATATGACTACAAACTTTACACCTGCTGAACTAATGTTCGAGAGGAGGGAAAGAAATGAATGGATAAAGTTTCCAAAGATATCAGAAGGAGAAACCCAATGGCGAGGTATCTAGAGCTCTTGCTATCCAGGGCAGTTGTAAACTGCGAAGAGCATGTCGCGTAGCTGCAGACATATGTGGACACGCACGATTGTGCTAATAATCACATCCTCATCCTGGCGAAGAAATGACAATATCATGGCGAAGGCAGCCTGCGTAACGCAGTGGTCACTGGTTACTTTACCGTGCAGAAGACATCAGATGTGACCGCAAGTTGTATCTGATGGCTCCCACACAATGAAGCCTCGGATGGGACTTGTGTGTCGTGGAAGAATCCACTCTGGAACAGGCAGCTCGCCAGGTCTGTGTCCTACATGTGTAGGTCCGTCAGTCGCTTAGAGACAGAACCTTTTCCCATCACTGAAAACAACAGGGTGCTATTACACTCTCTTTCACGACATCAGAGTATCTGTACTTGGCAGTATCGTGACATCAGTGGCAGCCTGGCCGGAGAAACACGTGATAATCCTGGTGCAAGCAGACGGTTCCCCATGGTCTCTAATGACACAGCGTGCGCAAAATGTGCACGGGTTTCGTCTCTGGGTGATGGTCGGCTGGTCACTGCTGCTCAAAAAATGCGTCGATCTTGACGCGCGTCTGTTCTACGTGGACGCCCAGCCAACACGGTTTCCAGGTGTGGCAATGTTCCGCAGACCACCGCTGAGAACAGCGACCCACAGTCGACACATTGTGCCCAGCATCCACAACTGTTCGTCGGTGCAGGCATCCATCCATCTTCCCTCAGGCCAACAGTGAATCCCGTTGAATTGAGTGAAACTGTTAAGCAGAAGCTGGTACTCGTTGGTGGGGCATGGTTGCACCCTAAAATGAATGTTGCAAATACTGTTTATCTATAAAGTCAGAACAGTTAATGCCTTCAGAATCAAAACAGAGGGTGCACAGGCAGGCTTCCTGAGAGCCATCTGATGGCCGATGCTAGTGACGAATGAATCACTAATACTACAACCCCTTAGTATACACACTTTATATGTTAGTGCCCCCTGAACGTAGTCCTTGAGAGTGTTGTATTTTTTTCCGGCAGTGTAGATTCGGGCGTCATTGTAAAGAGCTTGCGTAGGCCTTTATCAAAAACATGCAAATACCAAGCAACTTTTCGACGATGCCACGATCCCAGCGCTTTCGACTGCTGCATGATCTGAAAAAAAATCTGGTTCATTAATTTGATACGTTGCCTGAGTGGGCGGAGTAGGCGCTGGCCGTTCCGGAGGGTACAGCAACTGAGGCAAGGTGCCGTCCATGAAGCAAATCCGTTAGTGATGAACCGTTGCGAGGCTAGGAGCGGTAGGACGGCAAGAAGAGCAGCAAAAGGTGCTTAGTTTATCCGTCTGCTGCTTAAACATGCCAACGAAGTATTCCGCTTCTCCGTTAGACTGTGGATGAAAACACGTGCTCGTGATGTCACAAACCCATTTGGCTATACATGTCATCGAATTCTGCAAATTGAGGCCTGTTGTCAGTCACATGCAACTTTGGGAAACCGTCAAGGCAAAATATGGATTGGAAGGCGTAACGAGTGTGTCAGAGCTTTCCATTACATTGAAAACAACACATCCAACGTAATGCTATTCTTTGTATTGTGGAAGCACTCAGGTATCGATAGTAACAAGCAGAGAGTGAAACATGGGAGCGCGACTTTAAGCACTGTTGTGAGACGACGTCTGTCTGCGAAGAGTGGAAGTAGAAGTGTCGGTCGAGAGCTAGGAGACAGAAGACGTGTCACGCTGCCCTAACGTCGGTGATGGCAGGTCTTACCACACTCAAGGCGTGATTTCATTTATATAGCCAGAGGAGATTTAGATGGCTTAACTCCGCTTGGAGATGTAATTCAAGGTAAAATTCGCAAGCATAACGCAAAAGCAATTACAGGGTTAGGCTCGTGATTGTCCGTCCGAGTTTGCAATAATGCCATGTTTTGCTTGTCAGTTAAAGAAGCCTCTTTATCCTCCAAATAACAATAATTATTCTCCACATGTAATTAAGAAATATGCTGTGGTTATTAAATGTTTATGTAACTTTGAAACTGAAATAATTTGTTAATCTGGCACACAGCCATTATTGATACCTACGTCGTAATTGTCATTGTCTATTATTGACTAAGGGTTACGATGATTTTGAAATTTTAAATAGACTCAATTTGTGAAATCCATTCTCACAAGTTACTTACTACTTAACAGGGCCCAAAAAAACACCTTTTTATTTAATTCATTCTTAGTAACGATAAGCTTTAGCTGCTGCTGCATGCTTCTGCATTATTCAAACTACCAGAAAAATCAGAAGATTCCAGTGAGGTATCCTCGGCTAATTGTCGACAACTGAAAATTCTTTATTTAAATGAGTTTGTCTGTACTTAAATTGCAGAATGACTGAGATGATGAAACTTCTACGTTATTTGATTCTGAAACAGCTGCGTAAAACTGAACGTATTGAGCCTGCTTTCTCTTTACTTCTTTTTATCATGTCAACACTGACCCACAATATTCTATCGCAACGCAGTCTGGTGCTAAAAAAAAAAAAGTTACAACCTGACTTCAAATAATTAATTCAAAAGAATGGCTCTGACAGCTGAGTAAAACGTACTCAGACAGTTTTCTCTTTACTTTTTCTGATCATCACTAAAATGACACACAATATTTTTAGCGCAACGCAGTCTGACTTTCAATAATCCCTACAAAAGAATGGTCCCGACTAACAATAACCTATATATACATTTCACGAAGTACTTACCTCATAAAAATCTTCATTACGCGAACTACTGCAATACAAAGAGCGTCAATACTGCCAGCTAAAAAAGAGAGTCTATCAACTAAAGTCACTAACTACTAATAGGCATGTGGTTAGCAAAGGAAAGATTGTGTTGCAAACCAAATAACGTATTTTTTTACCTTAATAATGTGTCATCCAGTTCAGACACGAATATAAATCGTCATTGACATCTAGTACAAAGGTATATAATCATGAATAATATTCAATCTCCAAGTCGAACATGTACAGATCGTTAGCCTTCAGACCTGTAGCCTCCATCGATGCTAACTTCTCACATCTGACATCCATCACTGCTGGCTGTTCACCTCCAACTGGCCAACAGTACTTCCATCACTGCTGGCGACGAACTTCCAACTGCTCAACTGTACTGGCGCTTGACTTCCAACAACGACCAGCCATAGAGTCTCTTAAAAAGAAAGCGCAGTCAGAGAGCTAATGCAAAGCGCTACACAACGCTGCCAATTCAGAAGCAGCCCACTTACAGTGTGACTTGGTACAACTACACTCCTGGAAATTGAAATAAGAACACCGTGAATTCATTGTCCCAGGAAGGGGAAACTTTATTGACACATTCCTGGGGTCAGATACATCACATGATCACACTGACAGAACCACAGGCACATAGACACAGGCAACAGAGCATGCACAATGTCGGCACTAGTACAGTGTATATCCACCTTTCGCAGCAATGCAGGCTGCTATTCTCCCATGGAGACGATCGTAGAGATGCTGGATGTAGTCCTGTGGAACGGCTTGCCATGCCATTTACACCTGGCGCCTCAGTTGGACCAGCGTTCGTGCTGGACGTGCAGACCGCGTGAGACGACGCTTCATCCAGTCCCAAACATGCTCAATGGGGGACAGATCCGGAGATCTTGCTGGCCAGGGTAGTTGACTTACACCTTCTAGAGCACGTTGGGTGGCACGGGATACATGCGGACGTGCATTGTCCTGTTGGAACAGCAAGTTCCCTTGCCGGTCTAGGAATGGTAGAACGATGGGTTCGATGACGGTTTGGATGTACCGTGCACTATTCAGTGTCCCCTCGACGATCACCACTGGTGTACGGCCAGTGTAGGAGATCGCTCCCCACACCATGATGCCGGGTGTTGGCCCTGTGTGCCTCGGTTGTATGCAGTCCTGATTGTGGCGCTCACCTGCACGGCGCCAAACACGCATACGACCATCATTGGCACCAAGGCAGAAGCGACTCTCATCGCTGAAGACGACACGTCTCCATTCGTCCCTCCATTCACACCTGTCGCGACACCACTGGAGGCGAGCTGCACGATGTTGGGGAGTGAGCGGAAGACGGCCTAACGGTGTGCGGGACCGTAGCCCAGCTTCATGGAGACGGTTGCGAATGGTCCTCGCCGATACCCCAGGAGCAACAGTGTCCCTAATTTGCTGGGAAGTGGCGGTGCGGTCCCCTACGGCACTGCGTAGGATCCTACGGTCTTGGCGTGTATCCGTGCGTCGCTGCGGTCCGGTCCCAGGTCGACGGGCACGTGCACCTTCCGCCGACCACTGGCGACAACATCGATGTACTGTGGAGACCTCACGCCCCACGTGTTGAGCAATTCGGCGGTACGTCCACCCGGCCTCCCGCATGCCCACTATACGCCCTCGCTCAAAGTCCGTCAACTGCACATACGGTTCACGTCCACGCTGTCGCGGCATGCTACCACTGTTAAAGACTGCGATGGAGCTCCGTATGCCACGGCAAACTGGCTGACACTGACGGCGGCGGTGCACAAATGCTGCGCAGCTAGCGCCATTCGACGGCCAACACCGCGGTTACTGGTGTGTCCGCTGTGCCGTGCGTGTGATCATTGCTTGTACAGCCCTCTCGCAGTGTCCGGAGCAAGTATGGTGGGTCTGACACACCGGTGTCAATGTGTTCTTTTTTCCATTTCCAGGAGTGTATATCATCTACATAGTTTGAACTCGAAATCATAGATGCAGTTGATTGTTCCAAATAGCGCTGGAAAATTACTGGTGCAGTTCAACATTGTGCAATTACATGTTTAGTCATTCCTTCAGCAATATTTTGCTATACATTTAAATTTTTCCTTGCGGTGCGGTTCAGTATACCTACAGTTAGTAAAGAAAGGGAGAGGTGATCTGGTTAGATTGACCTCAAAATGTGATTCTTTATAATTATATGCATTTATTGATCTAAAGAACTATCATCAACGTTAGATGATGTAGATATGACATTCATTATAGGTATGGTAATCATGTTTGGACAAATGGCAACTGTTGTGAATTTTACGCTGTTTGGCCTCTAATGTAGAAAAAGGGAACTTCCGTCACACTGTGTGAAAGGAGTATGGATTAAATTTAGTGCTGTTCCACATAGCAGCATGCAGTATCACTTTCATACACAAATCGTAAATCTACGGGAATGAGATAGGTTTTTCGCGTCGTAGGTATTGCGACTAACTGGGTCAGCTTGTGCTGTAGCAAAGCGAAGCAAAATTGAGGTTCGTGAGGTACTTGACATTATTACAAGTTCAGGAATATTCACAACCAGAATAGTCACTGCGTTTAATGTCGTTTAAATAAAAGTAAATTAATGTGGAGGGGCTTAAAAAGTAACGTTTAGCGTGATGTTTAAAATTTGGGAAAAATCAAGGAATTTAGCTTTTCCACACCAAGGGTATAAAACAAATGAGACAGGCAGACACGGGGTAATGAACTCACAGTGGCGGGAATGCATGAGTCCGTTAGCATTCAGAAAAGCAGCTCATCGAAAATTAATAAATTACTACTGTAGTGTTGGCAGAAGAGCCAACACTGTTTTTCTAGAGGAGGCCGAAATGCACGCGTTTAATTACACGCTGACTGGCGTGAGGTCTGGAACAGGTCAGAGAAATAAGACTAGCAAAACAGGAGGTAACTGGTAGAATACTTAACTCTAATCCACAATTGTAGAACATCTCTCGTTACGGTACATGCTTAATAATATTAATTATCAATTGAATACGGCGCCTTGCTAGGTCGTAGCAAATGTAGCTGAAGGCTATGCTAACTATCGTCTCGGTAAATGAGAGCGTATTTGTCAGTGAACCATTGCTATGAACGTCGGCTGTACAACTGGGGCGAGTGCCAGGACGTCTCTCTAGACCTGCCGTGTGGTGGCGCTCGGTCTGCTATCACTGACAGTGGCGACACACGGGTCCGACATACTAGCGGACCGCGGCCGATTTAAAGGCTACCACCTAGCAAGTGTGGTGTCTGGCGGTGACACCACAACTACGTACGACGTGGCTGATGCCCATGAAAATCATTATGTCGTACTACAGAATGGTTCAAATGGTTCTGAGCGCTTTGGGACTTAACATCTGAGGTCATTAGTCCCCTACAACTTAGAACTACTTAAACCTAATTAACCCAAGGACATCACACACATCCATGCCCGAGGCAGGATTCGAACCTGCGACCGTAGCAGCCGCGCAGTTCCGGACTGAAGCACCTAGAACCACTCGCCCACCGCGGCCGGCGTACTACAGAAAATTGAATAACATTTGACTCATTCTCAGAGTTATGTACCATGTGAACTACTACTACACACATGAGCAAACCTCACTTACAAAGAACAAATTAAAATCGAACAAAAATTCTTACGAAAGGGGGTATCACACTTCACAGAATCACTTTTGGAAAACATTAATACACTATAGCTTACCCTGACTCCTCAAGTGGGCTCAGACCAGAATCATTACAGATGCATTACAAGTCACAAAGAAAATAGGCGAATGTTTATAAAATAACTGAGTGAAAAATACTACGGCCCAGCTTCTATTCTCTTCAGCAAGTATTTAAGATAATTAACCACCCGTCGAATCTTGAATTTTTTCGTTGTTAATCCATGACCACATAAGAAAGAAAAGTGGCATACAATTTAAACTTAATCCCATAAAACTTTACTAATTAAGCAATAACTCGACACATTCTCTCAGGTGAATAGATTTTACTCACAATTCTTCTACAAATTGAGTGCATAGCTGACGGACAATATTCAGTTAATGTTCAAGACCACAGTTTACCAATTACCCTATACCAAAGAATTACGATAATTAAATCGTTTTCTGACACTTCCTCGACTAAATTGACTCGGAACGCTGTCCGCGATAATATAACCAATTTTCATACCTTTTATCCAACGTCAGCAAGAGCTCCGAAACAGCAGCGTCCGCACCTCAGGGCAGGTCATCTAACAGAGCCCAAGCTTGGTGGACTTCTCCTACTGACTGTTGCCACCTGATGCACACTACTCTCTGTCGATCTTTTCTGAACCCTTGAGTCAATCTCTTCCCTTAGGTTCCAATCACGTTATACTTTGAGCAAGTCCACTACTCTCCAATTCTCTCTGGCTACTCCCTCACCTTTCTGCATCCCATTACATCCAAACTCTATGCAATCACACACTCATGAAAGGATGTAGAAAGGAACTGGGAAGTGTGACAAATAAAAGTAAAACGCATATGAGCTCTTTCTCATATTTATAGGCCATATTTCATGATTAAAAGAATTTAAAAAATTTAGTTATGCCACAAGGTACCATGTCAATCATTCTGTTGATATTCTAACATTAATGGCATGCAAATTGTTTAAATGGAGCGTACCAACAGTACCGCTACACTATCAAGCGAAATTTGCGACTGGATTGAAGGCACAGAATATCTTGCACAGAAAGTCATCGACAGATGTAGATGTAAGTTTGTGTGTGTTCCAGGGAAGCGTCATAGGGCTCTTGCTGTTCATGTTGTATATTAATGACCTTGCAGGCAATATTACTAGGATCCTCGGATTTTTCGCAGATGTTGCAGTTATCTGTAATAACGTACTTCTCGAAAAAGATGCATATATATTCAGCCAGTTCTTGATAAGATTAAATAGTGGTGGAAGATTTCTCGTCAAAAGCAATGGGCGCAAAACATACGTGTTTTTTCTGTGGTGGGACGGCGTCATCGTGTGAGACTGGTGGAACTCTTAGAACGTTGATGTCTTATTCTGGTATCGCAAGAAACAACTACATGTCCTGCTACTACAGTACAGTGGAAACTGTTATGTGCAGTCTGTTGTGACAAAGGGAATAGCACACTCGTTATGTAACCGTACGCCAAGAACTATCGCATACGTAATTGTTGGCGAAAACGTGTGGTACTAGATTTAGCAGTACAAGGCAACAACGAGGGGAAGGGGGAGGGGGGTGGGGGGGTGAACTATTTTCGATAGCGCCGTAAACTGTAACATGTGTTCCTCAAGCTGTGTATCTTCGGAGAGATCACAATTGAGCCAACTAGGATCCCTCTCGTTAAGTACTTTTTGTGGTCCTATTGTTAATTCGATGTTATATGCAGCGTGGGCTGAAAATGAAAGGGGCCAGAATTTGCTGGCTTTGAGTTGGGTGGCAGGGCTTCATGCACGCATGGCTGTCTAGCCCAGTTACCGCCTTAGAATTAGCATAGGAGTACGCTATCGTATTTGGGTGAATTTCCTTTCACGTGTCGTAGCATTTTAATTGCCATATTAAAACTATTAGTATGTCAGAGAAGTCAAAATTGTGGATCTGGATTTTTCCCAAGACACATTGAAATCCCCCCCTCTGCCCCCCCTCCTGACACCATTGGCGTAAGCACATAGGTAAAGTGTACCGTGTCTTGTGTGCTATACGTCGCCCTCCGGCGATATTTATTATTGGAGCCTGATGGTGCATGTGTGTCGGGTATTGAAAAGGTACACTGTTTTGTATCTTCCGTTTGGTAACACGGCTTAGGAAATGCGTGGCATTCCTTGTTTAAGCAGTATGTGTCCCCCCCCCCCCCCCACCCTCAATTTAACTGTTTAGCGTGGCCTCACCAGTAAGTATCTCCGCTATTTGTTATTACCTCTTCTATTAAAGCTACACCTATAGATAATGTGGTTGACGTTAGTTATGGCAACTTATTATTTATACACGATTTTAGTCTGATATTAAAACCTATCTTAAGTCCAAACCAAATTGGCGGCTCATGTATTTTCCCGTATACAGGTAACTCATCCTCAGTTTTATCGTTCACCATTCGACGCGAACATTATATTTGATTTTAATTACGATATAAATTTTCCTGTTAACTCATCTCTACAGATATTGCATCAGCAGCACTGTTCAGTAATTTGCAGTAAATATGGGCTTCTAATATACATCGCTAATTATTATGGTAGAACTTCATAGGCTACACGAGTATTGGGAATCTGTTAAATTTTGGTTACACGAGAAATTACACAAATATAAAAGACGACAATTGAGCTAAATGCCTAAGAATTACAATTACGAACAATTTAAAAGAAATGGTTCAAATGGCTCTGAGCGCTATGGGACTTAACATCTGAAGTCATGAGTCCCCTAGAACTTAGAACTACTTAAACCTAACTAACCTAAGGACATCACACACATCCATTCCCGAGGGAGGATTCGAACCTGCGACCGTAGCGAACAATTTAAATCTGAATGATCACATACAATAATGTTGTTGGGAAAGCAATCAAAGACCTATGTTATTGGCAGAAAACTTTACAAGATGCAGCAGGTCCACTAAAGAGACTGTCTACATTACGCTTGTCCGTCCTCCGCAGGAGTACTGCTGTGCGATGTGGGATCCTGACCATATAGGATTGACGGAGGACATCGAAAAAGTTCAAAGAGTGGCACGTCGTCTGTATTATCGCAAATAGGGGAGAGAATGTCACATACATGATACGAGAGTTGGAGTGGCGATCATTTCTCAGTGCAACAAGATGTGTTCAGCCAGCAACTTTCTCCTGTGAATGCGAAAATATTTTGTTGATGCCATCCTATATAGGAAGAAATGATCACCATAATAAAATAAGAGAAATCAGAGCTCGCGCGGAAATATTTAATTGTTCTTTCTTTCCGCGCAGTGTTCGAGAGTAGAAAATGTTCAAATGTGTTTGAATTCCTAAGAGAGCAAACTAGTGACGTCATTGGTCCCTTAGACTTACACACTACTTAAACTGACTTATGCTAAGAACAACGCACATAACCCATGCCCGAGGGAGAACTCGAGCCTCTGGCGGGGGGACCGCGCAATCCGTGACATGTTGTTGCATTTTCTTATATTACTGGAAAATTACTTTTCATTTTGATTTTCTCTTGCAGGACATTGCTTATTGATGATTACACTCACATGATCAAATACGTATGTGATTAAAATCTAGGCGCTGCAGTCATGGACTGTGCGGACAGTCCCGGCAGAGGTTCGAGTCCTCCCTCGGGCATGGGTTGTGTGCGTTTATCCTTAGGATAATTTAGGTTAAGTAGTGTGTAAGCTCAGGGACTGATGACCATAGCAGTTAAGTCCCATAAGATTTCACACACATTTGAACATTATTTTGGATTAAAATCTCCTTCTTATGTTAAGTCATACTGACAACCTGAAAAGCCTTCATTCCCTGTCTTATGGTGTCTGGGGAAGTTTTCGTGATGGAAGGGTCACAACCGCGCCATTACATCGGCTTAAGTGAGTGTCGGGACCCATACAGAGAGTATTGCATCGAACTACAGCCAGTAGACGGCTACAGAACATAATTAGACGGACCTGCCCTCTGTACGGCACATATTCTCCTGACTCAAAGCCTTCAGCCCAGTTATACCCAAGTTCCCTCAAGATCTTAGACATCGCTTCTATGAATACATTTCTACTATTCTTAGTATGATTTGTTGGACCGCGTTTGACGACCTCTACCACATACTTCGTACCGTCTAAAAAGGCCTGTTAACATGGAAACCAATGAGCAGGTAGTTGCAGTTTTATGGCCAAGCACCACGTGGTCTATCACGTGGCTATGTCGTGGACTGGAAGGGAACGTGTGGCCTGTCATCTCAAACCGTTTTCACAGCAGGTTTACCTTCCTGAGAACTCACGTTGACAAAAGAGATTAGATAGGCCAAGACAATGTTTTGGGCAATCACTGTACTGTTGTAACTGCGACCGGGACGGTCGCGGGGTAGCAATGACGGAAAGTGCGGCGGGACCAGCGGAGCGGCCCGCGAACAGCAACACAACGGGAGAGGACGGACATGACCAACGAAGGACAGAACGAATACAACAAGATCGAACAACGGAGTCACAAGGAAACAAACACGTCCACTGGTACACAGAACAAGTAAGTAAACTGTCTAACGTGAGGCGAGGTGTCAACCGACGTACGCTTGATTAGACTGGCTGGCTGAGCCCTTTTCTTTCCTTTATTGAATTTCGATTCTCCCCGAAGGGGGCGGGCTGGCAGCAGCTTAGTACGCTGCTCTGCAGCCTACGGACTTTTTAAAACGTAAGAAGAAAAGAAACAATAAAAGCAGGCGATGAAACGGCGACTTAAATTTGTAAAACGGCGGAAAATTGTGGAAAGTTAAAACATAAATCAAAGGGTTGGTAATGCTAATAAAATACACAGGAAGCAGACAGGTAACATATTAGACAGACGATTAAAAACAAGGCAACAGGCTGTTTTCTGTTCGCAAGAGATATAAAAATCACACCCAGCGACAGTATGATGTCTGTTCGCAACACTTCGTGAAAGACACCCAACACTGAACACTCACTGTAAACACTGCACTAAAATGTCAGCACAAATATGAGACATCATAGCCAAGGGCAGATGGGGGGGGGGGGGACCTGGACAGATGAGGGGGAAAACAAGGAGGGAGGATAGGAAAAACGAAAGGGAGGGGGAACCAAAGAAGAGAGAGGACTCATAAGGGGGGGGGGCAGACGCGAGAGGGAAAAGGGAAATGGCGGAGGAGGGAAATACGAAAGGACTTGGGGGAGAGAAGGGGGGCAAATAGAGGGTGGTTGGGGAAAAAAGAGGATGGAAGAGGATGGAAGGGGGGGAGAGGGAGCCCAGGAAAAGGACTGAGGAAAGGAGGGGGGGTGAGGATCAGAGTTGATAGGAGGGATAAATGGAGGGAGAGAGGGCATCATCCGGGAGCGGGAGTTGATGGAAGCCACCTTGGGAAAGGAGATGAAGGGTGTAGAGATGGACGGTAGGGGGAACACAACAGTGAAGACGTGGCAGGGGGCGGGGATGGGAGAGCAGAGGGGCAACCAGGGGGTGAGGGGGATCAAGGCGGCAGGAGGTGTAGAGTACGCGGATATGTTCGAGGAACAGGAGCAGATGGGGGAAAGGAATGAGGTCGTAGAGGATCCGCGTGGGGGATGGGAGGCGTATACGGAAGGCGTGGCAGAGTGCATGACGCTCAAGGATCTGGAGGGCCTTATAGAATTTGGCCAGGAGGCGCGCGCCGCGCCAGCTTACGGCGCGATGGTGCAGAGACCTCTATGGGTCTTCGAAGTCCATGACGACTGGAGCGGATTCAAATTCCGCGGCGCGCGGTACCAGATGTACTGTCTGTCCGTCTCTGGTAGCAGAGTGGTCAGCGTGACAGAATGTCATACCTAATGGCCCGGGTTCGATTCCCGGCTGAGTCGGAGATTTTCTTCGCTCAGCGACTGGGTGTTGTGTTGTCCTTATCATCATCATTTCATCCCCATCGACACGCAAGTAGCCGAAGTGGAGTGAACTCGAAAGACTTGCACCAGGCGAACGGTCTACCCGACGGGAGGCCTTAGTCACACGTCGTTTCCATTACTGTGCAGTCTGGCGGGATTACATCGTGTTCCTGTAGTGCACTCGATTGCTAATGAATGCCACGAAGGCGCACCGTCTCAGACTTCGTGGTCTTGGCCGAATTACCCAGATCCCGATATCTGCAGCGACGTATTCGGCCGTCTCGGCACCGTTATTCGACGCCAGCGTCTTGTAACGGGGGCCTGCCCTATCGACCACCTGGCTATCTGTCTGGCTATGCGGTGCATTATATCTCTCCCTCCCCCACCCCCACTCCATCCTCCCCGACCACCAGCGAAGCACTTACGGTCCAAAGGTCAGCCTAAGTCAGAGGCCGGGAAGAACCAGACACAGCAAGTCCCCCGCCTCAGTCCAATCATTTCCAGTCAAATCTGCGCACTGCGCCATCGTAGCTCTTCGCATCCGCGCGATGCACCCGCCGGGGCGTGAGAGAGGGGCGTGTCCGGACCAATCAGCGAGTTCTTCAGCGGCGCGAGTCGTGACCGGACCATCCCGCGAGCGCTCGCGCTGCCGGCGAAGGCCCCGGGACCTGCTGCTGGGCTGCTCTGCAGCTTCCCGCAGCCGCGCCAGCACCCTCGCTCACCGGCGTCCATTAGCGGCGTGTGAGGCGCTGCGCGGGCCGCGGTCGGCAGGTGCGCGGCGCGCTTCACGCCACGGCTCCACCTTCCCTGTCGGGCCTGCGAATTTGCTTCTCGACGTTCGTTACCTTTCCTCGTAACTATGTTTCCGCGAGGAAACCTACAGGGGTTGGACAAAAATATGGAAACACCAAAAAAAGTCTGTGTGTGTAAGGAGGGGGGGGGGGGGGAGGGCGAGGGAGGGATAGAAACTATAGGGGAGGCCCTGTCTCGAACGTCGTAAGCAGGTTCAAAGGATGTATGTTGCAATAGGTGTACAGAGATTGAGTATAGGCTTGCACGGGATACTCTAGCACAGAGAGCTGCTCAAACCACTCTTCAGTCTGAAGACCACAACAACATGTTTCCTCATGTTGGTCATGCTATTCAAAAAGAGCGTCAGTCAGCACACTACTTGTAACCATAAAGTTTATTTTTGTTACATAAACTGTTCACCGTCTATTCCGGTTTCATCTGTCTACTTATGAGTAGACCATAATTACACTACTAGCCATTAAAATTGCTGCACCACGAACAGGATGTACTACAGACGCAAAATTTAACCGACAGGAAAAAGATGCTGTGATATGCAAATGATTAGCTTTTCAGAGCATTCACACAAGGTTGGCGCTGGTGGACACACCTACAACGTGCTCACATCAGGAAAGTTTCTAGCCGATTTCTCATAAACAAACAGCAGTTGACCGGCGTTGCCTGGTGACACGTTGTTGTGATGCCTCGTATAAGGAGGAGAAATGCGTTTCCGTCTTTGATAATGGTCGGATTGTAGCCTATTGCGATTGCGGTTTATCGCATCGCGACATTGCTGCTCGCGTTGGTCGAGATCCAATGACTGTTAGCAGAATATGGAATCGGTGGGTTCAGGAGGGTAATACGGAGCGCCGTGCTGAATCCCAACGGCCTCGTATCACTAGCAGTCGAGTTGACAGGCATCTTATCCGCATGGCTGTAACGGATTGTGCAGCCACGTCTCGATTCCTGAGTCAACAGATGGGGAAGTTTACAAGACAACAACCATCTGCACGAAGAGTTTGCAGCAGCATGGACTATCAGCTCGGAGACCGTGGCTGCGATTACCCTTTACGCTGCATCACGGAGAGGAGCGCCTGCGATGGTGTACTCAACGACGAACCTGGGTGCACGAATGGCAAAACGTCATTTTTTCGGACGAATCCAGGTTCTGTTTACAACATCATGATGGTCGCATCCGTGTTTGGCGATATTGCGGTGAACGCACATTGGATGCGTGTATTCGTCATCGCCATACTGGTGTATCACCCGGCGTGATGGTATGGGGTGCCATTGGTTACACGTCTCGGTCACCTCTTGTTCGCATTGACAGCACTTTGAACAGTGGGCGTTACATTTCAGATGTGTTACGACCCGTGGCTCTACCCTTCATTCGATCTCTGTGAAACCCTACATTTCAGCAGGATAATGCAGGACCGCATGTTGCAGATCCTGTACGGGCCTTTCTGGACACCGAACATGTTCGACTGCTGCCCTGGCCAGCACATTCTCCAGATCTCTCACCAGCTGAAAACGTCTAGTCAATGGTGGCCGAGCAACTAACTCGTCACAATACGCTAGTCAGTACTCTTGATGAACTGTTGTATCGTGTTGAAGCTGCATGGGCAGCTCCAACTGTACTCGCCATCCAAGCTCTGTTTGAGTCAATGCCCGGGCGTATTAAGGCCGTTATTACGGCCAGAGGTGGTTGTTCTGGGTACTGATTTCTCAGGATCTATGCACCCAAACTGCGTGAAAATGTAATCACATGTCAGTTCTAGTATAAGATATTTGTCCAATGAATACCCGTTTATCATCTGCATTTCTTCTTGGTGTAGCAATTTTAATGGCCAGTAGTGTACATCTTCGCCAACTGCTACGTCTATGCATGCTAAGATCTTCTTTCGGGCTATTGCAATGACTAGACACTTGACACCGATATAGCTGTCAAACAATTTTAGTAAATACTGATCGAAATAAACTGTATAGTTAACAAGTTAGGTGTTCAAACTAGAAGTTACTGCAAGATTAGAACTACGTGCCCGGTCGGGACTCAATCCCGGACCGTTCAATCTCCCTACTTTCTCAAAAAGCAGTATCTGACCCGTCCTGAGAGGTTCACTAATGCCAGTAGGCCTCTCGTACTTTACAGATTCCACAGATATGTTCCTGCATACCTTTCTGGACTAGCATTCCCAGAAAGAATGATACTGTGGAGAAATGGTTTCGCACAATATAGACCACGCCCGTCCATGGTATATCGAACTCCACACGGGCCATGTGTGCGAGCCAAGCCGGATCTGTCCCGGCTTTGCTCGATCCTTCCCGGAAATACTCAGTGCAGAGCGAGATTGCATTTAGTATTGCAGTGTAGTATTTTTCGGTCAGCACAACTCTCTTCAGTTCGACAGAATAGTGGTGTCATCGTAGTTTAACTTTCGATACTTGTTCGAGGTATGAAGGACGTTCATAGGTCCAGTGGCTGTTTGCTCAGAAAAGGCAGTCTAGCATTGTATCATCACAAGCCTTTCTACCGTTCTATCGTCACAAGCCTTTAAAAAGGATTGGGAATGACAGAAGGCAGGGATTAGATATTATGCAGTCGCTTAAGCGACAATTACTACAGATTTGATATGAAACAATATTGAAATACTATGCAAAAAGAAATTAAAGATTTAGTTGACATGAAAGAGCAAAATGTTACAATCATCGACATACTGGATCCATTGTTCTGTACATCAAGAAATTTGCATTCATGCAGCAAGTGAAGAAATTAATGGTATGAATGGTAAATTTTCCGAAATTGCACGCATTGTTCCACACTCAGTAGCAATACTTTTCGATTAAACTGAACGAAGAGTATAGAGTCTTCACAGTATATTACTGCAAAGAAAATTGGCTGAGTCAAGGGCCATACCTGCGACGATTTTTTTACTTAAAATTCGCCGTTGTTGAATTTACACTCATGTTCAGAAAAAAAACAGAACACCTTCAAAGACTAGGGATGGAACGTACATATTCACAGGACATGTAGATTAGTTTCTTCTGCAGAAATGATTAGCATTTCAGTTACCTCGATTCAGCATGTGTTCTCTTGCCTAGTAGGCAGAGGGTCCGCCATGGTCCTTGATAACTTGTTCCATGCGTGATAGCATCGACGCGTGTAAGGGGCGAGTGGCGTCTTGTGGTATAGCCATCCATGCGGCATTCACCTGGTTACAAAGTTCTTCAGTGTTGGTTGGCATTATATCACAGCGCTGCACCCATCGTTTCACCATATCCCACACATTTTCGATCCACAACAAGTCTAGTGATCTGGCGTGCCAGGGCAAAAGGCTGACATCCTGTGACACCAGGAAGGCACATGTTTGGGCAGTAACATGTGGTCGTGCTTTGTCCTGCTGACAAACGGCGTCTGGGATGTTGTACTGAAAGGCTATGGCTAGAGTCGCAGGACGTCATTCACGTAGTTCCCATGGTCACAGTGCCCTGGGTACACACCAACCGAGATTTGTTGTTGTATCCAATAGCACCTCACACCATAGTGCCTTGCGTTGGCATTGTATGTCCTGTGCGAATGCAGTTACTGTGATGCTGCTTTCCTTGTCTGAGACGAACCAAAATGCAGCCATCATTTTCAAACGAACAGAACCTGGATTCGTCCGAAAACATTATCTGATGGTATTCCTGTTCCCAGTGAAGTTATTCCATGCACTATTTACGTCTAGCATGTTTCTGCACATTGGTCAAAGATAGGCGGAGAAGAGGACGAAGCGCACGTAACATATGCCATAATAAACGCTGACCGCCTGTCAACCTTGATAGTGTACGATGTATTACACTGTTCCACTGTTACGTCAGAGCCGAGGAGGAGATACTGACCCATCTCCTCGTGTTCTACGGCCTTCCGAGAACCATTCTGCACACACCCGTTGCACTGCCGAAACGCTTCGTCCCACACGAGCCGAATTTCCCGGATAGAAATATGACATTCTCTAACGCCAATAATGCGCCATCTTTCAAACTCACTCATTTGCCGGTACGGTTCGCGCATACGCTTGCGAGGTATCCTGCACATCTGCTCAAGGCACACTGATCCGTTACCTTCGGTTTATAGCGACAACGAGAGCTGCAGACACATTTTACTAGGTGGTGGCGCGCTGCGATATCGATGTTGAACTTGAACCCGCGGGCCGATCGATTTCAATGGTAATAATATCTGATGAACATGCTAATGTACGTATCCTGTGACTATGAACGTTCTGTCTCTAGTCGTACGAGGCATACTAGTTTTCCTGAACATGAATGTATGACAGGAAGAAGAGTGCAAGAACGAAACTTAGAACATCCGGTATGGATTACAGACCCCGTGTTGTAAATGGACTTGACTGCGCACCGCCGGCCGGTGTGGCCGAGCGGTTCTAGGCACTTCAGTCTGGAACCGCGCGACCGCTACGGTCGCAGGTTCGAATCCTACCTCGGGCGTGGATGTGTGTGATGTCCTTAGGTTAGTTAGGTTTAAGTAGTTCTAAGTTCTAGGCGACTGATGACTTCCGATGTTAAGTCCCATAGTGCTCAGAGCCATTTGAACCATTTTTGAACTGCGCACTGTCCACAGGATACTGAAACGTCAGAAATGTATTTCTGTTTTGATGGGGATGCATTTAAAAAGACCAGCACATGATGAGGGACAAATTCTAACAAAAAACGTCGTCCGTTTCCCTAAGATTACTGGCATTAAGAAAAATATGAGTTCTGGAGAATTCATTGCTGCGTTGAAAGAATTACAGGGCTAGTTTCCTAAATGTTTTGAGAACTCTCAAAATCTTATATTTTTTAGAGTTGTTTTCGAGACCCACCCCCCTGTGTATGTGCAGATGTAACTGACTGACCTGCAAGTAATTCCCTTTTAATGATAAATTCTTTTACGGCAAAACCGCCCAGGATGTCTACATTGTTCTCCTTCGGTAGATTTTCCACATCTCCGCAACGAGGTTGGAAAAGCGCTACAATATTTAGATCGAAATATTCGTGTGCAAGACCTTTTTTTCGATTATGAAATTAAATAAGTCACGATTACATGGCAACATGAGTACGGAAATGTGTGAAATTGTCAGCGTCTGTCCATATGCGGGTATACTGCACCAAATAAAAATTATTTGGTTTTCAGGGCGCCAAAAATAATTAGTTAATACTGGAAATTTTTTTGTTATCTTTGCTGTTGAGAAATGAAAATATGAGACCAAATCGTATGCGGTGTGACTGTACTGTCATTTAACTGCTGCGCATCTGCAGTTTCTTCCTCTCCCTGCTCCTCGCGCTTAGGCAGCGTGGCGTGCCGGTGAGGGAAGAGTGCGGTTAGGCTGAGGGCTATGGCGCGCTTGCCAGGGCATGGCAAGCGAGCCAAAACCTTGGTCGCTCCTGGTTTAGGGCTATTGACAATGCCCAGACCCAACTCGCTTTATTTGTTCATGAGACCCAGAAAATATTAGATACAGTCTCCCAGGTAGATGCTATTTTCCTTGACTTCCGGAAGGCGTTCGATACAGTTCCGCACTGTCGCCTGATAAACAAAGTAAGAGCCTACGGAATATCAGACCAGCTGTGTGGCTGGATTGAAGAGTTTTTAGCAAACAGAACACAGCATGTTGTTATGAATGGAGAGACGTCTACAGACGTTAAAGTAACCTCTGGCGTGCCACAGGGGAGTGTTATGGGACCATTGCTTTTCACAATATATATAAATGACCTAGTAGATAGTGTCGGAAGTCCCATGCGGCTTTTCGCGGATGATGCTGTAGTATACAGAGAAGTTGCAGCATTAGAAAATTGTAGCGAAATGCAGGAAGATCTGCAGCGGATAGGCACTTGGTGCAGGGAGTGACAACTGACCCTTAACATAGACAAATGTAATGTACTGAGAATACATAGAAAGAAGGATCCTTTATTGTATGATTATATGATAGCGGAACAAACACTGGTAGCAGTTACTTCTGTAAAATATCTGGGAGTATGCGTGCGGAACGATTTGAAGTGGAATGATCATATAAAATTTATTGTTGGTAAGGCGGGTACCAGGTTGAGATTCATTGGGAGAGTCCTAAGAAAATGTAGTCCATCTACAAAGGAAGTGCCTTACAAAACACTCGTTCGACGTATACTTGAGTATTGCTCATCAGTGTGGGATCCGTATCAGATCAGGTTGACGGAGGAGATAGAGAAGATTCAAAGAAGAGCGGCGCGCTTCGTCACAGGGTTATTTGGTAACCGTGATAGCGTTACGGAGATGTTTAGCAAACTCAAGTGGCAGACTCTGCAAGAGAGGCGCTCTGCATCGCGGTGTAGCTTGCCCGCCAGGATTCGAGAGGGTGAGTTTCTAGATGAGGTATCGTATATATTGCTTCCCCCTACTTATACCTCCCGAGGAGATCACGAATGTAAAATTAGAGAGATTCGAGCGCGCACGGAGGCTTTCAGACAGTCGTTCTTCCCGCGAACCATACGCGACTGGAACAGAAATGGGAGGTAATGACAGTAGCACGTAAAGTGCCCTCCGCCACACACCGTTGGGTGGCTTGCGGAGTATAAATGTAGATGTAGATGTAGATTCGAAACAGCTATGATCATCAAACAGTGTAAGAGAACATAGAGTGAAATAAACTTTATAGTTAACCAGTTAAATTATCTATCTGGAAATTACTGGCACAGTGATATTACGTACCCAACTGGGATTCGATCGTGGACCTTGTATTTCTTCCTATTCGATCCGCCCTTAGAGTTCCTCCTCTGACGGTACCCCTTTCTTACTTTTCAAATGTCACAGACCCCCTTCTGCGTACCTCTCTGGTCTAGCACAGATGAAATCATATTGCAGAAAAAACGTTTTTCCTACAGGCTAGATGAAGGTTTCCAGAACGAATCTTTCAGTCTGCAGCAAAGTGACTAAACAAATTTTCTCCACAGAATCCTTTCCTCTGGGGGAAATAGTCCAGAAAACTACGCAGGACAGAACCTGTGAAATTTTAAAAGTAGGGGCCTGGTATGACAGAGATGAAGTTTCAGAACGAGTCTCAAGTCGTGGCTCAGTCGGTAAGAACGTTGCCTGCCAAAAGCTTGGTTATGAGTTCGAGTCCCACTCTGGTGCATAGTTTTAATCGGCCAGGAAACATCACGACAGTATTCACTTCGATCCTGTGTGAAAAATTCGTTCTGGACAGGATTTAACTGTTTTCATGCCAACTGTCATGCTGTCTTTTCTGGCGCCAATCGTTTCATCTCAGAGTAGCGCCTTCTCTCGACGTCCTCAAATATGTGTTGAGGAAGTTCTAATCTCTGTCGCCTCCCTCTAGAACCATGGAAGTTGTTTGCTGATGTTCTAGTACATAACATACTGGTTGAACAATAGCACTCCGTCTTCAGGCCACGAGTGGCCTACCGGGACCATCCGGCCGCCGTGTCATCCTCGGTGGAGGATGCCGGTAGGAGGGGCGGGGGTCAGCACACCGCTCTCCCGGTCGTTAAGATGGTATTCTTGACCGAAGCCGCTACTATTCGGTCGAGTAGCTTCTCAATTGGCATCACGAGGCTGGGTGCACCCCGAAAAATGGCAACAGGGCATGGCGGCCTGGAAGGTCACCCATCCAAGTGCCGACCACGCCCGACAGCGCTTAATTTCGGTGATCTCACGGGAACCGGTGTATCCACTGCGGCAAGACCGTTGTCATACTGGTTGAACAATAGAGGGAAAAAACTCAATTCTTCTCTTACGCAATTTTTAATCCGAACACTTCTCTCTCGGGCTTCCCTCAGTTCTTGTATATGTTGTATGTTGCCTGTATTTCGCTGTTGCGCATGCCAATTTTTTCGAAGATTTCAACCATCTTGCATCACTTTATGTTGTCGAACGCTTTTCCTGCATCGAAAAATCCCTTTAAAGTGTCATAATTTTCTTGAGTGTTTTTTCCATTGTGAAGGATGACAGTTGACAGCCCATCTGATAAATTTTCGACAAGATGTGGCAATTCAGATAAAGTGTACGAAGTGGATGTTGATTCCTGAAATAATCATGGTTGATATTTCGCCTGTGTTTAACAGCACACGCCCTGAAAGATTCATGACACGTTATTATTTCCTAATCTCTACAATACCTTTTTAAAATTTTGTTGAGTGTTTTCACGAAGGTGGCTCAACCACCGGCAACGGCAGCCAGCTACCTCTAGCGACCTTCGAGGTTCCATGTTTCCGTTGGGCACTTTTAGTAATCACAGGATAACCATTGTTTTCGCAATGAGTAACAATAATGCAAAAGGGATGTAAGAAAACGGTCCCTTCGACACTGATGTGATTAAGAATGTAACGTCATCACCTCGACGATGGTGGGTGAGGGAGCCTCATTAAATGAACCACCGTGGCAGTTTTTCAGACGATTTGTCGTTAACCTAGAAATCATTCATGACTTGGTAGCTCCCAATAAGTCCGGCGTCCTCAACACTGAGTCACCTGCTTTGCTTCCTCATACTGAAGGTAATTTCTAGTCACCCTTGCCGACATTTCTGTTTACCTATATCCAGTTTGCATTTTGTTAATGGAACAGTTATCGTAACGTGATGTATGTTAAAGTGGCATTTGACGTGCTCTGATTGCATATTCCTAGTAAGAAAATGAAAGTCGAACGTCAGTTTTGAGTGTTCAGTTTCTTTCGTAGATCCATTTAGTTTACATCTTTATCTGCATCTACATATATACATGTCCGTACATGGTGGAGGGTCCTTCTTATTAATATTAGACTTTCTCTCGTAATCCATTTATACACACATCAACAAAAGTTTTGCATGATCCCGTTATTTCGGAACTCATAACACAGAAATCAGAAATTAGCTCTGAGGCAGGAACATATATTCACTTGTAGTGTGCTCAGATCATCAAATCAAAACAAACATTTGTGTAACGGTAACAATGTCTGTTCTCTCATGGGCGGGGGTGGGGTTTCGCAGTGCTCCAGTACAACGTCAATCCGTTGTGGAACGTCCCACTGCTCCAAAACTGGCTTGGATCTATCATAACATATCGTCGATGACTGGTCCAAATGTTTCCACTCTTCAACGATTATTCTTCGTAAGTAGGACGGAATATGTGGTCGTTATCGACGTCCAAAAAGAGCTCGTTTCAGTTCGTCCGCAACCTGTTCGCTGGGGTTAATGTCCGGATACCAGGCAGGTCACGCCATTCAGGTGATCCTAGCATGGTGAAGGAACGTGTTCACGAGAACAGCACGACGAGGACGCCAGTTATCGTCTATCACTATGAAATTGTCACCAAAATATTGATGACACGGTCTCACTATTGGTGGCAGAATCTCGTCCCTGTACCGTAGAGCAGTGCGACTGCCGTCAACAACCAGTCCTACGGTGGTCCCATGTAGTGCACTCCACCACCACCTCGTTGCACATGTGGGACACAGTGTTGAAAGCGTCTTGTGATATTGGGTTGTCTCCAATCACGGTACAAACAGATGCGAGTTCCGTCCGCAAACAACAGGCGACGCAAATTTTGGGGCGTCCATTCTGCATGATTTCTTGCCCATCTGTAAAGGAGTACGTGGTGTTGTTGTGTACGACGTGGTGTTCACCATGGTGGTCGGAAATGGAGATTCGCATCTTGCAGTGATGCGAAACATGACGTTCTGTAGCTTCTTCGAGCGCCGCATTCTGCTCCGGAGCACTCAGCTCACGATTCCTTTGACTGAATGGTCGTAGATATCGCTCATCCTGTTAACTTGCAGAACGTGGTTGGCTTTTGCGGTGTAAGTCCTCAGAACTAATTGTCTATTGGAACCTACTCCACGTTTGCATCACTTTACTTCGACTCCTTTGCACACGTCGAGTAACTACCCCGGTTGACAAGTCCGATGCACACGTGATTACTGGTCGCAGTTGTTCTTCGTGTCTTGATGGATGTTCACTCTACTGTTAGGCAGACGTCTCTAAGCTGAAATGCTGCAATGCATTCGAGTGCGGCGTTCTACCGGTGGGCAGGGTTGACGCTAATTGTGTGTTTGTTTACAAACAACGTCAGGGGTGGCCTTCCGATCGGTACAGGAGAAGTCACATGAGCAACGCATCTAAACGACATATCGGGGTGATGCAACACTTTTTGTTGATATGTGTATATGAAGCAAAGGAGAACATACTATTCGTATGTCTCTGCCTCATTCACCTTTTTACTCCTCGCCCACCCAGTAATTCAGCCAGAACCTGTGCATTTGAACGAAATTTAACGAAGCCGCTTGAAGTTTACTGCAACTGTTCTCCACCGTTCATTGTTGTTTTCTTTGTTGTTTCTGGTTTCATACATTTCTTAGAGCCTAAGGCTGTGGCTGAAATTTTTCGTCGAAGTTTGCTATTGTTCGTGCTGACTTTTCACTAAAACTGGAAGTGCTTTCCAAGTGGCAGGAATCTGTTGGGGCCACAGAATACAATCCTTACAACAACTTAAACTTCAGCTCGAACTTAAAGATTACTTTCACCTGCTACCCATGAGCTTGAAAGCAAAATTTTTATGTCTCTTCCAGTTTTATTTTTTGTACTCTTGTATAATGACATGTAATTCTTTAATTCTTTAAGATTGGCTTCCTAGCACCCATTCGAAATGATCAGTTCTGTTTTCTTAGTGATGATAGGATCTCTTGTATTAGAAGTTCCAGTTCAAATTAACGTACTATACTGTACATTTTGCGTTTTCTTTAATAACAGCTTTGTGCCAAACGCTTCTTACTATTCTCATACATAATCAGCCAGTTTACACGAGCCGCTATTTTTAAGGTTGTGCAGCAGTTTTTCATTTTAAGGGGTAGCAAATCAACAGCCATAAACACAACTTTTGAGTGGTTTAATTTAGCAGTGGCTTATTCTTAATCACTTTAGGTATTTCACATCTAGATAATAATGTTCACGTAATAATTAAGGTGAATTATTTCCGCTGCAACAACAGGAAAAGGGAGGAAGGTTAGGATTAAGCCTTGAGTCGACATCAGCATCATTAGGGACAGAACAACAGCTAGGGTTGCATAAACCTGGGATCAGAAAGGAAGGGTAGTATCATGCCACTTGGGATTATGGTTATTATTTCGTAGCCTGTTTAATGCTAAAAAATTCACTGTGTGATTACAAAAAATCCACACGTACTCATTTAAATGACAATTGTGTCTTAAAAGGGACATAATGTTGCTATGTAACAACACATTTCAGTGTTATTCTTCGTTTTTAATTCCATTCACTATAAAAAAAAACTTCATATTGCTCCAAGCCGCTACCTCTTTATACTTAGTGACTGATTTGTGTTAAATACCCATCTTAACATCAAAATGCAGCTGTTGAAATGGCAGTATTGGGGTTATTGAAATAGCCGAGGTGTAAATAATAATGGAATTAGGTAGTTTTAAAATTATTTCTTGATAATCCTTCGCTGTAGGTCGGTTGGCGAAATGGCCACAATTATCTCCGTCATTCTCTTTATTGATCGTCCTTGAATTTTAAGTGGCTTTTGTTAAACCCGTATTTCCTTCGAACAAAACGTGATAATTTAGAAGTCCTAGAAACATGTGAATAATAAGCACATAATATTGCTTCAGTCTTTCAGCATTCTCAAAACGATACGACAAGTACTAACCTTATTTTCAGCATTTACAGATGTAGTGGTGGTAATTCCTATGAGACCATGTGCTGAGGTCATCGGTCCCTAGGCTTATACACTACTTGATCTAACTTAAACTAGCTTAAGTTAAAGGACAATACTCACACCCATGCCCGAGGGAGGACTCGAACTTCCGACGGAGGGAGCCACGCGAACCGTGGCAAGACGCCCTGGACCACACGGCTACCACGCGCAGCTTTACATATGTTATTCGCATCTTAAGTTATCATCTGACCGTGCTGTTAAAAGGTTTGTGTACTCCTAAAAGTTGTGTGCATTTGTACAAGTGTGCTTCTTTATGCTACAGATTCACAGTTTCAACACTGCATTAGTACAGGCTTTTGTTCTGATGTTTACATGACTCATCAACTCCGTACTGAGCACCGTTCTTAATAGGAGTAGGACAAGGTACAGAAATCAAGTTATGTCAGTTATTAGCTTGGTGCATAAGTTGTAGCATTTTTGTTTCACATATTGGTGTTCCGGTTGCTATGGGTTTATTTATCTATTGTCATTATTTGTAGTTCGAAGGTGCTGTTTGAGTTTGTATATTGTCATTTAGTGGTTTGGAAATAGTGAGTGGAGCTGTGGATGCTGGAAAGAGCAGAAATCTGAACCTTCCCCACATACGTTCTGTCTGGCTTCCAAAGAGGGTGACAGCAGTGCAGACAGCCAGAAGCATTTGCCCTGTGTATAGATATAATGCCATTGGACAAATCACAGAAAGAAAATGGTTTTCTTGTTTTAAGGATGGTCATATTGAAATTAAGATTTTCGAGATTTGATGAAGGTCATTTAAACGCATTAATCCACAATGATGCACGTCACTGTACTCGAGACAGGGAAATGTGATGAACTGTGTTCATTCCACCATCGCTCGACATTCGCATGCAATGGGGAAGGTTCAAATATCGGGTGTATGGATGCCGCATGCTCTGAATCAAAATAAAAAAAAATCAGCTGGTGGTCATACGTGCATCTGTGCCTGCTCGTCACGAATTGGCTCGTGAACAACACTGACCGCTCCCATCCTGTTTCGTTATTGGTGACGATAATTTGGGTCTTTATGATTACATAAGGAAAATAAACGAATGGATGATTCCACACAAAGCAGCAACTCCTAGTACATAGACCTGCGCGCATCCTCAAAAGTTCATGCTATGTATCTAGTGGAAAAACGACGGTGTGGTGAACTACAAATTGCTTTCCCTTGGTGTAGCCATCACTGCTGACGTTTATCGTCAAGAAGTGAGACGTCTTCCTGACGCGGTGCAAGAACAACGACCAGGAAGACTGCGTAAAGTGATACTACCCCCACAATAATGTCCGCCCGCATTCTTCCACACTGACAAAAAACACCAGACAGGAGTTTGATTTGTAAGTCATTCTGCACCCAACTTATTCACTTGATCTTGCACCATTTAATCTTCACCCCTCCGACTCTCTATCAAAGAATCTTCAAGGCACTTCCTTTTCCGGATGAAAACGCGTTCCGAACATGACTCGACGAGTTCTTCGCCTCAAAATCCCGTGATTTCTACAGTCGCGGAATCGAAAAGTTACCCCTGCTTTGGCAGACTGTTGGAAATAGTGGAGGAGAGTATATTATTGATGATTAAAATCTCCGTTGTGTGTATCTGTCGTGTTTATTACATTTATGGAGGAACGCTACGAACGTATGCATCAGCCCAGTATGTAGGTACAAATAAGTAACATTATGCGATATTTTCTTAAGGATGGTCTCGAAGCACGCTCACTGGGCAGATTAGATGCAGCAGCTTCAGAGGCCAGAGGAGCCGTGAGAGCGAGGCACGACTCTCTGATGGGTGTGACGTCACGGGCCGCTTGTTTATTTTCCGGCACCTGAGGGCAATGAACTCTACACGGCTGAGCGCCTACGCTCGATGCACCTTGCGTCTTTGATGGGCCACAATTGCTGGATACAACATGTATTTCAATACGCCACACGTGTTACGGTTCAGTTGTTGTCTCTTCATTTTTTCAAATACTTCAACTACATCTAAAATCACTGACTGCGGGTCTGAAGGAGGAGATCTCGATTTCAGACAGTCCGTTGGAATTTGTTGGAGAGCGAAGGTCTTTAGCGGGGATAAGCCACGCTTGTATAACAAACAATACCAGTGAGGTACAATACTGTAAGTGATATCACACCAGAACGGTCTCTTTTGGCAGTAAGCTACTGCCAGTAAACTGAAAGTTGCTAGGGTATTCAATAATAGAGTGAAGATTGATCGTGGAAATACAGCTGAAGGAATTATCATTATTGCAATAGATGCTGACCCAATACTCATCAGAAGATGAATGTACTTGAGATCACCTTAAAATTTTAATTTAAATCTTAATTATTTCATATCCCGATAAGTAGTTTAACACTGAAGGTACCACAATACGTCTTATCACTGTCCTATATCGTTTGGTTCCTCGAGAGTTACAAGTAAACCTACTCAAGGGATAGACCTCGATTTTGATAGCATCTGAATGTGTTGTAGCCAAGAGCAAAATAAGAGACGCTTGTTTTTTTTTGTTTATATATATATATATATAAGTGCACATACGGCCATTGAAACGGTAACGGAAATTTAAAAAAATCTTAAATAAAATTTCTATGGTTTTTAATGAGCGTTACAACGGTGCAACCAGATTTGTCGAGAAAGTCGTTTTTTTTCGAAATCCCGTCTACCTCACGGTTTTTTATTTCAACACTTGACCAATAGAAAAACATACAGCATAGTTAATACCAAATTCAATTATATACGATGAAGCGGTATTCCATACCCGCATCTGTCAGGAACAAGCTGGAAACTGTATCGCTGTACGCGCGCTCGATATGGTCGGCTTCAGTGCCAGTTGTCAAGCTGGGTTGCTTAATAAGTCTTTCCCATATAAATAAATTCCAAATATGTATTCTACATATGTATTTGGAATTTATTTACGTTGTTGTAAATATATTTTCTTATAGATTTGTGAAATATAAAACATAGTGTGTTGTATTTGTGTTTTCTTTTTACATTTGGCGTATTTTTTTTGCCGTTTTCAAGTTGCAACCTTTTCAGATTTAAATATGTTGTATTTGAAATTGTTTGCAACATTATTGTAAATCTGTACCATAATGAGGAAGCCCAGAATTGCTCGAGTCAGAAAATTCTGAATGCACTTTCATTTCGCTCACCAAGCACAAGCACTAACACATGCGTCTTTGGAATGCCACTTTGACATACATGACTGAATTTGCTGTTTATGATTATATACGTTTTACCGTTTGTCAAATGTCGAAATGGAAAACAAATTAGTGAGTGGATCACATTTCGAAAAAAATGACGTTTTCGACAAATATGGCGCAGCGTTGTAACGTGCTTTGATGTATACGTTACATCGGTTCACCATGATTTGTCTAAAACTATAGCAAATTTTATTTGTAGTTTTTTATTTCTGTTACCATTTCAACGATATTAATACAGAAAAATTAAACTTATTTTTTTCACCGGAGTACTTCATCCCCTTAACGGCTGTATGGGCACGTATAAAATTTATGTCTCTCGTATTCTGTTTTCACTGCAATATACACAAAGGTGATCAAAATCTAAGTGTATTGCTTGGATACGTTTACTTGTTAATCTCCATTTGTGTCAAGGCACGTTTATCCTGTGCTATTGTGGAGCAAAGCCGCTGATTGTCCGAAACGTAACCCGACCGTTGAGATTTCGGTGTCTATGTCGTCACAAACTTTCAAATAATGACGTAAAATATTCGTAATACTAGTAATAGTAGGCTGCAACCTACGTCAAATTGACAACGCTGTCATTTGGTGTTTCCTATCTACTGTACCGTCTTTACCTTCGTTACGTGTTTTATACTGCACGTGTTTTGATGTTTATAGGTTGGTTGATAACGACTAAAAATTCGGAATTTGCCAAAAGCTCATAACGGATATTGTTTTCATTTGAAAAATACCAGTGTCCTCCGTGCCATGCCGTACGCTCACGACATTTCTGAAAAATGTCGAGGAAGGTTGTGAAATATCACTTCGATTGAAAATTTGTCTCGCACAATGATATGGGAGTTTTACATTGTCCGAAACGTTCATTTACATATGAGGGGTTCTTTCTGCCTGTTAATTTATATACTGTAACTCTGTAAGCTCAAGCACGCGAAGTGTAAAAGGCCTCTGTGTAACGTAGCACAGCAAGTTAATTTAGATTTAACGTGTTTGATTTGTGTATTGAATTTCTTGTCCTAGGGGCAGCATACTCTGTGTAACGAAATACGAGATGTAATTCTGAGAATTCAATTCAGTACTAAAAGCCTGGATGTTATGATGCTCCAGTCAAATAAATGACGGACTGAAATAATATAGTTACTGCTGAACCAACAGAAGCTTATTTAAAGAAAATAACAATTAAGGCATAAGGACAGACACTGTTTGATGACCGTTACGGTCCGTATCTCACACGATGTGCCAAATACGGGAATACCAATTCCGTATCAAAGACAGTGCGCCGAAATTGCTGTTGTGAATTGATGAGAGGATAGAACCAGTGGCCGCTGATCGCACCACGGAACGGGTTTCTTGAAAGCCACTTTACGTCTCACGGAAGCGGGCTGCCTATTAGAGTAAGTAGTGTGGGCAGCACTCGAACGGCGGTGGTTTCCAGTAAATGGAACTTGCCACTGTGGCAAAGAAATAAAATTAGAAATAAATATTTTGATTTTATAGGGCGTGTTTTGCTCGCTATCCATTAGGTCTCCCATTTTACTGGCAGTTTCGAGATAGTGCGTTTATAGAACACTGAGTGAATTTGAGATCTGCTGTTATTTCATATGTTTGAGTGCGGCCTTCCGCGTTTCACTTGGACCGAATTATCTGTAGCATGGTGCACTCTTAGCCGCTATTACGTATACATAAACGCACTCCACGTGTCTACTGTCAGTTTCTACGTTCGTTGCGTTGTAACGACTGGAATTTTCGGAATTTGTCTGCCAACAGACTGTCTATTTGTATGTACCTTATAGTTCACTTCTACAGTATTAAGACAGACGAATGCTCGGAAACAAATAGTTTATTTCTTCAGGTGTAATTAGCGAAAGAGTGAAAATAGTAGCAATAATACTGGTAGTAGTAGAAGAATTATCAATAATACATAGAAAACTGAAGGGCCAGAGTTTCTTCCAACCTACCTGCCTCTAGTAAGTTAATTAAAGGCTAAAAGAACGTCTGTGTAAAAATGCTATATTTGTAACTACTAGGAACGAATTTAATCCATTTAATACATTAGCAAGGGACGCGACATCCGAAATGTTGCTTTAGTGAAAAATGCGATATGAGGGCCGAATGTCGTCAGGCTCCTCAATGTGGGAGTGTATTTTTTATTTACCTCTTATTCCCCAGCATTTGTAGCTGGTGGAGTCTTCTTACACTTTCTTTCCGCAGAACTTGCTGCATCAGAAAATATCTATTTTGTATACCTATAAATTCTTTTTATATCTGCCACCACCATTACTGTTATTACTGTCATTATTATTATTATTATTATTGTTATTATCATTATTAGTGGCAGCAGCAACAGCAGTAGCAGAAGTACTGAAAGCAATAACTTTATTAGTTCATGGTCAGTATTATTCACTCACATTGTTATTTTAGTTACTCAGATCATTTTAATGCTATTTATAATATTAAAATTGATATTTGTTGGGTAACTAAGATGTAAAAAATTGCGGTATGAGAGAAACCTTGATACGATATCAGAGGGGACCTCATGGTGCTAGTCAGGTAGGGTTAAATAAATAATTAAAATAAATAAATAGATATTTTGTGCCTCATATTGCCGATTATGCCGTATGTCTATAACGACTCTCACAGAAACGTTTATGGGAATACGTCACGATGCTAAGCCACAGTTACTACATTTTAATAATACTAAACGGAACTTGAATTTGAGACTGCATTCTGCCGACTGAACAAATCTTACAAGCTAAAACTGTGTATGGACTGGGATTCGAACCAAGCCACTTGTGTTTCGAATGCAATGTGCTGCCAATTTCACAAACGAAACGCGCCCGATTGATGCATAAATTGCCCACTGCTCCTCTCCGGGTCTTCTAACCTCCACGAAGGCTATTGCGCGTTGTCGTCGGGCTAGAGAGTTCAACTTAGGTACGGACCAATAACGTTCCTGCCTTATGGCCGATGTTTCTGAATCTGATGGTGGAAACGTCCAGTTTTTAATCCAAGTTCACTGACTCTGTTTGCTTTTGCCCACTTGAATACGCGGTCAGATGCATGTTGTACCTCGCTAAACCTAAAATTCCAGTTGTTATTATAAACACCACTCTCCATGGAAAGTGTAATCTATTTCTCGGATATACGTTGGATTTGTCGAATATCTGCTTGCTTTCTGTTTCAGGTTTCATACAGCTTACAATTTCTAATTTGATGTGTAGATGTTTGCTTTTTAATAGACGCGAATGTCGGCACTTTGCTACGAATAATTAACATGTTAATATTCTTGGTCTCCACATTTACTACATGGTCGGTAGGACTATGTACAGACTATAGTGCATTACAATATTTCCTAAATAAATAAGTCACAGAGCGTTCCCAAAATCGCAAATGCTAAATAAAAAATAACTACTTGATTGCAGGATCAAAATGACAATTTTATTGTTCTCTATACCAGATTTTTAAAATTTATTCCCTTCCTAAAGAACTTCACTGTGACATTTTCTTAACAGATCATCTGGTTTCTTGAAATTAAAATTCTTCAAACTTAAAAATGTAAAAAAAAAAAAAGAAATCTCTTCTTCGAGATTGGAGTATTCTTTCTGGTCGAGACATTTTGCAGGCCAACAGCCTCATCTGTGTCATCGGTCCTTGTTGAATTCCAGCTTGCATTGTCTGTTAATGTTGACGAAAAGAGGTGAATAAAGACTTTTGCAACCACCTCACGTATTTTCTGCCTCACCTTTCTCACATGTTTCTGTTCCTGACTAAATTGGTAGTCCATTGTGTTCCGAGTGGTTGTGGTTATCAAGGAGCGATTAAATGAGCCATGCACCAAGTACAGGACTGGTGTCCGGCTCCTGGCTACATGTGCTGGCTGGAGATTGATATTTAAGTCTATAGTGACGGAGCTCCTTCTTGTCATTAAGGTTCAAATGGATCAAATGGCTCTGAGCACTATGGGACTCAACTTCTGAGGTCATCAGTCCCCTAGAACTTAGAACTACTTAAACCTAACTAACCTAAGGACATCACACACATCCATGCCCGAGGCAGGATTCTAACCTGCGACCGTAGCGGTCTCGCGGTTCCAGACTGTTGCGCCTAGAACCGCACGGCCACTCCGGCCGGCCTCTTGTCATTAAACCCAGTTTATTCCTCGTCTACGAAGAAATTGCATTTTGGTCAGAACAAATGAGTCTTTGAGTTAGGGTATCCTGTAACTGACGCTTTCTGCAGAGAATCACAGTTGCTATACTACGGTGGACGACGCACAGCATTTGCCTACATCACCCATTATTGTGCCTGACAAGCCTGAAGGATCCACCAGCACGACTGCCGATATGAACTCGTCACCGTGGTGTGCAAAAGTTGGTGCAACAATTACGGTGCCGACACGTACTCTCGTCCGCAACTCGTAATCTAGTGGCTCCGCGCTACTTTCTATATCGTAACCCACGGTGGAGTAGGCGCATGGACACGCGCCTCCTTTCTTTTATGCACTATAATAGAGCACGCTGGTCATTTCCCCAACTCTACCGTCCCCTCCTCTTTGGCTTCTGCCCTCCTTTCGGGTGCCTTTTCCCCGGCAGTGGTGCCGGGGATACGGGGGCAGTACACGCATGTTGACCCCTGCCCTCTCTGCCTCCAGGCTCCATCTGCCGGGCAGTTGCCTACAAGTCTTACCCTGTCTCCACCAGGTCAGAGACAGCCGTTGTGGCCGAGCGGTTCTAGGCGCTTCAGTCGGGAACCGCGCTGCTGCTACGGTCGCAGGTCGAGTCCTGCCTCGGGCATGGATGTGTGTGATGTCCTTAGGTTAGTTAGGTTGAAGTAGTTCTAAGTCTACGGGACTGATGACCTCAGATGTTAAGTCTCATAGTGTTCAGAGCCATTTGAAACATTTTTGAACCAGCTCAGAGCTGACCACTCTACTCTTTTCTAAAAACTTAAAGCATAAAAACTGTATCCAACTCACACCGCCACAAGATGGTATCTTGTGAATTTCTTTCTGTTACCTTTACCATTATTTAAAAAAATAGGTGGCTAGCGTTGCTCCCGTGGTCCCGCGTTCGATCCCCGGTCGGGTCGGGGGGTTTCTCCGCCCGGGGACTAAGTTTTTGTGCTGTTCTCATTATATTATCATCTCATCATCATTCGGGTAGTGGCGAGACTGGAAATGGATTAGTACGGGCGCTGATGACCACGATGTTGAGCACCCCACAAACCAACATCATCATCACACATACTCTCTTGAATCCTTTGGAGGAAACTTTCATCATTTTCGATATCCCAGTCATTGCTGCAGCCAAATATTACTAAAGAGGGCTCAGAGATAGGAGAAACTATCAAAAGTGGATTCCGATTAATAGAAGTAGCGTTGTGTGAAAGGAACTACGACTCATGGGACGGACATGGTTGATAGTCATATTAACTATTTTGTGGCTAGACATACTGAATTTGGCAGAGACATAACAACTAGGCTGGCTGAACTTGAACGCAGCTAGAGACTGCAGAATTGCGACTCCACATCTACTGACCATGTACTGAGTGAGGACCACACCTACCTGCCACAGTCCCACGTCCTTTACTTGACACACAAAGGCCAACAACTTAGTTTGCTGAAAGCCATGGAACTCAACAAACATCTAGCCCAAAGTGCTGATTTAATCTTAAATGACCAAACACAGGCTAATATATCCCCTCCTCTGAACTTCACATAAACCTCTCAGTTTTCCGTTAGTTTCTACACTGTCTGTTCCTCATATTCCTCCATTTTCTGGTGTGCATTTTTTTAATTTTATTTTGATTATCTATGTACTCCATATATTCTGTTGTTACAGTTGCTAATTTTTTATTTTAATTGGTTTCTGTATCACTTTCCACGTTAGCCGGCCGAAGTGGCCGCGCGGTTCTGGCGCTGCAGTCTGGAACCGCGAGACCGCTACGGTCGCAGGTTCGAATCCTGCCTCGGGCATGGCTGTGTGTGATGTCCTTAAGTTATGTTTAACTAGTTCTAAGTTCTAGGGGACTAATGACCTCAGCAGTTGAGTCCCATAGTGCTCAGAGCCATTTTGAACTTTCCACGTTTAACACCTCTTGAAACAGTATCGTCAAGTGCTAATTTTAACTTACTTGTTTATTCCATGTTAACTGTTATATAGGCATGGTTTTCGAGTATACTATTAATGTATTTCCTTTTTGCTCCCTTTATACTGTATTAATTGTTTTACAAGATTTCATCTTTTAAATTGTATTACTGTCAAAGATGACATTTACTGTGTGTTCCTTATAGTCCTCCATTTCCTGTATTTATTCACTTTATTTTATGTTATTGTGATTGCACATCTACTCCAAATATTCGGTTGTTACAACCGTTAATTCTTTAATTGTTTTCTGTATCGCTTTCCATGTTTGGTACCTTTGCACGTAGTCTTGTTAAGAACTAATTTTATTTTATTTTATTGGATCTGTTTATTAATCTCAACTGTTATGTAGTCGTAGTTGCCAGATTAGTGTTTATGTTTTCCTCCTGTTTGCATCCTTTATACTAAATTATTGTTCAGCTTTTTAGCTTTTAGATTGCATTACCACTAAACTGTCAAAGATGACATTTACCGTTTGTTTCTGCCTCAATCTAGATGAATAGCATCTTTCCCAGTGTTGTAGCGTACTTGGCGATTAGTCAGTTGAACTCTGATGAAGACCTTACAAACTGAAAACCGGTTAACTCAGTAAATTAATACTGTTAAACTTAAGTCTTTTTCATTTATAGTAATGTTGTTCTACCAAGAACTGACGGAAGAATCAGTAAATCGTTCTAAAGTATCACGACGATACGATACCAGAGTATCTAGGATTTACGATGACCCTTGGTAGAATAAGAAACAGTTATCTCTTTTTTGGAAATTTGTGGTAAGTTCCAATGGAAGCAAAGTGCTGAGATCATCGGTCCCTAAGCTTACACTCTGCTTAATCTTACTTAAACTAACATACGCTAAGAACTCGAACCTCCAACGGGGGAAGCCGCGCAAATCATGGCAAGGCGCCCTAGACCGCGCGGCTACGTCGCGCGTCGGATCAGTTGTCTCTGACAAGGTCTCTAGCCGATCAGCCTGGCATTATGTAAACCAGTAACGGCAGTGCCAGTGATGGGTGACTCTGCGTCAGTTATCCACAGGACATCTGGCAAAATTATTTCTGCATTTACCCCCTTTCGTTACATTGATTTATTTGGAGGTTTCAACGATTAGAAAAATAGGAATAAATAACACTTTCTCTCACTCTCTCCCTATAACACACACACACACACACACACACACACACTCACACACATCCACATACAATATTTAGTTTCTTTGTAGAACAGTGGACGACACCGCAAGACCTAATTAGGAACGTATCTGGTCTACTACCAGCTACTTGATTGAAAATAATAGCGAATGCATAACGGACCAGATCTCAAAGAGAGTACTCTGCTGCTTCGACTGGGGAATGAAAAGTACAAAATAAAAAAATCGATATTTTCTCCGTGATTGGTCATCTGTTTTCCGTGCGATCGCGGCTTCATAGATCCTGCACAAATAGAGCAAGTGATAGACTTTATTGTGTATAAATATAGAGTGATTCAGCTGACGTCGGTTTATGCAACCCACAAAGTTATATCTGGCCCTCATAGCTAAGCGCAAGATTTTCATATCCCTTCGCTAGCCATGCGCAGCTATTAGTCGTACACACAAAAGTAAGAGGACCTTTTTGTAGGAAATTTAATGTATTGAGTTGGTGCGTAAGTTCGTAGCATTGTTCCATAAACCTAATAAATACAACAGATACACACAACAGAAAATTGCCATCAATAATATATTCTCCTTCACTATTTACATCAGTCTGCTAGCGCTGGGGTAGATTTACCATTTCGTGATTGTAAAAATCACGCGGTTTTGAGGCGAAGAACTTGTCGATCCATGTTTTGAGCACGTTTTCACCCAGAAAGGAAGTTCCATGAAGGTTGTTCGATAGAGAGCGGAACAGATGTAAATCTGTGGGTGCTAGATTAGGTGGGTGCGAAGTAACTTCTCAGTTCATCTCTAATATAATGCTTTTCTTAGTCTAGGAGAACGCGGGCGGGCGTTATCGTGTTATGACATTGCTTCACGCAGTCTTCCTGGTCGCTGTTCTTGGAGTGCGTCTGAAAAACGCCTCAGTTGTCGACAACAAATGTCAGCATTGATTGTTGCACCTCTGGAAAGCAGTTCGTAGTACATCACGCCGTCGCTATTCCACCAGGTGCATAACGTTATCTTTTGTGGGTGCGTGGTAGTCTTTGTACGGGGAGTTGCTGCCTTGTTTGAGCTCAACCATTACTTTGTTTCCCTTATATTAGCACACACATACTATTCTTCGTCACTAGTAACGAAGCAGGATATGAAAGGTCGGTGTTGTTCACTAGTTAATTGATAACGGAGATGTACATACGGCCATGCAATCATTTTTGTGATTTTTGCTTAGAGCATGCGATACCCACACACTAGATTTCTGAGTATACCGCATTGCATGTAAACGTCGCACGCTGACGCAATGACCACAGTTCACATTTGTCAGTTCTCGAGTTCAGGGAAGTGGGTCAGTGTGGATTAATTCGTTTAAAAGATCTTCATCAAATCCCGAAAGTCATCCTGAAAGTGGTGAGTCAGTAACGTCAAAACGATCCTCGTTAAAACGAGAAAATATTTTTTTGTCCTGCTCTGCCCAATGGCATTATCCCCACAGATGGTGCAAATGTTTCCAACTGCCTCCGCTGTTGTCACCCACCCACTGAACTCAAAAGAAGAATTTGTCGGAAATGTTCCGATTTCTCAACTTGGCACGCCATTTTCTAGCGTCCACTGCTCCACTCCCTATCTTGAAATGAGAAAACGAAAATATTTTCATTCAGATAGCAAAAATGTCAATCGATACATAAACCCATATCAACCGGAATAAAACATACAAAACGAAATCGCTACGAACTTATGCAGCAACCTAATAGTACATTTTGTATAGGCATACGTTTTCGCTTGAGACCACGGTTTTCGAGTGACTAAACAAAAACGCTAAAAAGTGACCTTCAAACGCGTCTCCAGTCCCACACTCATCCCTCACCGGTATGGATTTCTAGTATGTTGTTCGTGACACTACCTCGCAGTCGCAAATTTTCTTTAAATGATAGCGGAGCAGCCATGAACAACATAGTAAAAGTCCTGACATCAGATATAAGAGTGGGGGTGGAGGCACGATTGAAGGTCACTTTCGTAAGTTTTTCTTGAATAGCTCGAAAACTATGGGCTCTAGCGAAAACGTATGGCAGTACAAAATTTAACTGCACGGAATTTCCTAGAAGAAGGCCCTGTTTATTTGTCCTGCAAGACTAATAGTATGCGCGTAGTGAACGAGAGAATATGAAAATCTCAGCGTGGGTGTTGAAGAACAAATGTAACATTGTGGTTTGCATTAAAAAACATCAGTTTAGGCAGCTGAATCACTCGGTAGAAAAAAATACACGTACACATCATACATTATGCTTTCATATTTATTGCCTGGGACACATTTTCCTTCAGCTAAAGTAAAAATAATTTCCATCCCCTTTTCTGATAAACCTGTAGGTTGGGCTTCCATTGACTGTAAGGCAAAAGCTGTAACTTGAAATCGCCTCCAAATATTCCTAGTTGAGCCTCCCTATATATGCCCCACTACTACCTCGCCTTTTATTTGGCTGAGGTGTCCCTGACTCTGTAATGGATCATTACTTGAACAGGCTAGAGAATGAAAAGCATTGCAAGAGATAAAAGACTGACAAACTATTCTCTCGATCTGCATCGATACATACGGGGTGGTTACAATCAAAGTGCAGCTACCCACGGAAGTCCAGTGTGGGTTGTAATTATCGTAGGGCAAGGAAACTGTAAATACTCTAAAGCACCAGTGCGGAACCGATTTACTCTGGAATGCAAATTAGTTCCAGTTTTGGCCACCAGGTGAAAATCTGGCACTGAACAGCATCTTCTAAGCATCTCCGGTGCTCATAGTGAACAAATTGTGTAAGGGCGGGAAATAACAACATCAACGAAGTGCTTTTATCACTTGTTTGACCTTTTGCGCTTACGTCCCATTCCTAATCCATTACTTATGGCAACATTATTATACGTCTACCTTGCATTCACGGCATCAGACTTACCCCTTCTGGCCAACACTGGAACTATTTTTTCCCAGCGTAAATCGTTTCTGCATTAACGCATTAGAATTCGATGTCTTACGACAATGACAGCCAACAGCGGATCTCTGTCATTAGAAGCACTTTAATTGTAATCATTCCGTACATACTCTGCAACGGGTCAGAACTTGAAACGTCCATTCAACATTTACGGGGAGAAAATGAAAAGTGTAAGAGAATTATGCTCGGTACATACGTTGACATCGAACAGAGAAACTCTGATACGGTACTGCTAGGCGTGACCTGCGCACACAACACAGCAAAGCGAGACACTACAGCCTTCACGCCGTTTATCTGGAGCTAAGGCCGCGAGGCTGAAACAACAATGGGTACTTTCAACCTTACGGTCATGAGGACGCCTACAGTAAACAACACATCATCAGAACTGGAGGAACAAGACAGCTGGCTCGCATAAAGACGTTGGGCGCCCAGACAACATAGTAGTAGGGGTTTTTATACCTGTGCGGAAGATCGGGCTCTCAGAAAAAAGTGCTATTTTGACGTGTACCGCAACCTATGTTACTTGTCAGACGTCAAATATGTGGAGGAGGATGAGGATCGTACACTGAGGAAAGTGAAATCCCTGGGCTAGCAGGACAGAGCGGATGCGGTTATATTCGTGGAAAGGGGCTAAGATAAGTTACTGTCAGTTGCACTCAACATATAAACTTTATTTCTTAAAACACACTATCACACAAGCAAGAATCAAAACTCACAACGTTTCAACGAAAGACCTCCTTTGATTTCATGTAGATAGGCTGAAATCCACATCGAAAATCCAAGGCACAAGGCCTAAGAAAGGAATTGAGATACAGGAGTTCTTTTGGAGGTTTCATTTCTTTAGAAAAAAAATTATCTTCAATATAATTAGGCTGAAAGACTTAGCTTAAATTTTTCCCATAGAACTCGGCTGAAGGCCTCACATTAATCTTGAACAGTGTTACGGCTTAAGGCCGAGACAAAGATGTTCAAAGTGTAATCTAAATAGACTTCAAACTCGGCTGAAGGCCACATAAAAACTAGAAAATATTTCTTACGGCTTAAGGTCTAGAAAAATTTTTCAACTTTTGGCTTGAAAAGGCTGAAAACTCGGCTGAAGGCCACATACCAACTTGAAACCAATTTACGGCTTAAGGCCTAAGCACAAGGAATTTTCAATTTTAATTTTGAAAGACTGAACCTCGGCTTTTACGGCTTAAGGTCTAAGAAGAAAATCCTTGCAGAATACTTAAAAGGAAATCACTACGTAGAACACAAGGAGCGGCGCTCAGAAGGTTCCATGGTCGGCCTGGTAAGGTAAAAGTAACGCACTTTTAGATGAGACAGCAGCCAGACTGACAACCTCTTAATCGGAAGGCAACCCACCCGAAAGCCAGCCGACGAACCGACCAACAAGATCAGTTCTGCTCCACCCGACCAGCAAAATGACAACAAGATGTCAATAGCACAACGTTAAGGATACTGGTGCCCAATCTGGCCAAGTCATAATAAAAGCCAAAAACTATCAACAATACCTCATCTGTCGAGCTACACGGCGTGCTGGACAGCATCGCCACGACAAGGAAAATACACCGCCCAAAAGAGCGTCAACGACCAGGGCACGTCATGGGAATGTCAACGACCACAAGGCAGAAGATACCGCTGGTACACTTCGTTAATGAAGGAGTGAATTAAATTAAGTTAAACACCGTACAGGAAGACGGCTGCAAGAGAGTAGGACTGCTAACAAGAGCTAACGTTTCACTCTTCTACCAAGTTTATAGAGCACACACGAAAGCACACACGAAGCTCATTTGTCAGCCTCAACTGATAGTATTCATACTTATACACATGCACACAGAGGTGACAGAAGTCATGGGACACCTCCTAATATCGTGTCGGACCTCCATTTTCCCGCCCTAGCGCAGTAACTCGACGTGGCACGGGTTCCACAAGTCATTGGGATGTCCCATGCAGAAATACTGACCCTTGCTGCCTCTACAGCCTCTCATCACTGTGAATATGTTGCCGGTGCAGATTTTTCAGCACAAAATGATCTCTCGAATATGTCCCATGTCGGTCGCTCTGGGAGGCCAAATCATTCGCTCGAACTGTTCAGAATATTCTTCAAACTAGTTGCAAAGAACTGTGTGCCCTGGCGACAAGGCATATTGTCATCCATAACAATTCCATGGCTGTTTGGGAACATGGAGTCCATGAATGGCTGCAAATAGTCTCCAAGTAGCCAAACATAACCATTTCCAGTTAATGATCGGTTCAGTTCGACCAGAGGACCTAGTCCATTCCATGTAAACATAGCCTACACCAGTTTGCACGGTGCCTTGGGTCCATGGCTTCGTGGGTTCTGCGCCACACGCGAATCCTACCATCAGCTCTTAACAGCTGAAATCGGAACTCATCTGACCAGGCCACGGTTTTCCAGTCATCAAGAGTGCAATCGATATGGTCACGAACCCAGGAGAGGCGCTACAGGCGATGTCGTGCTGTTAGCAAAGGCACTGTTCTTAACCTTTCGTATTTGTCTGTGGTGTAATATAAACGCGAACAATACAAGCGGCGTGCTTACGTAAATACTATATGACAAAAAGAGTCGCCAAATATACGAAACTGTGCAACAGTGATACAGTTGATATTTACCAAAAATAATTAGAATTCCTCAAACTGTATACGAAGTGAGTTGTCACCTCAAAATCAGGTTCGTGCAGTGCGAAGAACAGTACAGCAATGGGGGACGTAACAGTACGTGCGTCGCAGTTCCAGAACTGAAAATTGACGAATAAAAGTCTACATAAAATTGCCAACGAATTTTGAGAGGATAATTATCAAAAATGTTTCTATTAAAGTTCTCTGCGAATTTACGAACCAAAAATAACTAAATAAAATGAAGCACACGTAAATGTGACACTGCACTAGAAGAAATAGACTGTTTGGCAAAGGTATGTAACGTGAACTGAATTTTACTTAGACTAAAGCTGATGACTTTTAAAGCCAAAGCTTAACTCTGAATGATTTAACTGTGTTCTGGCTGTAATATTAAACTGGTCCTAACATATTTTCATGGCTTACCTGTGCGAACGGCAAATTTGTACTTCTCGAAAGTAATGAAACTGAGAATACAGCGCAAGCAAAAAAAAAAAAAAAAAACCATGAAAGGAGACTGTTCTAGAATCTCGACTAATCATGGGATTAGCTTTCAAAACGGTACTGTGAGAAACAGAACTCATTCCGTGACAGTAACATCCATCTTTACAATAACTACATCTTGTTAAAAGCGTCACTCTGCAGTGAGATTAGTTACAGAAATGATAAACACGTGGTGCATCTATAGGTCTGAGTGCCAGGCTGAACAAATATCTTTGTTTAATCACTTCTAAACAATCAAACTAACTAACCAACACCAATAAAAAAAAGCATCGATAATTCGCCTTTCACAAATTCACCATAAATTACTCGCAAGCAAGCAATGCAGCGACAACATTATCCGTAAATCTTCCCATTTCACAAAGCAATCTTTAGCAAATCACTTTTCCGGACCTATGCCAACCTCTTCATCTCACAGTAGCACTTGCAACCTGCATCCTCAATTATTTTCTGGATGTATTCCAATCTCTCTCTTCCTTACAGCTTTTGCGCTCTTCAGCTCCCTCTTGTACCATGCAGGCATTCCTTGACGTCTAACAGATGTCCTATAATCCTCTTCCTTCTCCTTTCCAGTGTTTTCCACATATGCCTTTCCTCTCCGATTCTGCGCAAACCTCCTCATTCCTTACCTTATCAATCCACGTAATTTTCAAGAGTCGTCTGTAGCATCACATCTCAAACTCTTGGATTCTCTTCTGTTTCGGTTTTACCACAGTCCATACAATGCTGTGATCCAAACGTATATTCTCAGAAATTTCTTCCTCAAGTTACTAGTAGACTTCTCTTGGCCAGGAACGCCCTTTTTTCCAGTGCTATCTTGCTTTTGATGTCCTACTTGCTCCGTCCATCATTGGTTATTTTGTTGGCTAGGTAGTAGAATTCCTTAACTTCATCTACATCGTGACAATCAATCCTGGTGTTAAATTTCTCGCTGTTCTCAATTTTGTTACTTCTCGTTACTTTCATCTTACTTCGATTTACTCTGAATCCATAGTTTGTACTCATTAAACTGTCCATTCCGTTCAGTAGGTCATGCAATTCTTCTTCACTTCCACTCAGGATAGCAAAGCCATCAGAGAATCATTTCATTGATATCCTTTCACATTGAATTTTAATTCCACTGCTGGTCCTTTCTTTTATTTCCATCACTGCTCGTTCCATGAACAGATACAGTATGGACGAAAGACTACATCCCTGTCTTGCACGCTTTTTGTTCCGAGCAGAGCGTTCTTGGTCGTCCATTCTTATTATTCCCTCTTGGCTCTTCTTCATATTATATATTACCCCTCTCTCCCTGTAGCTTACCACTGTTTTTCCAGGATTTCGAACATCTTGCACCATTTTACACTGTCGAAAGCTTTTTCCAGATCGACAAAGCCTACGAACGTGTCTTGGTTTTCCATTAGTCTTGCTTCGACTATCAATCGCAGCGTCAGAACTGCCTCCTTGGTGTCTTTACCTTTCCTGAAGCCAAACTGATAGTCATTTAACACATCATCAATTTTCTTTTCCATTCGTCCGTATATTATTGTTGTGAGCAACTTGGATACACGAGCTGTTAAGCTGCTTCTGCCATAATTTTCGCACTTGTCAGCTCTTGCAGTCTTCGGAATTGTGTGGATGATATTTTTCCGAAAGTCAGATGGTATGTCTCCAGACTCATACATTCTACACACCAATTTGAATAGCGGTTTTGATGCCACTTCCCCCAGTGCTTTTAGAAATTTTGATGGAATGTTATCTATTCCTTCTACCTTATTTGATCTTAAATCCTCCAAAGCTCTCTTAAATTCTGATTCGAATACTGGATCCCTTACTTCTCTAAATCGACTCCTGTTTCTTCTTCTAGCACATCAGACAGATCTTGCCCCTCATAGAAGCCTTCAATGTACTCTTTCCACCTATCCACTCTCTGCTCTGCATTTAAGACTGAAACTCTCTTTGTACTATTAATGTCACTTACCTTGCTTTTAATTTCACCGAAGGTCGTTTTGACTTTCCTATACGCTGAGTCAGTCCTTCCGACAATCATTTCTTTCTCGATTTCTTCATATTTTTCATGCAGTCTTAGCTTTCCTGCACTTCTTATTTATTTCATTTCTCAGCGACTTGTATTTCTGTATTCCTGAATTTCTCTTAACATTTTTGTACTCCCTTCTTTCACCGGTCATCTAAAGTATTTCATCGCAATTACTATCTTTGTACCTATGTTTTGCTTTCCAACTTCTGTAATTTTTTTGAAGATGTACATTCCTCTTCAACCGTACCGCCTACTCAGCTATTCAGCTATTCCTCGTTTCTGTATCTACAGACTTAGAGAACTACAAGCGTGTCTCGTCATTCCTCAGAACTTCCGTATCCCACTTCTTTGCATACTGATTCTTCCTTACTAATTCCGTAAATATCAACCAGTTCTTCATCACTACTAAATTGTAATTTGAGTGTATATCTGCTCCTGTGTATGCTTTACAATCCAGTGTCTGATTTCGTAATCTCTACTTGATAATGATATAATCTAACTGAAATATTGCCGTATCACCCGGCCTTTTCCAAGTATACCTCCTCCTCTGGTGATTCTTGGACAGAGTATTCGCTACTATTAAATCAGATTTATTAAAAAACTCAATTAATGTTTCTCCTCTCTCATTCATTGTCCCATATTCTCCTATGATAGTTTCTTCTACTCCTTACCCTACAAGTCCATGCTAGTCCCCCATGACTATTAGATTTTCTTGCCCTTTAAGGTACTGCATTACTGTTTCAATATACTTATATCCTTTCTCTGTCTCTTCAGCTTGTGACGTCGGCATGTATACCTATACTATCGTCGTCGGTGCTGGTTTGCTATCGATCCTGATCAGAACGACCCTATCACTGAATTGTTCACAGTAACCACTCTCTGCCCTACGTTCCTTCTCAAAACCGATCCTACTCCCGTTGTACCATTTTCTGCTGCTGTTGATATTACCCTATACTCATCTGACCAGATATTCTTGTCTTCTCTCCATTTCATTTCACTGACCCCTGCTACATATAGACTGAGCCTCTGCATTTCCCATTTCAGATTTTCTAGCTTCCCTATCATGCTCAAGCTTCTGACATTCCTCGCCCCGACTCGTAGAACATTATCCTTTCGTTGATTTTCAGTCTTTTTCTTATGGTCACCTCCCCATTGGCAGTCCCCTCCCGGAGATCCAAATGGGAGACTATTCCGAAATCTTTTTCCTATGAAGAGATCACATGACATTTTTTCAATTAGATGCCACATGTCCTGTGGGTACAAGTTATGTGTCTTTAATGCAGTGGTTTCCAATGCCCTGTGCATCTTCATGCCGTTGATCATTGCCGATTCTTCGGCCTTTAGGGGCAATTTCCCACCCCAAGAACAAGTGAGTGCCCTGAACCTCTGTCAGCTCCTTCCATCTCTTTGCCAGAAAGAGGGCGAGTTCTTATGCCAGAGGTCTTTGGCCACCAGTGTTGATTACTGATCAAAATTTAAGCGGTGGTGGGTTTCGAACCGGGGACGATGACTTTTTGATTACTAATCAAAGACACTAACCCTTGTTTTTGTATTTTGTTCGTTATTGTTCGTTGTATTTGGCCCTAGCGGACGTCACACGACATCCGTTGACGTTCGTTGCTGATCCCTTCACTTAGGTTTTTTATTACAGAGACCAGCCAGCTCTCTGCTGAACACGCTGAGCTACCGTGCCGGCGCCCCTGCACCACAGGAATGCTAGTGAACACATTTATTATAATTAGAATCTCTGTGTCGCAACATATCAGCTATTGAAGACTCTTACTTGAAATATATCCAGTGAACAGATATGAAGTACGACACATCAAATAAAAATGGAGCTCTCATCACATTCATTGAATACCAAATACAGGCTAGAAATGTTGCACCAGAGGTGATTGTGTTGCGTACGGAATGGGATCCCACCTCACCACACGTGGTGCTGCGTCCTTGTGAAGATGATAATTGTAACCTGGCTACATTCGTTCTCCTCGTAGCGTCCGCGCACAGATAAGTCCATTTTGAAGCTGTATGCAGATTCTGGACTCATGTTAAAAGTTTGTCGTGTCCAGTGTTCTCGCTGGGCGCACCACTCTTGCGTCGCCTTCATCGGCTGCCGCATCAAGCGAAGCCATCAGTGGTTGTCGTGATGCTCCATACGTCGCCCCACTGTCTGAGTCGAGACTTGTCTTTCTACAGACGTCTCTTTTCTTGACTTATAGTTAGCGGAGTGGCTGTACAACCGTGTGCGGCTCAGTGAACAGTTTGTCCTCTCGGGCGCTAGACCTTCGGGGCTGCTGAGAGCCTGCACGCAGCTGTGGCCCTCTCGATTTCATATTCGCGCTAGTTTAGCGCTCGCTGCTTCCTTTGTGCAGACTGTTAGGCCTGCAGAGATTTTATTTTGTTTTTATTCAATCCAATTTCTATGTCGCTCACAAACTTCCACACCTTCTAAGCTTTTCACGCTAATTAAGGCCATATAAGCATGGTCTTTTCTGAGTGTACTTCTGACCAAACAGCCATTCTGATAGCTGGAGTTTTTGGTAATATTACCATAGTAAATTTCATCCCCTAACAAATATTTCTTTACATTCAACCGAGAAGTGAAACAGCAGTTTTCATTAATTTAGTTTCAAATTTTTTTAATGTAACGAAATATTGTCTTAAAAATTTTCATCCCCTATTGCATTCGCTTAGGGGCTGAACTTCCAGAAACACTTAAACACGTATTTTTTTTATTTCTAACCGAGAAGTCAAAACCAGTTGTCATTGATGTAGCCTTAAAACTCTTTAGGAGTTCTTTAGTAATTATTTATTTTCAAAAAACTTTCACTCACTATTTTACTCTCCTAGTTGCTGAATTTCCAAAAATGGCGAAACACGTATTTTTTTTTATTTTCTGACTGAGAAATCAAATACCAGTTTTCATAGTTCTAGCTTCAAAGTCCCTTAATAGCGACGTACTTACAAAAAGCCTTTCATCTCCTATTTCACCCCCTTAGAAGTCGAATTTGGAACAATCCCTTCTCAAACGATCCATACAACGTAAGACCTCCATCCTTCCCAAACTTCAAATTTCTATCCTTAGCGGTTTTGGCAGGGCGATGGTGAGTCAGTGAATCAGTCTGACGCATTTTCACCCCCTTAGGGGTTCAATTTCCCGAAATACTGAAACTCGTATTTTTTTTTTTGTTTCTAACCGTGAAGTCAAATACCAATGTTTATAGATGTAGCTTTAAAATACGTTAGCAGTTCTTTAATAATGATGTCTTTTCAAAAACATCTTTCACCCACAATTTCACCCGTATTGGGTTAAAGTTCCAAAAATGCTGGAACACGTATTTCTTTATTTCTGACCGAGAAACCAAATACCAATTTTCGTAGGTCTAGCTTTAAAATTGCCTTAGTAGCGACATTAAAAAAAAACATATTTCATCCCTTTAGGGTTGGAATTTTGAAAACTCCATTCGTAAAGTACGCCTACTGCATAGGATCCACAGCTTCTCCAAATTTCAAGTTTCTATCCTTAGCGGTTTGGGCTGTGCGGTGTTGAGTCAGTGAGTCAGTCAGTCAGTCAGCATCAGCGCATGGCCTTTTATATATAGAATATATACAGATGACAATCGTGGTACCCCGGCCAATCAAAAACGGCTTTACCTCCACTTACAGCTTCTCCTACGTGAAAATAAGAGTTGAAACTAAACTGAACATCGGGAACCGCGAGAAAAAAATATGCTTTCATAAAACGTGCAAATGAGCGCTGGCTCAGAAACGTATCATTTAACAACAGTTATCGTTTTAAATAATTTTTTAAAGGAATTATAATGAAAAATATTAAAACGGGTTCGTAATGAGATATAAAGATTGAATACCATGAAACTGAATAAAAAAACAATGACTGCAGTACAGATAACTAACCTTGTTGCAGGTTTTAAGTATCAGTCTTTCGACAAAGGATGCACAAGTCTTGTAATTAAATACGCGTGTATACTCGGTTTAAAATGAATGGAAATTAACTTTCTATTACTAGTAGTATTAGCGTATAAAATTTAATATACTTTCCCTATAGAACAAAAAAACCCAATTTTGGACATTTTTCCATTTGTAGATAGGTGACAAAAGCTAACAGACACATTAAGGACTGATCAGAGTAATGTTGTTCTTAGCAAGGCTTACGTGCCAAAGGCTAGAACGCGTTTAATCTTAATTTTTGTCTTGAGCATATCTGCTCGAAACTTTGACAAATTAGCTTCTCGCAATTTAACATTACTCTTCCTTAAAATTTCATTCTGGTGAAGACATACTTAGAGGTGTCGAACATAGGTTAGAGTACCAAACAGTTATTTACAACTGGTCGGCTGTTTGATTCCTACGCTGAAATCTAGATTAGATACGTAGACCGTTTGGTGCTATTTTATTTACCTATTCTATTATTTGTATAATGGCTTTGTCATTATGAGAAAATAAACTAAGCAAAATTAAATGTCGATGGATGCTGACTGTACCTCATGGTAAGAAAATGTCATCACGATGTTTAAGTTCCACCAGTTGATAAGATATGGTTAGGAAAGTTGATTCGTTGCTGTGACATACATGAAGACCAGCAATAATCACTTCTTTCTTTTTCGGTAGTAAATGGTAATGGCGACGGTGTTATAGAACATTGAATTCATTTTTGTCATATTGCGTTTTTATGAACTGACTTCAACTGATATGGAGTAGGGCCTGAGTTAAACTGTAAGCTGTGAGACGAAAATGGTGGTGCTAAGTAATAAAGAAGCTAGTTTGGCAAAAGCCAACAAATAATAAACCCTCAAAACTCACGCACCTCAATCATTCTTTCGGAAAACTATCAAGGACTTTCGGAATTCAGAGCACGCAGAAACTCTGCCGCACTGCCTCTCAGCGATGGACCCACTGTCTGTCAAGCAAGTGGCCATAATCTTTTGGCTCATGACTGGATGCTACATTGTATCGATTACGAAATTACACTTGTTTCAGCAACAGTCTCATGCCGCCACATGGTACGAAAAGCAGCTACCCTTAACAAAAATATATATTATTGTAATAAATTTGTACACACTCGATATAGTAATCTTACACAACTAGGCAGGTAATTGTCGCGAACTATGCCGATTTCGATGCTGTGTTGAAGTTCAAAAATGCCGTAAAGAGCGATCGTTGCGATAGCAAGTAACGTTAACCCCCAAATCAGTAACGGTGAACAAATACAGAAACCACTTAAACAAATGTTCGTTAGCAAAGAAGTGCATATCTAGAAAGCGACATAATAGCTGTTGTATCCGAGAATCGACCTTCGGAGATTTCTGTAACAAGACCTCTTAATCCGTGAAGTTTCATTTCGTTTCCCCCTCCTTTTCTGGGCGCTTCACTTGATTGGTCAGGTAGTATAAGCGAACAGATATAAATGCTGAAACAACGAAAGTACCTGAAGATTTATCATCAAGGTCCAAAACGTCAAGGCGCATAATCTAGAATAAATTTGTTTTTGTGGATGACAATAAAATTTATTTATACATTCATCAATATTACTAAAATCATCGTCATTACAAACATAAAGGCTAAGATTAAATTAAGCCTACTCTTAACCGTCCCTAGAGTCTGGGATTGTTTCTAACAATTACTAAAGAGAACACGTTATTCCCATCTACCGAAAAGCAGCCGATATGATCATTTAAAATAAATGTACATCTCTGCCTCCCTCTACAGTTCATAGCTTCCCATAATCTCTCAACCGCCCAAACTAGCAGCAAGTTCCATTACAGGAACAACAGTGCTGTGTAATGCAGTTCACTGCATTTTTATAGCAGAGCCAATGGATACAATTAAAACACTGGAGACTACAGGAAAAACTCGGTGTATTACGCTAAATTAAAAGTGTTGCTATGATAAATTAGTAACTAAAAACTAAAATTCACATGAGTAGGTCTCGGAAGGCCGAACGGTACCCGCCAATCACAGTGTTATCCTCAGCCCTTAGGCGTCATAGGATGTGTTAAGGAGGGACATGTGGTCAACACGCCGCTCTCCCGGCCATATGTCAGTTTTCGTGACCAGAGCCGCTGCTTCTCAGTCAGGCAGCTCCTCAATAGGCCTTACAAGGGCTGAGTGCACCCCACTTGCCAACAGCGGTCGGCAGACCCTAACAGTCACCCATTCAAGCAGTAGCCAAGACTGACAGCGCTAATTTCGGTGACTTCTGACGGAAACCGGTGTTACCACCGCGCCATGGCCGTTGGCAGACTATTAACTACACTGAGAAAAATTGCGAGCTTCGTTTCATTAACACCTTAACCTAAAACGACCAAACTGATTGTGGTATGCGTACTGTAAGACCTTCGGTACACACACCATCAGATTATTTGACTTGTCACTCTAACGAAGTAGGCGAGTGTCAGCAATATGTCTCGTGGTCTTATCGTGGCGCGTTTATCTTCTCCGTTAGGACAGACGATAGAAATGCCACTTGCACGCTTAGAGTAGCAGATTGACGGTGACCAACTTTAAACAGAACTTGATTAATTTTCACACTCATTTATTAAAATAATAACAAGCATAAAAATAACTTAACTTGGTTCTGGATGCTATTTACAATTGACAATCTGGAGTTCCTTTGGTCTTGGTACGTTAATTTTATTCTCACATATCTCTGATATTTGACAAAGTGTCTATACATTTCTCTTCATGGCTATGTACAGGAATATGATAATCTTATTAGGCGCAGACTGAAACTTGACTACAGACAAATGCAGACTAATGCAGACTGGTACAGACTCGTGCAGACTAGTGCAGACAAATGCAGACTGACTAATCGGAGGTCTGTACACTCGTTATAGTACCTCGCGCGTTCAGGTATCACTGCGCGAGTCTGATGCGAGTGGAGAAAAGGTTCTACGTTAGCAGAAATCTCATTGGCTGCGTTACGTATTAATACGTGGATCGGCGGAAGCAGAATTTGGTTCGCCTCCAAAGACCTTGTAAAAAATAACTAGACTCACTGATGGCGCTGCAGTCGCGGGATAATTTGAACCTTCGGCTGGACGCCATTATAGCGGTTGTAGTCTGATGTGTTGTGCAGTATTGTTGTTTATGAAGACCCTGATTCAACGCTGTATATTTGTTGGGGCGTACATACAGTATTTGTTACTCGTAATTCTACTGTCTGAACGTTCCAATCAAAAGAAGTACAATGGTGAAGAGTTGTGCAGCGATTAATTGTACAAATAAATTCGAGAAAGGAACGAATATTACATTTCACAGATATGTGAATATTTTAAGTTTTTTTGTATGTCAGTGCACTTGCTTAATAAATGTTTTTGTAATGCGGTATTAGCATAATGTCTGTGCATCTATTTGCAGGTTTCGTTTCTCAAAACCACAGCTGTTACAAAAATGGTTACACGCTGTCAGGAGGCAAAATTTCCGACCGACAGAATACCACTTTATATGTTCTGATCATTTTGAAGAAAGTTGGCTGATTGGTAGTGTTTTCATGGTCTAGATTAGGTTGAAACTTGATAATTTGGTCGTGAGTTGCCAAAGCACTATGCCATATAAAACGCACTTCTGGTCATAAAATCTAAAGCAAGGTAGAGTCAGAAAGTATCTATTAATATAGTGGGCAAATCTTCGAGTATTTTGATGCATTATGCGTACATCTATCGTAAATGAACTACTAAAAATGCTTGGGGTCCAGTACATAACTTTTAGCTACGGCAGATTCCATGTAGTACGTAAGATAAATTCATAAACAGTGACTAGTTGCTGTTTGTTCATAAATTAAAAAGTATATTGTAGTAAAGTATTTAAACGAGGCATTATGTTTGTGACCTAACTCAAGGGAAGGCATTTTATAACCAAAAGCGGTGTATAAACATTCGAACTCTGCGCGTCAGTTTACCACTCTAATGGCCACCGCCCAGCTATTCAATTTGTCTTCTCTTCACAGTCGACCACTCGTGCGGTTGTGGGGTCCTGTTCGTCTCTAAGGCAGCGCCATCTCGTAGTGCGTAGACGGACGAGCGCTGCGCCTGCGCTGTTGTGTGGGAAAGTTGTGTACGCGCTGACTACGCGGAACTATGTACACAACACTGATAACTCCAGAATTTCCATACCTGTGTTATATGTTCATTACAATTTCGTCCTAACATGAGTTTATTTACAGTGCAGAATCACATTATTGCTACAGATGAAGAATGTTGTTAGTACTTAATGGTTGTTGAGTGTTGGGGTGCAGATACCGACACTATATGCCCACGCGCAGCTTTTTGCAGGCTTTCGGACTCTGGGAAAAGTGGAATCGTAATTAGCGACGTGGACAGCACCACCACACAGACAGATCGCTCAGATAACAGACTGTGATGTGGTGACCGCAAACGACTAGTGACGAGGTAGGCTTACGACAACTTCTAACACTTAAATTGGTGTTGAGTAAATCTCAACATGACGAAAATTTGTTGCAGGGGCTACTGTTTACGCAAAGGATAAAGGTGACATTATGGTGACGATTTACGGCGTCACAGTTCACCTGGTAACAGCGTCCTCGTTTGCTGTTGACTAAGTAAAGCACGAATATCTAGGTCTGTCATTGGCTGAAACGCTCGAAACAGGAGCTGTCTCTTGGCGGCAGTCGCAGTGGGGCGCAGGACCCTGCCAAAGGCAGTCGCGGGTATAAGAGTGGGTTGACAGTTTTGAGTTTTTATCAGAAAGAGGTCCGCTCGCGATAGCTAAGTGGTCAGCCGGATCGAATTTCAACTTGGGGACTGGCTGTTGTGTTGTCGTAATCATCATCATTTCATCCTCATTGACGAGCAAGTCGCTGAAGTGGCGTCAAATCGAAAGACTTGTGCATGGCGAACGGTCTACCCGACGGGAGGCCCTAGTCACACGACATTTATTTATTTTATTTATCAGAAAGAGACTTAAGCACGGACAGGAACTGACTGTGGCTGCATATGTGAGCAATGTGTAAATAGTCCTGAGACTTTATCAGAAACACTCAGGCGTTCTAGAATGTTAAGTCACTGAATAGTTATTGTGTAAAATTGTATCGAACTTTTAACAGAAATAGGGATGGTTTGGAACGGGTGCAATCGCATATGATTAGAAAGAGTGTGAACGGGGGTGCAAAGCTCTTGGGTTTCCAGGCTAGTGTCAGTGTTACAATACCGTCACGTCTTAACGTGTGTACGCTCATCATTCACAGTACTTCAACGCTGTCACCCGCTGGAAACCCGAGAGCTTTTGAGCAACAGTATACGCCAGACAAGCGTACATTCGCATTTTAGTAGTGTTAATCTACTATTATTGTTCATGAGTGACAAGTATTGCATATTGTGTAATACAGAGTGTGTAAGGTTAACAGTGCTATGAGAAGTACAGCATGGGATTTAAAAAAAACCACATCCCAAGGAACAAATCTGATGTGCCCTTTACTGAAAACAATCCCGCATTTACCTACGATTATCACAGTTACAACAGCACACAATCAATGAAATCACAACTGAGCGTTATCTTCTGCAGCGAGAGGAACATGTCCAGAAGATGTCAGGCAGTAGAACTAGAAACACTGCGAGGTGTGCCTGATGTTGTACATTTTCAATGACAACCATCACATGTATAGTCAGTCTGTTACAACCAGCTACCAGGACACATTTTGTGAGGTTACGGCTGAGTCATCGACATACCTCAGTGGCTGTCAGAAAGACCTGTAGTGATAAACAGACAGCTCCCAATAGAATCACCTGGACTGAATTACAGGTGTTGCACGACAGATAACTTAATGAATTGAATTTATTAAGGATACGAAAAACATGAATACTGTAGCCTCAATATGATGAAAATAGGGGTTTCAACAAACTATTTAATGATGGGTCTCTGTAAGATCCTATTTATCACAATTCACTTGTAGAAATTTGGAAATTTGTGGTAAGGTCTTACGGGACCAAACTGCTGAGGTAATCGGTCCCTAAGCCTACACACTACTTAATCTAACTAACGCTAAGGACAACACACACACCCATGCCGGAGGGAGGACTCGAACCTCCGACGGGGGGAGCCGCACGGACGGTGACAAAGCGCCTCACGCGTAGTGTCAAAATATCACAATATATTTATTTTCACAATATATATAAATGACCTAGCAGATAGTGTCGGAAGTTCCATGGGGCTTTTCGCGGATGATGCTGTAGTATACAGAGAAGTTGCAGCATTAGAAAATTGCAGCGAAATGCAGGAAGATCTGCAGCGGGTAGACACTTGGTGCAGGGAGTGGCAACTGACCCTTAACATAGACAAATGTAATGTTGAGATTCATTGGGAGAGTCCTTAGAAAATGTAGTCCATCAACAAAGGAGGTGGCTTACAAAACACTCGTTCGACCTATACTTGAGTATTGCTCATCAGTGTGGGATCCGTACCAGATCGGGTTGACGGAGGAGATAGAGAAGATCCAAAGAAGAGCGGCGCGTTTCGTCACAGGGTTATTTGGTAACCGTGATAGCGTTACTGAGATGTTTAGCAAACTCAAGTGGCAGACTCTGCAAGAGAGGCGCTCTGCATCGCGCTGTAGCTTGCTCGCCAGGTTTCGAGAGGGTGCGTTTCTGGATGAGGTATCGAATATATTGCTTCCCCCTACTTATACCTCCCGAGGAGATCACGAATGTAAAATTAGAGAGATTCGAGCGCGAACCATACGCGACTGGAACAGAAAAGGGAGGTAATGACCGTGGCACGTAAAGTGCCCTCCGCCACACACCGTTGGGTGGCTTGCGGAGTATAAATGTAGATGTAGATGTAGATGTAGATGCACCAAGATAGGAAACCGTTACATTCATTAAGTATTAACAAGTGTTCAATGGATTTAAAATATCGGCATTTAGCATAGTTAGAATAGTGAATCTAAGATAAGTACCATTTTGGGAAACAACTAAGGTCACAGCGGTCGCACCATGATTACTAAGAGTTAATAAAAGAGGGAGGAAAGAAAGAACCGCAGAAAGAATAATGCATGCATCAGCTATCTTTATTGTATGTTGAGTTCACAATGGCTAATAGACGTACTTCATTTAATAGTGTGAAAGCCCTAATGTCAGTCTGAAGCCTTTTGTGTACCTCCTACCACTATGTTTGTGAACACAGCTGTTGCGGTTCAGAACTAGCATTACTGGTGCCCGCAAGTGGCCGCTCTGGTCACTGCAAAATTCTGGGCCAGCTGACCTACACCGAAGCCTGCTCTGCTTCAGAGCCCGAAATCTAAGTCCCTATCTTGGCCGAAGAGTTCCGCTTCGAGTCTCGGAGGGAGGTCGTTCTACAGAGCACTACAAGCAAGACGATAATTTCTTGTTCTACGTTATTGATTGTAAGCTCTGTGCATGATTTTGATCACCAATGACAGTGAGTCTTCCAAGTGCCAGCCAATTAGATACGTTCTGATAAGGCAGACATCTCCCTTCCGTACTCGGTTTTAATATAATAAACATATCGTGGTGGTTTTTAGTGCTAGAACTGAGAAACAGGCAATTTCTGAGTCCTCCTATTGGTCCTATTTCGCTTTTCAGACATACTCACACCCAAGTTATATTCTCCGACTCCAGCCTGTGGTAACTGCTCTTACTGTTTTTTAGCTGAATCAACAGCAGCCTGACAGCCGGATGGCTTCATTTCACTCTACCTTACAGATCTTACCTGTGAGCTGTCCTGTGCTCAGTGGTTCCCAGAATACAGGCTTCCTGTAGGGCGCAGGGCGTTAGCTTGTGATGCACATCCCTATCACAAATGGACACACAATGTTAAAAACAGTGTTTCATTTCACAATAGCTCTCCAGCGATACAGACACTAACAGATATGGGGCCCGTCTGGCATAGCTCACCCCATACACAAGTACACCGGGCCCAGCGTTTCTACCTGGCTTCTCCTGCCGTGCCGTACCCACACATATCTTCTGAAAGGATGTATATATCGCTCTATTCCAAAACAGTTGCAGAGACTCTGCAATGTTGCTCAAGTTTAGGGGGAATACCAAGTGCGCTAAGGTGCGAATGGGAATTCGGGTTGACGAAGCAGTCATGCTAGGGTGATCCATGCATTCGTCCAAAGCCACTGTACCAGCGTGGCGTAGTGGTTAACCCTTCTGCCTAGCGGACAGGAGACCTGTGTTCGAATCTTGGCCTTGCTACAAATTTTCATTCGTCACTTCGATCTGCATACGTATGTCATAGGTATTTGAGTATTGAAAATGTTTTTGGAACAACACAGTTCCTTTGAAAAGGACTGCAGTCCCCTAACAGGCCAACACTGGCTCTATCCTCTATTCTGCTAACCTCTGCGCAACATGTATTCGATAGGATTCACGACGGCTCATTTAGACAGTCCCCAAAATAATTAATTAATGTGGAATTTTAGTAGTTACATATGGAAGTCACTGAAGTTAACTTTAACCATAAGCGAACTTTCATTTCTAGCTGAAAATTTAGATTAGATGGGATTATCAATTTAACAGTATTTGAATATTGCATGTGGGAGTTTCGACAAAAACAGTCACATAAGAGTCTATTTCACGGTAGAGATATTGTAAACTGTCTGGTAAGAAGTGTAGGCATGGGAGGAGGATTGTTCTACTGGTTCTTGCAAACAGGCAGGAGCTCTAGGCTGAGTGTCACCATGAACTGTCAGCAAGAGATTAAAGGTAGATGGTTCGGGACCTGTAATTAACCACGTATTATTTACCGCTGACAACATGCTACAGAAAATATGGAACTGCACTCGCCTGGGACATTGAGTGCCATTCTGTGGTGTTCAGCAATGAGTATCGCTTCTCTTTGGGACGGTCAGATCAACGCCAGTGTCTGTAGATGACCTGGGATGAGGTCACCAGACGCAACGATTGTCGGTACCCATAGATATCCAGTGCCTTGAATCATGGTGTGGGGAGCTACTGGATATGACTACATGACTGATTTGGTAATTTTTGAAGGCAGGTGGACTTCTCGCCGGTGTGTGGCAAGTATAGTAAACGCTATTGTTATAAACCTCTATGACCAGGTTACCAAATGGCATATTCCAACCAGATAATGAATGACTCACATTGCAGATCACACCACAAACGCCTCGGAGAAAGTACAAATTCTTGACTGGCCTGTCTGGTCTCCCGATTTGTCACCCAAAGAGCAAGTTTGGAACACGACAGGCACACTTTCATATCAGCCTACAGCCAGCGATTTCGTGCACTGATAGAGATTGTGCATCAGGCAAGAAATACCTCAAAGTGACAGTCGAAGGCTGTTTGCTTACGTGCTACTGATAACTCGAGAGTGTATTCAACCTGTACATGTCATACTGATATCGAAGATGAACATCAATTCACAATGGGATGACAATTTAAGAAATTAACACCTTGTATATGACGAACCTCACCACAGATTTTGGTAAATATCCGACTTTTCTTCGCCGTCATTGTGACACCAAATGATTCTAAACAAAAAGTAAAGAGTTCTTACAGTGATATTAACGCCGTACACTTACAGTCTCGAGACTCTTGCCCATCTTTGTTATACATTGCGACTGCAGCTCTCCAAGCGGACAGTAAATTGCACTCTTGAACACGATATGTGATGAGTGGGAATAGAATCGTTTATACTGATTTGTAACAGTTTTTACAATAAGGAGCGTATGTAATGACATAAAAATCGACGTTAACTAAAAAAAATGGCCCCATATCTGTCTTTCTTTAGTTTAGTACATTACAGAATACCTGACGTTTTGCAGAAAGACGTCGAATATCTACTCAACAGCGTGAAGTTTTATTCACTACAGTACCAGTGAAATCTATGCATGTGCAACGTGGGAAACTTGTGTGGAAGCAATACCTACGTTATACGATGTACAAAATAAGCCACTATAACTGTAGCTGAAGAGAAAACGACACTTACGTAATAATAAATGTTAAAAGTGATAATAAAATATCAAAGGCAATAACACTTCCTCCCAACCCAGAAGAAACCAGTTCTATTATTGTTGCTATTTCTCAGCCACAAACGGCAAGGATCTTAAACACATTTACTTTTGAAGAAGAAGTAATTACATTTACAAATGTATTCTTGTGCTAGAAATTCGAGTGAAGTGTAAGAATGTGCTATGCTAATGACTCCATACAAAATAGTTAAAAGTCAAGGAAAGTGCCTATATAACAGACAATACCAGAAATTTTGAAGCCAATATATTCACTGAATCCGAACAAAATATTTGTTCGAAAGGTTTAGTTTTATCTAAATTTGCTGTAAGCCTATTATACTCAGCACGCATTACGTGTTTGGTACACAAAAACCTCGTTCTTCTTACTGCAATTTCCCTGTCTTGTGTTACAAATTTCGACCATCATTACAGTTTCTGAATTAAAACCAAGTGCGAGGACACATTACCCTGTGTTTCTCTAGGCATCGGCTACTATCCTCTGTCATACTAAAGCAATACAATTCTACGTTCTAGTGTTTTGTAAAAGTCGTCAAATATCATACATTTCTACGCTCTTCTCGGAGAATCAGGATAGGTTTTGGGACTGTTTTGATGTTACTGCACTGTTTATACAGCTTGGTCCATTGATCGTGACCAAATATCTCACGAAATAAGCGTCAAACGAAAAAAACTACAAAGAACGATGAGGTCGCTGATGTTCCACTTGTCGCAGCCATCGTGGATTTTCAAGTTGCCCAATAGTGCATATTATGCCGGTTTACGTTACCGCTGTTGCTGAATGACGCTTCGTCGCTAAATAGAGCGCGTCCAAAAAATCTTTCATCGTCCAGTAATTTCTCTTGTGCCCAGTGGCAGAACTGTACACGACGTTCAAAGTCGTCGTCATGCAATTCCTGGTGCATAGAAATATGGCACGGGTGCAATCGATGTTGATGCAGCATTCTCAACACCGACGTTTTTGAGACTCCCGATTCTCGAGCAATTTGTCTGCTACTGATGTGCGGATTAGCCGCGACAGCAGCTAAAACACCTACTTGGGCATCATCATTTGTTGCAGGTCGTGGTTGACGTTTCACGTGTGGTTGAACACTTCCTGTTTCCTTAAATAACGTAACTATCCGGCGAACGGTCCTAACACTTGGATGATGTCGTCCAGGATACCGAGCAGCATACATAGCACATGCCCGTTGGGTATTTTGATCACAATAGCCATACATCAACACGATATCGACCTTTTCCGCAATTGGTAAACGGTCCATCTTAACACGGGTAATGTACGACGAAGCAAATACCGTTCGCAAATGGCGGAATGTTACGTGATACCAGTTACTTATACGTTTGTGACTATTACAGCGCCATCTTTCACAAAACGAAAAAAGTGGCCCAACTAAAACATTCATATTTCTTTACGTACTACACGAACATGTAATAAAAATGGGGCTTCCTATTTAAAAAATATCCGTTTGACCTATGGCAGCGCCATCTAGCGGGCCAACCATAGCGCCATCTGGTTTCCCCCTTCAAGCTAGACTAGTTACGTTCTTTGTAGTTTTTTCGTTTGATGCTTATTTCGTGAGATATTTGGTTCTGTCACTATAAATGGACCACCCTGGATACATTGCTATCAGACGGTATCAGTTTTCACAGCAGTGAATGTTACTACTCTATATGTGTACGCCGTGGTAATAATGTCTTTGTTGACCACTGAAGATACCTTGGTGAAATATTTTTCTTTGGATGTAGAAATTAATTTCTTTCCGAAACACTAGTAACAGTTAATCTGATCTATGAACAGGCTCAAATAAAAACTTAGGAAGAATGGGTGCAAGTACTAACAATAAAGATTTGTTTTGTAGGAGGGTTCGATGTAGTGGGACCCATATTTTGGAAGACCTGAACTACACGTGGCTTCGTGTCTTAGTCCTCGTGTGCTTCAGGAGACAAGCTCGGTATTTTTTTCCTGTCCGGGTGTGGCTATGTGCCCCACGGCCGCACCCAGTTCTATCACCGCACCAGACGAGCGACTGTTAACGGCGCACGCGGTGCGAATTGTGTCTGGTTCACCTTCGTGCCTGCCAATCTATTGCTCTATGCTAGCGCTTTACAACCCTTTCAAACGGTACGGAGAACATGAAACCGCCAGTAAAACTTTTGCTTCTAAGTGATACAAATAGTGAATTCGCTACACATTTTTCATGCTACTATTCAAAAACACAGGATGTTCACGCACAGTTAATGTTTCATTACAGTTTTACACGAGGTTGCTGCAAGCAACATACGCGTCTGTTTCAGGTAACAGGCATTCAGTTCTTGTCAAATGATCCGATTGCTATTACAGCCCGTGGAAACGTAGTCCGCTTATTGCGGGCAATTGAGAATAACACTTTTTTCTTCGTATCTGTGAGTACTTACAATCCTTTCGCATACAACATATCACTTTTAACGGGCGAGTGAGATGGCGTAATGGTAAGTCATTGCATATATCTCCACTGTCGAGGCCATTTCGTGGCGTCTTGCTTCCCGGATACCAGAACTCGTTTTCGTTCTCCATATTCTTAATTTCCGTGTGTATCACAGAGTGAGGACGGGCAAAAGTCAGCACTACATCACAATATGAAGGACGCCGGTTCAGATCCCTGCCTGTCCATCCAGGTACGGATGTTGTTGAAGTTTCGAGAACATACCTTCACCGAGGAGTCAAGCAGTATATTGCTCTGTCCTAGGTATATCTCGCGAAGTGACCATGAGGATAAAATCAGAGAGATTAGAGCTCACACAGAGGCACACCGACAGTCGTTCTTTCCACGAACAATACGAGACTGGAATAGAAGGGAGAACCGATAGAGGTATTCAAAGTAGCCTCCACCACACACCGTCACGTGGCTTGTGGAGTATGGATGTAGATGTAGATTTGTGTTCACCGAAGCTCCCTCAAAATCGCTTAAGGGAAATGTTGGGAGGTACTTTTGAAAAGGACACAGCCGACTTCCTTTCCTACCCTTCTCCAATCCGTGCTTTTGCTTTGTCAGTAATCATCTCGTTGTCGGCACGATGTAAAATTTTAATCTTCCATAACCGTTAAAGCAACTTGAGCTGTTTCCGACACAGGCAGTAGAAGCACCTAACAACAACTGACAAATTACGCTTCATGCTCTGTGGTCTGCGGTTGTGAAGGAGCGCGCGGGCGCACTCGCCTGTGTGTGTGTGTGTGTGTGTGTGTGTGTGTGTGTATCTGTGTATTAGGATTTGCACTAGCCAAAAACTTCACAAAGAAAATCTGGAGTGCAGGACATCAACAATAGTGAGTGATGAAGAGAAGAATAAATAAAAATAAAACTACCATTACCATATTTAGAAAATGGACAGCACTAACTATTAGGGGCGGGGCGTTCAACAAGGAACGCAAAACTGTTTTTTTTTTTCTGAAAGCAGGTTGGTTGTATTCAGGATTCCAATACAGCACAATATTCCCCACTCTTTTGACTACAAAACCCCATTTTGCAACATAATCTCTGTTCAATACGACAGCCTTGCACCACATTACGGGTGGAGGGGGGGGGGGGAGGGTGTACCAGTCTGCTGGTCGGTGTGGGAGCCAGTGCCTTGCTGCATCAGTAACCTCCGCGTCATCTACGTACTGCTTCCCACGGAGTTCATCCATCATTGGGCCAAACAGATGCAAGTCGTACAAAAACCAGTAATATACAGGGTGAAAAGCATTTAAACCGACTAACTCTGGGAGGTTGTAGGGGACATCAAAACAAATATTTTTCCCTCATGTCATTTCTTCCTATGAGGAGTATTTAAACCGGTAGAGGAAGATTTCTCTGGTGGCAAATTAATTAAACCAACAAACACTTTTCCATTTATTTATGACCAAGAGACAAGACATTAACACAACCCAGTTTCAATTACAGTGTATTTTCAAAAATGCCTCCATTGACACGTAAACAAAGGTTACACCGTCGGATCATGTTCTGTCTGACACGGGCAAAAACCCCAGGTGTATCCTGAATTGTTCCTGTTGTTGATACTATTCGGGCAACCAGGTCCTCTTCTGATGCAACAGGAGTAGCCTAAACAAGGCTGCGCATCTCTCCCCACACAAAAAAGTCCAGAGGGGACATATCTGGGGATCGAGCAGGCCGTGGTACAGGACCATCTCTGCCAATCCACTTTTCTGGGAACCGTCGGTCCAGGAATCGAAGCACATGATGACTGAACTGTGCCGGCGCCCCGTCATGTTGGAACCACATGCGTTGTCTCGTAGGGAGCGGGACGTCTTCCAGCAATTCCACACGCTGCAAGACAGCTTCCTCAAATTGCAGCGTTCTTACCGTGCTACGGCGTCCCTGTCCAGGTAATCTGCTAAATGACCCCGTCTCACGCAGACGTTGGTACACAGCAGCAAAGACCGAATGATGCGGCATACGGCGATTAGGATATTGTTATTGATAAACCCGCTGTGCAGCTCGTCCGTTGTGGTGCGCTACGTGTACTCACTCCGGGTGTATCGCTCCATTAGTAAACAGAGACAATGCATCACTACACTGGTGGACAGCAGCTGCCTACAACTGATGAGCGTAATACGCCCTCTAACAACTGATCGTAATACGGCCTCTAAAACTGACGAGCGTAATATGGCCTCCACCGGTTAAAATAATCCTCATAGGAAAAAATGGAATTAGGGAAAAATATTTGTTTTAATGTCCCCTACAACCTCCCAGAGTTTGTCGGTTTAAATACTTTCCACCCTATATAATAAATATGAATGGAAGACCAAGTACGCAGTCCACATATTAGAAATGACATACAACAGGGACGAAGTCATTCATCCCTGCCGTACAATTACACAATGAAGAATCAGTCATTGAAATAAAAGAGATGTTGAGAAGTGGGATTAAAATTCACGCCGAAAGAATATGAATAACAAGATTCGCTGATGAAATACATACTAAAAGGAGTGAAAATTCTACTGACCAAAGAGCGTGGACTGAGAGTAAACCGAAGAAAGGCGTAAACAATGAAGATGGGAGAAATAAGACTGGCGATACTATTAACATAAAATTTGGGGAACATGAAACAGACACATTCTGAACATTGAAATCAAATTAACACGTTACGGATGAAGCAAGGAGGACATTAAAAGCAGGCTGGCACAGGCAGTGAGGGCAGTCCTGGCCAAAAGAAATCTGCTAGTATGAAACGTCGCTCTGTATTTGAGGAAGAAATTTCTAAGAGTGTCCATTTGGCACACAGCACTGTACGAAAGTCAATCACGTTGTGTGAGCGAAACGGAAAAAAAGAGAATCGAAACATTTGAAAAGTGGTACTGTAGAATGATGTTGACAGTTAGATAGATTGATTAGAGACACAGAGGCTACCCGCAGAATCGAAGAGGAGACGAACGTGTGAAAAATACTGGCAAGGAGAAGGGATCAGATGGTGGAACGAAAGACATCTGGGAATAACTTTCATACAGCTACAGACAGCTGTAAACGATAAAAACTGTGTAGGAAGACAAAACGCGATGTTGTTGTTGTTGTGGTCTTCAGTCCTGAGACTGGTTTGATGCAGCTCTCCATGCTACTCTATCCTGTGCAAGAAATAACTGAAATGGTTTAGTGTAAAAGCTATCCTGAAATGAAGTGGTTGCCAGAAGAGGGAAATTCATGGTGTGAGGGGGACAGGGTAGGGCAGCAGGCCAGTTAGAAGAGTGACGACGCAAAAGAAAATAACCTTTCTCTGATGCCTTTTCTCGTCATGTCGAATGTAACTGTTCTTGCACACGTCTGAGCCAGATGGGATAGCACGTAAAATGGTTTTAAGTGATAGTATTTTGGTTTTCAGAGACTCCTTTAGTTAAATTGAAAGAAAAAGTAATTGGTAACACCTATGGAGCTGTTAATTGATCGTATACATATGGACCCACATAAGATTTATGTGAAAGTCTCAAATTATATTCTGTCCCAGATCTGCCTCAAATATAGCTTTTCCTTCTACCGCCATTTGTCAAAAACTTTTCCTCGTCAGCCTACTCATATGCTTAGTGGATAAATTAGAAATCATGAAATGATTTTGACATGACTTCTATTCCTTCCTCCATCTGAGACTTCACTAATACTGCAACTTACTTACCTAGGAGCTGAAATACACGTGTATGATTCACAAATAAATGAGAAAACTTTGGAAAAGACAATGAACAATGACTATTGTGAAAAATAAAGTCGAGAACTCTGATCTTAATTCCTTATGCTCTGCAGTGACGTTCTGAACGATGCTGGTATTGAAGTAACTGCCAATACTGGAGTATTGAAAACACTATGTCCTTCCACACGTACGTTGGACGACACAGAAGTTGAATCTGGACAAATCTCTCTTCTGGCATGACAATAGAAACTACACTTTGTAAGTAGGCTGTTTAGGTTTTTATATTGGTAACGCCACCTAGCGCTCCGTGTGAAAATCACTGACTGTGCTGTGTGCAATCTGTGACTAGTTTGCATTGTTGTCTGCCATTGTAGTGTTGGGCAGTTGGCTGTGAACAGCGCGTAGCGTTGCCCAGTTGGAGGTGAGCCGCCAGCAGTGGTGGATGTGGGTAGAGAAATGGCGGAGTTTTGAAATTTGTAAGACTGGATGTCATGAACTGCTATGTATATTATGATTTTTCAACACCATTAAGGTAAATACATTGTTTGTTCTCTATTAAAATCTTTCATTTGCTAACTATGCCTATCAGTAGTTGGTGCCTTCCGTAGTTTGAATCTTTTATTTAGCTGGTAGTAGTGGCGCTCGCTGTATTGCACTAGTTCGAGTAACGAAGATTTTTGTGAGGTAAATGATTTGTGAAAGGTATAGGTTAATGTTAGTCGGGGCCATTCTGTTGTAGGGGTTATTGAAAGTCAGATTGCGTTGCGCTAAAAATATTGTGTGTCAGTTTAAGCACAGTCATGTATAATTTTTCTAAGGGGAAGGTTCATAAGTACTTTTTGTTGCTGCCAGCGGTATGAGTCATTGCCTATTGTGTCTTTGTTGGCACGCGTCGTTGTTGGGATTTGGAGACATAACTTCTACAAATTCACCTTGTCGAGAGGGACCTGCTCTGTTTGAATCGCGCCAGTTCTGATGCAATTCAGCTCTGTCGTTACGATCATATCGTCTGTCGCCATGTCGGTAGATTCCATAGTTTCTTTCTTGTCGGTCACGTGGTGGAGAATTTCTCCCTGAATCGTAACTGCGCTCTGGATCGTTGCGTCTAAAGTTATTCTGTCTCCCTTGATAATAATTATTTTGGTTCCCAAATTGTCTGTTTCTATGATTGTCTCTGTGATAGTCACTAACGCGGAGAGGTGATCTTTCCCTGTAATTATTACTACTCTGCCAACAGTTGTCATACGGGTGGTATCTGTTTTGGTCACGACTTGTGTTGTGAGAATAGCCCTGTCTTATCCAGTTATTATTTCTTTCATCGCGGAATTGCGACGGATGTGACCTGTAATTGTTGTGTTCCTGTTTTCGCGTTCCGCGATTGTCAGTGTCAATTTCTAATTCTTGTAAGAGCCCCTGAAAAGCTTCAATATCGTCTTTGCAACGTCCTGCCAAAATAATATGTCGTAAATGTTCAGGTAATTTGATTAAGCAAATGCGGATGAGTTCTGAGTGGCTGTATGGGTTTGTGCAACATGTCTTCAAAATATTTCACAAGACTGGAAAATTCAGATTGTTCGAAATGTTTCATCATTATGATGCTATGTTTTACTCGGTCTTGTGTAGCTTGAGACCAATATGCTGAGAGGAAGGCATGGTAAAATTCTCCTTCACTGTGACAATCGTGAATGACCGATCGCATTCTTACAGCTGGTTCATTCTCTAAATTGCCACACATAAATTCTAATCTGTGCTCTAATGACCAGTTGGGAGGAAAACAATGAGAGAATTGATGGAGCCACGCTTGTGGATGAATGTCGTTGCCAGAATTCTTAAATGTTTTAAATTTACTTGTAGTAATGAACAGCTTATAGTAAAAATCATGTCGGCGAGTCGCATATCGGTCATTGTTACGTCATTTCGGCGGTTCCATTTCAAAATTCGGTGTACCTTGCCAATTTCTTTCATAATTTCCGAAATGCGCTGTGTTATTATTTTGTGGATGTTCCGTATTTCTATGTCCCTCTTCCCGTATTGGGGCGCGAGTGTCCTCTAAAATACGTAATTCTTGTATTACCTGTGTCAGCTGATCTTGTACTTCCTGGATTTCTCTTTGGTGTTGCGTATTAATTTGATTCTGATTTTGTTTGAATTTCCTAATTTGTTCGCACTCTTCTATGTCATTAATGACTACCGGTTGTGTGTCATTCAGATTATCATCTACCTTCGTAGATAAATTATTTAGCTGATCCGAAAGTTCAACTACTTTCTCTGATAATGAACTAATTTCCTCCATGTGTCTTTCTGAACCAATTTTCAGAGTATCTACTGTGTCCTTTAAGTTTTCCTGAGTTTTTGCAAGTTGCGTAACCGAATCGGTAGATGCAACTGAGTCAATTTTAGCTTGCAAGGTCTCATGATTTTTATGAACAATAGTTCGCAGTTCTTTTATGGCTGCTTCGTGATTCTGTAATGTATTTTCATGCCGCGAAGAAATAGGTTGGAAATGCTCACAAATTTGTGTTTTTACGTCATTACAGACTTTTTGACATTTCGATTCGATTTTATGTAACTCAGTAGTTAAGTCTTCACATGTTTTTTCAAGCGTATGTTCCACAGAGTCTAACTTTTGAAGCTTTTGTTCCATTGCGTCTAACTGTTGGTGCGTTTGTCTCTGGTGTTGTTCCATTGCAGTGTTGGGCAGTTGGCTGTGAACAGCGCGTTGGAGGTGAGCCGCCAGCTGTGTTTGTCTCTGATTTTGTTCCACTGTGTCTAACTTTCGAAGATTTTGTTCCATTGTGTCTAACTTTTGAAACTTTTCCCCCCTTTGTTGCATTAATTGTAATAACAATGCACTGGTGTCTGAAACATGTTCCTCAGTGCTTTTCGGCAGTGAATTTGCACCGGCAACATTCACATTTTGACAAGCAGAAAATGTGTCTTGACTTATTTGAGAAAACTATGACGACTCAAAACCTGAATCTACAGTATTTGCGAGATTGTGTCCTGTCATTTAGGATTCCTGAGGCGAGCTATTGCCGACCGATCGATCGATAATGCTTCCCTCTTCACTAATTGTTTCACTGTCTACGCCATTATTTGCCGCCCGCTCCATTTCCCTATGCACAATTACCAAATCACTAGTTTGAACATTAGTTAATTCATTACACGGTGGCGCTAACACACTGCTTTCGTCTTCACTGTCTTTTCTCAGTTTACTTTGGAGCCTAGTATTACGTCTTTCACACGCCATTATTGTCACAATATTTCACACGACAACACAGAAAAGCACAATTTGAAGAGCAAAATAAGAAAACACATTAACATAGCACTGAAAATAATATCTCGTTAATTGCAAGCGCAGCTGCGAAATACTTGGTGCAAATCTACATGCATGCCACAACTGTTTTACTGTACAAGAATGAAAAACTACAGCTACAAAGGAAATTCTCTCTACAATTACGCGCTAGCAATAAACAAAGGCTGTACTAATTACACAAACTACAAGAAAAAATCAGAAGATTCCAGTGCCTAGGTATCCTCGGCTGAGGGTCCACATATGAAACATCCCCTTAGAAAAATTATACATGACTGTGCTTAAACTGACACACAATATTTTTAGCGCAACGCAATCTGACTTTCAATAATCCCTACAAAAGAATGGCCCCGACTAACCTTTCACAAATCATTTACCTCACAAAAATCTTCGTTACTCGAACTACTGCAATACAGCGAGCCCCACTACTGCCAGCTAAATAAAAGATTCAAACTACGGAAGGCACTAACTACTGACAGGCATAGTTAGCAAATGAAAGATTTTAATAGAGAACAAACAATGTATTTACCTTAGTAGTGTTGAAAAATTATAATATACATAGCAGTTCATGACATCCAGTCTTACAAATTTCAAAACTCCGCCATTTCTCTCCCCACATCCACCACTGCTGGCGGCTCACCTCCAACTGGGCAACGCTACGCGCTGTTCACAGCCAACTGCCCAACACTGCAATGGCAGACAACAATGCAAACTAGCCACAGACTGCACACAGCACAGCCAGTGATTTTCATACAGATCGCTACGTGGCGTTACCAATATAAAAACCTAAACAGTCTACTTACAACTTTCCAGTCGGGTTAATGCGACCATCTATCAAATACCTGAATAACCACCTTTCGCAGCGCGGACCTCTGAGATACATGTAGGAAGAGAGTCCTCAAGGTTCTGGAACGGACCGATAACGACGTGGCGCCATGCAGACCCCAGTGCCGTCCTCAGCTGCACTACATTTCCCTGTTGAGGAGCAATGGCGTGAATAGCCCGATCGAGGTGGCCCCAGAGATTCCCGTTTGAGTTTAAATTCGTGGAGTTTGGTAGCCAGGGGAATACGGTAAATTAATTCTGATGCTCTTCCAATCACGCACGTCCACTGCGCGCTGTGTAACACGTTGCATTGTCGTGCTGGTAGACGCCATCGCGCCGAGAAAGAACGAACAGCATGTAGGGGTGAATATGGCCATCAAGGATAGATGGATACTTGTGTTAATCGACTGTGCCTTCCATAACGACAAGATTACCCTGGAAATGCCACGAAAACATTCCACAGACATTAACTCTACCTCTTGCGGCCTAGATTCTTCCGATGATTGTTGCAGAGTGTTTTAACTCTCCCTCTTGCGGCCTAGATTCTTCCGATGATTGTTGCATAGTGTTTGATTTCAGATGTTTCACGCCTATGGTGGATAAAACGTGATTCATCTGAAAAGGCCACCTGTCGTCACTCAGCGGACGTTCAGTCGCGGTATTGGCTTGCGGATTCCAGCCATCGTCGCCGATGAACGGCCGTCACCATGGGTGCATGAACCAGGCGCCTGCTGCGAAGGCACACATGTAGCAACGTTTGCTGAAAGGGCGTTGAGAAGACACTGTTAGTAGCCCCTTGGTCCATCTGGGTGGTCAGCTGCTCAACAGTCTCTCCACATCTCCGCAGCCGTCATTCTCCCCTGCCATCTACGGCTTGTGATGCATCATAGTTACTTCGGCGCCGGCTTTTGGATAGCGCTATTTTGCCATACACGGTGTAGTTTTACCACAGCGGCACACGAACAGCTTACAAACTTAGCCGTTTCGGAAGTGCTTCCGTCCTTGGCCTGAAAGCCAATCACCATGCCCTTTTGGACGTCAAATAAACCTCTCCGTTTCTACATTACGACAACGACTGCAGCGTTCTACGTGTCCCTTGACACGTTTTATATACAATCCGTTGCTAGTGCTGCCACCTGCCATCTTTGAGTGGCTATCGTACGTTAACGTCGAACATATCGATGGTCACATTAATGTGACTGAATCTTGTATTTACAGTGATCATACGAGTTGGGAATTCTAATTAATTGTCCACACATCAGGAAGAAAATGCGGCGACGAACTAAACTGGCTTATGAACGACGTTCGATGTGAGGCGTTAGTAAAAAAAAAAAATAGCCGGAAAAACTGAATAACATAGCTGATACTTGACACAACAAAATACCAAAACTCTTGCTGTACGCCCGTTTCGAGGACTGCGTCTCGTCTAACTGCTTATGCTAGACCATCCTTTTTTTAAGTAGGTTGTTTAAGTTTTTATGTTGGTAGCGCCACGTAGTGCTCTGTGTGAAAATCGCTGACTGCGCTGTGTGCTGTCTGTGGCTGGTTGGACTCATTGTTGGAATATTTGCTTGTGCAGTGTTGGGCAGTTGGATGTGAACAGGGCGTAGCGTTGGGCAGTTGGAGGTGAGCCGCCAACAGTGGTGGATGTGGGGAGAGATATGCCAGAGTTTTGGGCGGACGAGCTGGACGTGTGTCTGACAGAAAAAGGAAATTTGTTTAATTGGATGTCACAAAATTATATATATATATATATATATATATATATATATATATATATATATATATATATATATATTGTTTGTTCTCTATCAAAATCTTTCATTTGCTAACTATGCCTATCTGTAGTTAGTGCCTTCAGTAGTTAGAATATTTTATTTGGCTGGCAGTATTGGCGAATATTTTATTTAGCTGGCAGTATTGGCGCTCAGTGTATTGCAGTAGTTCGAGTAACGAAGATTTTTGTGAGGTAAGTGATTCAAGAAAGGTATAGGTTATTTTAGTCAGGGCCATTCTTTCCTAGGGATTATTGGAAGTCAGGTTGCGCTGCGCAAAAAATATTGTGTGTAGTAATGATGAGAATAAGTAAAGAGAGAACTGTCTGATTACGTTCAGTTTTGCTCAGCTGTTTCAAAATCAAATAACATAAGAGTTTTACCAGCACAGTCTTTCTTTACATTCAAAGGGGAGGTCTCCTCTTTCTTTTTAGTCAAAGGGGACATTTTATATGGCGACCCTGCCAGGATACCTCACTGGAATTTTCTGATTTTTTCCAGCACTGTCATTCATAATTTTTCAAAGGTGACGTTTCACTTTCGCCAACAGACCAGAAAAACTGAGCGTAAACGCCACGCCATATGACTCGCGAAATCAAAGAAGTTCGCTCTCTAAATTTGATAGGGATACACCCTCCTTTACGTGACAGAGTAGTAGTCAAGGAAGCGAGCATAGCGTACTGCACATGTGGCAAGCATCAACCCGGAATATTCTCATGGATAAAACTGCTGGTCTGCATGTTGAACTGCCACCAAAATCTTCATATTACACTTGCTTGTCCTGTTTTTACGCATTTATTTATTAGAAACAGTAATGGTGAGTAAGCATTATTGCTATGGATGCAAATCGAAATATTTTAAAGGAGCGAAAGTTACTTTTATTGGGTAAGTACCACAAAGCTCTAATTCCAGTTGTTATATCAGAAAGATGCGCTTTGTGTATTGATTAATATCAGGATATTATTGTAATAAAGTCAATGTTGCAGAGATAACATATATCATTGTAAGGCCACATATTTATGGACAAGCGCTAGGTAAATTCGGTTGTCCGGGAACGTGCTGCCAGTCAATCAATTGAAGATTTACACATTTCGAGCAACTTTCACTTTCACGTAATATTTACATACGTAAATCTGAGTCACCTACCTCTGGATTATACAGATCTCTAAACAGTTTGCTTATTTTGAAGTAATTATAATAGGAAACTGAAGCACCAACACGCACGCACTGAAGAACGATTATGAGCGACCAAATGTGACTCCAGCAAAAGTAACGAAGCGTAAACATGTAGGAAACCAGGAAAAATTCGTTCGTAAAACATTTCTTCTGTGGTAAATCCCTAATTTGATCCACATAATAGCTCCAAATTCAATGCCTTTTCAGGAACTTTTGTTGTGGCGTACTTGGAAGTCGTTTCGCATTGCAGCCGCAGAAAAAATTATGAAAAGAGAAACCTGGCAATTCAATCAAGTTCAACTTAATGAATACCAGTGTCTTCCCTGCAGTAAAACAACCATCGACATCTGGATTGTGACCCTCGTCGCAAACAAACGAAACGAACTTACATTCATCCCTTAAAAGCATTAAGCAGTATTCAGTCCAGATATAGCATGCAAATTATTAAGAAACCTATGAGGTGAACGTACAAAATTCACATTTTTTACAGGATCACTTTGTTTCAGCGACGCACTTACATTCAAAATCTACAGGACGATTACATGCAAAAACCACGTTTCACCATAGATAGGACACCATCGGCGTCGATATATGTTGGCAGGAAAGTTCCTTTCTGCGCATGTCATGTCTCATTTCATAGATATTGCTACCCACAGAACACCAGATTGTAAGAATTGCAAGGCCCGTGTTACGATGCGGAACAGATAACGACAGCAGCGCTCCTAGAGGCCTGGAAGTGAACTTCGAATACAGGAAAAACTGCCGTATTCTTGCTTTGCGAAATAAAAGTATTAGATGATAATATTTTTCACTGATATTTTAATGCTGGACTTCTTACCCTGGTGGTAAACTGTGTACCTGGAAATGTTTTGTTACGTTGCAAAGTAATAAATTCCACAAAGCTTAATCAAAAACTACGGTGAACTTGTCGTAGCTGGGGTTCACGATCACATAAAATTGTTTAGATGACGCCACGATCGCCTTTCGACCTCAGGTTCATTGTAGTGTGGAAATAACTGCACTTAAGCAGCTGTCAAAACTTAAAAATCACCTGATGTGGCAAGACACAGAAGCTGGTTTTATCACATTCTGTTTCTTATTATGATGTCTTTGTGAGCTTTTCACTCTCTTAATTGCATTGTAAATATGTTGCTCGTGTTCTGCTTAATTTTTGCTTACATCCGCAATACTGGGTGGGGTAAATGGCTACTTTCTTTGTTTCATATAAAAAATACGCAGGTCGCGTCTCTTGGTATTATGTGTACTCATGCCTATTTGTTATTTTGTAAGAATCCGTGTGTGAACTGCTTGATTTAAATCCATTGTAAGTGCATAGCTGGTATTCTACGTTATTTTTGTTCGCATCCGTTTTTCGTACCTTTTCACATTTAATGGAGAACTCCGAAATTTTCATTGAAGGTGATGGTTCTGGTACATTGATTTCTACTAAAATGTTCTGTTGATGCCGACGGCCTTGACGCAGTGGTAACCCCGGTTCCCTTCAGATCACCGCGTTAAGTGCTGTCGGGCTGGGCTAGCACTTGGATGGGTGACCATCCGGTCGGCCAAGGGCTGTTGGCAAGCGGGGTGCACTCAGCCCTTGTTAGACAAATTGAGGAGCTACTTGATTGAGAAGTAGCGGCTCCAGTCTTGTAAAGTGACATAGGGCCGGGAGAGTGATGTGCTGATCACATGCCCCTCCATATCCGCATCCTATGACGCCTGTGGTCTGAGAATGACACGGTGGCCGGTCGGTACCGCTCGGTCTTTATGGCCTGTTCGAGAGGAGTTTAGTTTGTTTTTTAGTTTTAGTACCTGTTAATAGCGTGTGAACAGGTTTGCATAACTACTGCGTATTTTTAGCATTTGCAAGGAAGGATGCTCCAGTCATTAAAACTTCAAAGCTTACTCACTATCTACAATTATTCTCTGCAAATGAATTCTCTGAACTCAGTGTGCAAGAAGCAACATGATTCGAAACAGAATTCCATACTGATTCCGTGAATAATACTGTCATACCTAATTAGCATAAAACGCCCCCCCCCCCCCCCCACTAGATGTTCGAGGCAATGACTAGTTTTGCATGAAATCAGACACAAAATACGCAGATGTTACAGCGATAGATGCAATCAAGAGTTTATAGAGCTGTTTGCCTTCTGCTTATGAGCAAAGATTTCACAAAGTAAGTCTTTCTTCATTTCATTTCGTCCTTATTCTCACACTTGATTCTTTGTGGTCTCTCCTCAGAGTAACTGCAGACATCTGCGAGTGGAGTCCAAAAAACCAAGATTGTAGTCACTTGTGAACACCTTTCTAATATGGATGACAGTCGTAGGTTCTAGCGTCCTCGTCGTTTTTATGTTCATCCAGAAACGCGTTCTCCATTTTTCGGGTGTTGAGTTATGCACGCAAGTATTTTCTATGTCGTGGTTGAAAAAAATACATGACAAACATCAAACATAGCGTACTGTAGGTCCAGTACATTATGTAACTTTTTTTTCATTTATGTTTATTGACCTAAAAGTTTTGTAGCCTAAGACAATCTGATGAAATTCGGAGACGAAAGTCAAATCATAAAGTTACATTGTATTTTAATAATGTAGTCCTAGTTATAAAAGTATGTAATAATAACAAATTGAAAGTCACGCAACAAATTTTTAATTTACTTCGTTCAGCGCTCTGAACAAAATACACTACTGCCCATTAAAATTGCTACACCACGAAAATGATGTGCTACAGACGAGAAATTTAACCGACAGGAAGAAGATGCTGTGATTTGCAAATGATTAGCTTTTAAGAGCATTCACACAAGGTTCGCGCCGGTGGCGATACCTACAACGTGCTGACATGAGGACAGTTTCCAACCGATTTCTCATACACAAACAGCAGTTGACCGGCGTTGCCTGGTGAAACGTTGTTGTGATGCCTCGTGTAAGGAAGAGAAATGCGTACCATCACGTTTCCGACTTTGATAAAGGTCGGATTGTAGCCTCTCGCGGTCGCGGTTTATCGTATCGCGACATTGCTGCTCGCGTTAGGCCAGATCCAATGACTGTTAGCAGAATATGGAATCGGTGGCTTCAGGAGGGTAATATGGAACGTCATGCTGGATCCCAACGGCCTCGTATCACTAGCAGTCGAGATGACAGACACCTTATCCGCATAGCTGTAACGGATTGTGCAGCCACGTCTCGATCCCTGAGTCAACACCTGTGGACATTCGCAAGACAACAACCATCTGCACGAACAGTTCGACGACGTTTGCAGCAGCATGGACTATCAGGAGACAATGGCTGCGGTTACCCTCGATGCTGCATCACAAACAGGAGCGCCTGCGATGATGTACTAAACGACGAACCTGGGTGCACGAATGGCAAAACGTCATTTTTTCGGATGAATCCAGGTTCTGTTTACAGCATCATGATGGTCGCCTCCGTGTTTGGCGACATCGCGGTGAACGCACATTGGAAGCGTGTATTCCTCATCGCCATACTAGCGTATCACCCGGCGTGATGGTATGGTGTGCCATTGGTTACACGTCTCGGTCACGTCTTCTTCGCATTGACGGAACTTTGAACCGTGGACGTTACATTTCAGATGTGTTACGTCCCGTAGCTCTATCCTTCATTCGATCCCTGCGAAACCCTACATTTCAGCAGGATAATGCACGACCGCATGTTACAGGTCCTGTACGGGCCTTTCTGGATACAGAAAATGTTCGACTGCTGCCCTGGCCAGCACAGTCTCCAAATACCTCACCAACTGTAAACGTCTGGTCAATGGTGGCCGAGCAACTGGCTCGTCACAATACGCCAGTCACTACTCTTGATGAACTGTGGTATCGTGTTGAAGCTGCATGGGCAGCTGTACCTGTACACGCCATCCAAGCTGTGTTTGACTAAATGCCCAGGCGTATCAAGGCCGTTATTACGGCCAGAGGTGGTTGTTCTGGGTACTGATTTCTCGGGATCTATGCACCCACACTGCGTGAAAATGTAATCACATGTCAATTCTAGTATAATATATTTGTCCAATGAATACCCATTTACCGACTGCATTTCTTCTTGGTGTAGCAATTTTAATGGCCAGTAGTGTAGGTAATAGAAAACCGCATCCCTCTTTCTTTGGTTTCCCCTATTACTTGCGATTTTGCTTACTGAAATGTTGTTAGTTATGAAATTACCTTGTTCCGTTTTGGTTATGCTCCCACTACAAAAGAAACAGTGAAATCTCACTATGCTATTCAGTAATAATAGTTTCGTTTCACAGCGTGTTTGCAAGATGCCTTCGGTCTACTACCATCACTTTCATACCTCTGGATCTTCTCCTTGTTTATATGGCAGTCTCATGGATCCTTTTCATCACAAAACAACCTTTTGTTATAACGTCATCAAACGATGCCATAACTGACATCAATTAGCTCTGGAAACACTGTATATCGCCATATAGCACTCACTGAAACAACTGAAGCAATACTGTGACGTAGTTCACATAACTTCAGGCGGCGCTCCTGTTGCCCAGGTGTAAATCTGTCACATGGGAAATAAAAGAGAGAGACAATAATGTCTCTTTGGAAGTAAAGATACTTTTCTACACTCCTGGAAATGGAAAAAAGAACACATTGACACCGGTGTGTCAGACCCACCATACTTGCTCCGGACACTGCGAGAGGGCTGTACAAGCAATGATCACACGCACGGCACAGCGGACACACCAGGAACCGCGGTGTTGGCCGTCGAATGGCGCTAGCTGCGCAGCATTTGTGCACCGCCGCCGTCAGTGTCAGCCACTTTGCCGTGGCATACGGAGCTCCATCGCAGTCTTTAACACTGGTAGCATGCCGCGACAGTGTGGACGTGAACCGTATGTGCAGTTGACGGACTTTGAGCGAGGGCGTATAGTGGGCATGCGGGAGGCCGGGTGGACGTACCGCCGAATTGCTCAACACGTGGGGCGTGAGGGCTCCACAGTACATCGATGTTGTCGCCAGTGGTCGGCGGAAGGTGCACGTGCCCGTCGACCTGGGACCGGACCGCAGCGACGCACGGATGCACGCCAAGACCGTAGGATCCTACGCAGTGCCGTAGGGGACCGCACCGCCACTTCCCAGCAAATTAGGGACACTGTTGCTCCTGGGGTATCGGCGAGGACCATTTGCAACCGTCTCCATGAAGCTGGGCTACGGTCCCGCACACCGTTAGGCCGTCTTCCGCTCACGCCCCAACATCGTGCAGCCCGCCTCCAGTGGTGTCGCGACAGGCGTGAATGGAGGGACGAATGGAGACGTGTCGTCTTCAGCGATGAGAGTCGCTTCTGCCTTGGTGCCAATGATGGTCGTATGTGTGTTTGGCGCCGTGCAGGTGAGCGCCACAATCAGGACTGCATACGACCGAGGCACACAGGGCCAACACCCGGCATCATGGTGTGGGGAGCGATCTCCTACACTGGCCGTACACCACTGGTGATCGTCGAGGGGACACTGAATAGTGCACGGTACATCCAAACCGTCATCGAACCCATCGTTCTAACATTCCTAGACCGGCAAGGGAACTTGCTGTTCCAACAGGACAATGCACGTCCGCATGTATCCCGTGCCACCCAAAGTGCTCTAGAAGGTGTAAGTCAACTACCCTGGCCAGCAAGATCTCCGGATCTGTCCCCCATTGAGCATGTTTGGGACTGGATGAAGCGTCGTCTCACGCGGTCTGCACGTCCAGCACGAACGCTGGTCCAACTGAGGCGCCAGGTGGAAATGGCATGGCAAGCCGTTCCACAGGACTACATCCAGCATCTCTACGATCGTCTCCATGGGAGAATAGCAGCCTGCATTGCTGCGAAAGGTGGATATACACTGTACTAGTGCCGACATTGTGCATGCTCTGTTGCCTGTGTCTATGTGCCTGTGGTTCTGTCAGTGTGATCATGTGATGTATCTGACCCCAGGAATGTGTCAATAAAGTTTCCCCTTCCTGGGACAATGAATTCACGGTGTTCTTATTTCAATTTCCAGGAGTGTATTTTACCTGTAGGTGGTATTTGCACCGTTTTGGAAACAGAATGTTACTAGTATGATAAAAGAGACATACGAGAATGCGAGAATTGTGTTAGCTCAGTTTTCTAAAACGGTGGATACAATCAATATTTTCTTTTCCGTCCGGCCTGCAGCATAGAATAAGTTGTAATATGATATTTTATAATGAACAATTCCAGGTAAGCTGCAATATTTTAATAGGTAGTGTCTCTTCTTCAAGTGTGTTTCGACTACAGCTTCATTCTCAAGTAAACGTATGCATCAGATCACTTTCCAATAGGAACGTGGGTGCGCTCAACGACTGTGATATGACTTTCAAATGGTAGACCGGAGAAATCAGTCGTCCTTTTCTTGCAGGTTTTGTTCGGCAAGTGTAGTTTCGGCAGTGCCTAGCCATTATCAGTGCACCATTTCATAGTAATGAATGTTGTAGTACGTCAGTCCTTTGTTGTTCGTGCTTCTGTCACAGTTCTTTCAAGAAAGGGTTGTCTTGAAAGAATTGTGACAGAAGCTCGAAGAACAGTGCACTGACGCACTAGAACATGCATTGATACTATGAAATGGTGCATTGATAATGGCTATGCACTAGCCGAAATCTAGATTTGCCGAATAAAGCCTGCAGAAAAGGCCGATTGACTGCTGTGCTCTATCATTTGAAAATAAGCCTACACATATTATACTAGATGAGTCCACCTAATGATATAAAAGTTGTACGCAAATGTCAGGTTACATTTAAACTTACATCTAGTTGGAATAGATGTCCATATTGCATCCATGAATAACCTGTCGACTGTCTGTTTGCCTGCTAGATTGCTATAATCACGTCTGTTGTATGTGTCCAATATTTTCGTGAAATACTTTTCACGGCTGGATTGACATTTGTTCTCATTGATGGTTTATTTTTACAGTCTGATCTTCGCTAATCAGTGCTGTTAGTTACGTTTCATTGACATTATAAATAAGTGTATGTGATTCATTGGAAATACACTCTTTAGTTCGGCCGATGAGAATGCTTCACTGGGAATCTAGACTCAATACTGATTAGGTGGCAACATATAAACTACAAAGGAGTAAACAATTTTTATGTGATATTTTGTATCTGGAAGTAGGGGAAAATCTACACTTCACTTATCTGGGAATACGGTCGCTGAGTTTGATCACGCGCCAGCCTGTACTTGGTAGCTCATTGTTGTCCTGCGAAGCAGACTTTAGCGCGAGATACGGCTGCGAAAATTGTTCGGTTCCGTCAATTAATGCTCCTAGCTGCCGAGGCTGGACGATGGTGCCTCGTGATAGGACCAGTAGCCAACTGCAAATACAAGCTCATGAGGGATCAGGGGCTGCATTACTCCACATTAATAACGCGGTTCGTGCAGATTAAACAACGATTTGCTGCCCAATATCCGAAGTATCAATAGATTTTAATCTCCCACTCGAGCCAAGAATTAGCGGGACAGTAACAGGTGCTTTATACTCCGGGATAACAGAGCGGCTGCGCAGCTGGCGAAGCGAGCGCTGAAACAAACTGGTTTCAGAAGGCGATCCGCCTCGGTGCCGTCGTCACAGTCATTTTCGCCTACAATAAGACCAGCCGGATGGAGGTTTACTGAGGATTTGCCTAACATGTAAAGAAGCTGCCTGCTATGCAGATGTTTCGGAGAAACTCAACCTCAGACACTGGTTGTTGGCCACTTCATTGTCGAAAGCAAGAGCGAATGGTGATCGTGTACTGTTGTTCGATTCCGTCGCTTTTCCTTTCATTCTTGTTACCATTACCTTAATAGTTAATGACACTGGTTACTCTCGCCGAGAGGTAATAAATCTTCTGAATGATTTGACGTAGCTCGCCAGGAATTCCTCTCTTGTGCCAACGTTTTCATCTCGAAGTAGCACTTGCACTCTACGTCCTCAATTATTTGCTGGATATATTCTAATCCCTCTCTCCCTCTACAGTTTTTACCCTCTACATTTCCTTCAAGTAGCATGGAAGTTATTCGTTGATGTCTTCACACACATCCCATCATCCTCTTCCTCCTTGCTGCCACTGTTTTCTTATATATACATACACACCTGAATAATTGTTACAGTAATTCTATTCTTAGTTATAGCAACTGCATTTATAGGATACGTCTTACCTTGAGGTCAAATATCATTTTGAGGTGAGACAGTAGTCTCCTTGCAAATTTTGCGAAGGGCCTTTCTATTTCTTATCAGTCCACATAATTTTCAGCATCCACCTACAGCACCACATCTCAAATGACAAACTAATGTTACCACACAAATGTATAAAGTACAGAATTGAGCTAAAACCAAATATCTAAGTTACGAGAAACCTCATATCAACAAGCAAATTGGCTACTAACTAATTGTCTATTCTCCAAAATAACGCATTAACTGTACACATAACAGAAAAAGCTCTACTCCAAAACCACACATATAACAAACTAGCAAACAAAGTGCATCCCATACATGCAACATAAACCAAAAACTGGTTATACACAATGCAACAGCAATCAAAACGGACAAAGGTAACAGCCTAGTGATAATAAACAAAAATGACTTTATTAACAAAGTACAGGACTTTTTTCTAACAAAACACTCTACCAAACATGGTATGGATCCCACGGAAAAGTAGGCAACATCCTATTAACTCATTTTGAAATGAGAGCATATGTAAACATGAATCCTGAAACAACTCAACTGATAGCCCCACAAATATGATTAATAAAAAGCTGATAAACCGGCTCAAAAATATTACACATATAACAAAGAACTCACAATAAAAAATTCATGTACAGCAACAAATAAAATAAAAGACATAATAATTCCACAGAATGGTAAATTTGTATCCTTTGACATTACTAATTTATATGCAAACATATGTATGGAATGTAGTCGAATTAAATCAGGTGATGCTGCGGGAATTAGATAAGGAAATGAGACGCTTAAAGTAGTAAATGAGTTTTGCTATTTGGGGAGCAAAATAACTGATGATGGTCGAAGTAGAGAGGATATAAAATGTCGACTGGCAATGGCAAGGAAAGCGTTTATGAAGAAGAGAAATTTGTTAACATCGAGAATAGATTTAAGTGTCAGGAAGTCGTTTCTGAAAGTATTTGTATGGAGTGTAGACATGTATGGAAGTGAAACATGGACGATAAATAGTTTGGACAAGAAGAGAATAGAAGCTTTCGAAATGTTGTTCTACAGACGAATGCTGAAGATTAGGTGTGTAGATCACGGAACTAATGAGGAATTTGTGGCACAGCTTGAGTAAAAGAAGGGATCGGTTGGTAGGTCACGTTCTGCGGCATCAAGGGATCAACAATTTAGTGCTGGAGGGAAGCGTGGAGGGTAAAAATCATAGAGGGAGACCGAGAGATGAATACACTAAGCAGATTCAGAAGGATATAGGTTGCAATAGGTACTGGGAGAGGAAGAACCATGTACAGGATAAAGTAGCATGGAGGGCTGCATCAAACCAGTCTCTGGACTGAAGACCACAACAACAACATACAAACATTTCAACCCAAGAAACAATAACCACAATAGAAGAGAACTTATTACAACGTAGGATGCTGTCTATGATAGAATACAGGAGATTATGAATCTACTGAAACTGGTACTTAAACTAAACTACTTTGAAATTAACGATGATTTACACACCCAAGAAGATTGTGTTGCAGTGGGATGTAGCATTGCAGGAACTGTAGCTGACCTCTTCCTAAACACTTTATAGCTAAAATTTTTCAGTCCATTGACAAAGAAAATAATATTCTATTTCAGGTGATACTCTGCTACTAATAGATGGATACAATAGGAACATACAGCAGTTACATACAACGCTAAAAAACTGGGTACTAAAATCAGATTCACAATGGAATACCTGAAACCAATAAAACTTCAAGTTTCTTGGACATGTCAAAAAAAAAAAAATTGTAGTACAGAGAAGACGCACAACGTCAGACACTATTATTAATGCAAACTCTTGCTCCCCAAAAACGCACAAATGTGCGTATTTTAACACAATGATTAACGGAGTAGTAAATCTATCTGTAGAACATAAAACCACACAAAAAAAACTGGCAATCCTTATTTACGAACCTTAACAAAATGACTTAGATCCAAGCATACTGATAAAACTATACGAAAAATGCAATAGCCTAAACCCATTAAGATACATAACTACATAAAACTTACAGAATAAATACCTACAACCGAAAGTTCAAATAGGTACCACAAACTTACGTAGGACATAGATCCAACGAACAGAATACAAAATGGCTCTGAGCACTATGGGACTCAACTGCTGAGGTCATTAGTCCCCTAGAACTTAGAACTAGTTAAACCTAACTAACCTAAGGACATCACACACATCTATGCCCGAGGCAGGATTCGAACCTGCGACCGTAGCGGTCTCGCGGTTCCAGACTGCAGCGCCAGAACCGCGCGGCCACTTCGGCCGGCGAACAGAATACACTACCAAAGAAGAAAACAGTTAAATTCGAGCTGGCCGCGGTGGCCGTGCGGTTCTAGGCGCTTCAGTCCGGAACCGCGCTGCTGCTACGGTCGCAGGTTCGAATCCTGCCTCGGGCATGGATGTGTGTGATGTCCTTAGGTTAGTTAGGTTTAAGTAGTTCTAAGTTCTAGGGGACTGATGACCTCAGATGTTGAGTCCCATAGTGCTCAGAGCCAGTTAAATTCGCTTACACAACCGGACACAACCCCAAATCATTGATCCATTCCAATAACCAAAACCAACAGTACACATTCAAACAAGCATATGTAAAATCAATCGTAAAGACTGTATGGGAGAAACAGGCAGAGACTTGGAAATTAGTTGCAGAGAACACACGAAACAGGGACACAGACCAATCCAAGTTCTTCAACTACTTAAAAACAGAAGAACATGAGTCTGATCACATAAAACACAATGAAGATCTTACATACACTGAAGAGCCAAACGAACTGATACACCTGCCTGATATCGTGGCACGGCACCACGAATCCTGCAGCACTCTCCATAGACCCATAAGAGTATGGAGATCCCTTCTGAACAGCACCCTGCAATTCATCCCAGATATGCTCAATAATATTCATGTCTGGGGAGCCTGATGGCCATGGAATGTTGAAATTCACAAGAGTGTTCGTGGAGCCACTCTGTAGCAAATCTGGACGTGTGGGGTGTCGCATTGTCCTGCTGGAATTGCCCAAGTCCATCGGAGTGCACAATGGACATGAATGGATGCAGGTGATCAGACAGGATGCTTACGTACGTGACGCTGTCAGAGTCGTTTCTAGACGTATCAGCGATCTCATATCACTCTACCTGCACACGCACCGAACCATTACAGAGCCTCCACCAGCTTGAACAGTCCCCTGCTGATGTGTCATGAGGTTGTCTCCATAACCGTATGCGTCCATCCACTCGATGCAATTTGAAACGAGACTCGTACGATCAGGCAACATGATCCCAGTCATCAACAGTCCAGTGTCAGTTTTGGCAGGCCCAGGCGAGGCGTAAAGCTTTGTGTCGTTTTGTCATCAAGGGTACACGAGTAAACCTTTGGGTCCGTAAGCCCTTATCGATGTTGCTTCGTTGAATGGTTCGCACACTGACACTTTTTGATGACCCAGCACTAAAGTAAATAATTTTCGGCTGATTTCTTGCCTCTGTAGTGGCGTGCAAATTCCAGTCTTCGTTTCCGATGAACAGCAGTCGGCACTGGTGTATGAACCGGGCACCTGCCGCGCCGGTCCATATGCACCAACGCTCGCTGATCGGCCGTTCAGGACACCCTCTTAGAAGCCCCTTGGTACATATGGGCGGGCAGTTACTCAGCAGTTGCACGTCTGTTAGCCTGTACATGTCTCCGCAGCCATCTTTCACTTCTGTCTTCTATGGCTCGTGGTGCACCACAGTTGCCTCTGCTCCGATATCGGATAGCGTCATTTTGCCATGGAACGGCATATACGAGGGCTATCCGGGAAATAACATACGTTTAGGTTTATCGGCGAGGTGGTTGGGGCTACAGCTACCATCTTGGTCCTAAGAAGTTCCCACGCCCAATACGCATTCCGCGATGGTATCATGTGGTCTGTGACCCTACTACTTTGCTTTCTGTGAGGTGTTAAAATGTGCACTGCAATAGAAAATCTCGCCACTCACAAGGTGCGTTCTGTGATTATTATTTTTGGTAAAAAACTGCAAACCAACTGAAATTTGTCTTGAACTTTGTCATGTGTAAGGAAAAGGAATAATGAGAGGAAATTGAGTAATTCATTGATGTTAATAATAGCTGTACCAATGATCATGATGAGGACCGCGGTGGTAGGCCTCGCCTTGCGGCTGACAAACTGGTCATACAAATCAACTATAATATTTGTAAAAATCGTTGTTTCACGATTAAGGAACTTTCATAGCATTTTCCTCAAATTTCACGGAGTTTGGAGCATGAAATTGCTGCGGAGACGCTTGGTTACCACAAATTTTGTGCTTGGTGGGTCTTAACGGAAGACCACAAAGAACAGAGACTGCCTGTAGCGCTGACATTCCTCGAAGATTACGAGAAAGATGGTAACAAGGTTATACCCGAAGCTTCTATGGGTTTTGAATGGGAGGTGTTTGATTATCCAACATACCGACCGGATTTGGGGCCGAGCGGCTATTACCTCTTCCCAACAAAGAAGACGTAGCTGCTGCCTATACAGCGCTTTGATACTGCACCGAAATGAATGTTGGTATAAACCAGTTGCTGCAATCGCAGGCGGCAGATTTCTACAGGGACGATACTGAAAAGCATGTGACACGGTATGATAAACGCCTCAATTTGCACACTGGACTCGCATTCGAGAGGACGACGGTTCAATCCCGCGTCCGGCCATCCTGATTTAGGTTTTCCGTGATTTCCCTAAATCGCTCCAGGCACATGCCGGGATGGTTCCTTTGAAAGGGCACGGCCGACTTCCTTCCCCGTCCTTCCCTAATCCGTATGAGACCGATGACCTCGCTGTCTGGTCTCCTCCTCCAATACCAACCAACCAACCAACGAATCTCAATTTGAACTGCGATTATGTAGAAAAATAGCTTAAGAGCGTACCTTTAAAATGTATATAATAAAACTTGTTTCTTTTCGCGTTATTAATTTTTATTTCAGAACGACTGTTACTTTCTGCACAGGCCTCGTAGTAACCGCTGCGGCACTAAACATTTACAGACTTAACCCTTTGGGAGGTAACGGCCATGCTCATTTGGGCATCAGTTAAATCGCTCCACTGCACTGGTTTCTGCGGCCCCCCGACACACTTCATGTACCCTCCGCTGCTGGTGCTGCCACCTGCTGTCTGTGAGTGTTAGCCGGCCTGGGTGATCGAGCGGTTCTAGGCGCTATAGTCTGGAACTGCGCGACAGTTACGGTCGCAGGTTCGAATCCTGCCTCGGGCATGGATGTGTGTGATGTCCTTAGGTTAGTTAGGTTTAAGTAGTTCTAAGTTCTAGGGGACTGATGACCTCAGAAGTTAAGTCCCACAGTGCTCAGAGCCATTTTTTTTTTTTTTTTTTTTTTTTTTTTTTGGTGAGTGTTACCACACGTGTAAGTCGATCATAGGCGGTGGTCATATTAATGTGAATGGAATGTAAATCTTCACAATAGCGGGTTCATTTTTCCCATTGTGTTGTTCGTTTGTAAAATCTTGTCAGATGATCACCCGCGTACTGCAGAGCAGTATGAGTAGATTTATCGATGAAGAGTTGGGCGTTATGCACTGAGTGTGGGTGCGCTGAGTGCGAAGAATGAGCGGCGCAAAGGCGCTATACTGAGCTGTTCCTGCAACGGATCGGTCAGATCAACTTCATATGAGTGACACTGTTGAGTTGTTTCTGGGTTTTCGATGCCTCTAGCTTTCTGTATGTAAAAGAATCGAAACTCAAGGAAGGAAAAGATTGGTGTCTTATTTTCTTTCAATCATTATTTCTATGTTTTGTCATGATAAATCTTTTTCCCATGTGATAACTCCGTGTTTTGATTCTGTATGTCTTGTAAGTGTGTGAGACGAGTGCATATTTCTGGAGGGCGGGGGAACTCTTACAGATTACGAATACGATTTTGTAACGCACAGTGGATAGGCTGATGGTACAGATAAAGACAGGTGCTTCTGTATGACAGTTTGCGCTGTTGTTTATATCAGGTAGCAGTGGTCTTTGGCTTCATGCTCTCCATCTCTCTGGTGTCCGGAGATGGCGTGCGCTGGTCAATCTAATTACCGAACACTCTTGTTTGAGCTAATGGTAAGGCAGTTTGTGTCCCAATTAAACACTTTGAGATTTGGATACAGATACTGGAGTGATCTTGGTACACTTTAATATCGCTTCATAGTGAGATTTCAGGCTTATAATGTTGAGGGACTATCTGCGTTATTTGTTTTGAGTACAATTTAGCATTTGTACTGGTGTTTCTGATTTATACACGAGTAGTACGGAAAGGCTCATGATATGACGGTACCGCCTAATATATGGTAGCTAGTTATTACAGCTGGTACCATCTACTGGCAAGTACCAGAACCTGTTCTATATGGGCGCGATGCCGATGAGTGCGGACAACGGAGCGCCAGCCGGCTGGGTCGCGCCGGGGCCGGCCGCTGGCCGGTCGGTGGGGCCTGCCCCTCCGGCCGCTCCCCACAGGACGGATACAACGGCGACGACCCCTGCAACGACAACGGATTCTGAAAGGCAACATAATGAGGACAGGACCACGACGAGCGCTATGCGAATGCAGAGCGGAGGATAACGTACGTCAAACCCCTATGACGACGGACATCAGATTACACAGAACGATCGGCAACAACGGGAACTAAGACGTGAAATACAACACTTGATTCTGCAAAGTCAGGAAGTATACGACAACCGCACTAGTACAGTTCCTACTTCACAGCCTGAAGAACAAGTAGACGACGTGGAACAATTTTCTCCACCAGAAGACGACGACGAAACGGAGGGAGTCTCCTCTGAAGAAGTTTGGGCCATGCAGCCCACCGACGAAGAGGGCGATTTTACACTAGTTCGCCAAAGAAAACGACTCAACGCTTCTCCTAAGCAGAACAACTCCCGGAACCGACAACGTCCAGAAGAACTCAAAACTTCCAACCGTTATGCGGCTATTGCGACGTAAGATACAACGGATGCTCCAGAACGTATGGACCATACGAGTGACGTCAGTCTCGAAGCAGATAAAGAGGGGACAGATGGCTCTGCCCGGAACTTACTACGCGAAGTCCCGCCCGTTACTATTTACCATACCAAGAACTACATGAAACTCAACAAGGCGCTGAAAGCGAATGCTGACGGCAGTCTTAAGGCCATCTACCAACGAGACAGGATCAAATATCACTTTGACTCCTATGAAGATCAACGACGGGCCGTCAATTTCTTTGTGTCGAATGACATCCACTTTTTTACACATCAGGCCGCAGAGGACAAGGACCTCAAAGTGGTTGTCAAACGTCTACTTGCCGAAGTTACGGAGGCAGAACTGAAAGACGCACTGATAGAGAAGGGTTTCCCTGTCATCAACGTCCACCAGTTTAAAAATCGAGACGACAGCATCAAGGAATTACGACCTCAAGCTCCTTACTGTACCACGTTGCCAGCCCGAAAGGAAAACTACAAGATTTACGACATCAAATACCAAGTCGTTATTGAAACCTACAACAGACAAGAAGGACTTGTTCAATGTCGCCACTGCCAGCGATTCGAACATACAGTTAATTATTGCAGCTTGCCTGCTCGCTGCGTTCGATGTGGAGGGCAACACAGATCTTCAGCATGTACTCATCCCAGAGGGGCTTCACCGAAATGTGCTAACTGTGAAAAGGACCATCCTGCCACATGGCGTGGCTGCCAGAAGTACCAGGAACTTCTCAGGAAATACAGACAACGGTCTTCCCCGCAGCCCTCTCAACGGAGGACTAGTGTAATACGGAACTCCAACCTGACGCCGCACCCTCCGCCCCACAGTCAGCAAACGCCACAAGAACAGCCGGCGGCGACACGGCAGCCAGTAACACAGCCTCCTCCTGAAGCACGCCCACCTCGACAGCACCGCCAGCATTATTCATACGCCCACGCAGCATCACCACGGCGACCGGAACCGGAATCCTATGTCTCACAAGCTCATTTAATGGAATCCGTAGCTCCAGTGCTCTCTGATGTCGCCAAACTTCTCACCGCCGTGCAGCAACAACTAGTGGGGATACTCTCTTTAATTGAAAGTGTATTGAAGGCCTTTGGAACACCTTAAGATGGATCGCCCTGGGACCACGAGAAACCTGAAAATATGTATATGGAACGCCAACGGAATGAAACACAAGAAAACAGAATTCACTGAATTTTTACAACGTCACAAAATCGACATCGCACTTGTATCGGAGACGCACCTTCGTCCAACAGCTGAGCTCAGATTTCGTAACATGTACGTCTATAGAACTGACAGACAAGGCCAACGAGGTGGAGGGACCGCAGTTCTGCTTAAAAGGGAACTGCGGCACCATCATGAAACACTACCACACCTCCAACATCTGGAGGCAACAGCAGTAACGATTCGATCGGCGGCAGGCAACATCACTTTCATCGCGGCGTACAACAGCCCCGGTAAAAACCTGGTGCCAGATGACCTACGGAGTATCTTCACCAATTTTGACAAAATCTTCCTAGGAGGTGACCTTAACAGCAAGCACGTCGCGTGGAATTCCCGCCGTACGAACCCTCGTGGACGAACTTTGATTGCCATGGAAGAAGAACTGGGCATCACAGTCCATGGCCCCACGAGAGCTCACACGGATTCCTTATGTCGATCGGCAAGAAGCGAACGTCCTAGATATTGCTCTCATCAAAAGTATTGAGAAGAACCTCCAGCTCCGCAACGTCGACGATCTTTCGTCTGATCACCGACCTGTTATCAGCATAGTGGAAAACGCAACGGCCAACTTTCCGCCCCCAACCTCACAAACTCTGAACTGGGGTCAATTTCGGACATATCTTGACAACAATATCTGCCCGACGCAGAACGTTTCAACACCGGAAGCCATCGACATCGCGGTACAAACTTTGACGCAGAAGATAAAGGTAGCCAAACGGAGGGCAACTACTCACACGGTCTACCCTGTAGTAGCTTTCGACGAGTTCCCGACTCTACTCCAAGAACTGAAGACACAGAGAAACAGGAGCAGGCGACGTTGGCTCCGCTATAGAAACCCGATCGATCGACGAGAAACGCACGTCTTAACACGAGAACTGCACAGGAGAGTGGCCGAGTGACGACAGCAGATCTGGGAAGATAAGATGGACGAATTCTTACTTCGAACCAAGAACGAATGGCAGGTAGTCAAGAACATACGACACCAGCGGCCACCTAAACGAGCCATCAGAGGACCAGATGGCCTCCTCTATGACGAACTCGCCCAGGCGGAGCTGTATGCTACGACTTACCAAGAAAAGATGTCTACACCAGCGACCCCCGTGAACGACGTCCGCCTCCACGAACAGGAAGCCGTCGTCTACACACAGAGAACGTCAAATAGTCCTGCTAAAAAAAGGGGAAAAAATTTCTAGGTCTTCCAGCTCCATCTTCTTCGGAAGATCCAGAATTTTTTTCTCTGTAAGAGGATGATGATTGGGGAAATTTAAACGAAGATGAAGTTCATGCTGAAAGAGTGCATTGTGCAGGTTTGTTTGCAGTTGACTTGTCAGGGGAGGAGTGGATAAGTTGTCAAAAATGCTTAAATGGTCTCACGTCGACTGTACAGCTAATCTGAAAAAGAGTTTCATTTACTTGAAGTGTACATAAATGAATAATAAACCCTATGTGTTCATTTCAGCTATTTTCCTTTGATTTACAAGGGTTGATTTAAAGTAAGAAAATAATTTTCATTTCAGGGTTTTCTTTTTATGTCTGAAGAACTTAAAACAGTGCATTATGTGTTTCTGGAAGGTGTGTGAAACCAACTCTAATAATAATTGGTTTTATTATTTCTAACTGAAAACTTTAAGAGAAGGTGATACCAAATTGTAGAAGCCCACATACTGGGAACCGTTTTTGGGATTTTCTAAAAATTAACCACAAAAGAAAGATTCTGAATTTAACAAAGCTAAAAGCCTAATAAACGTAATCTTAGAATCCCATATTTTAATATACGCTGTGTGATCAAAAGTATCTGGACACCTGGCTGAAAATTACCTACAAATTCGTGGCGTCCTCCATCGGAAATCCAGAATTTCGATATGGTGTTGGCCCACCCTTAGCCTTGATGACAGCTTCCAATCTCGCAGACATACGTTCAATCAGGTGCTGGAAGGTTTCTTGGGGAATGGCAGCCCATTCTTCAAGGAGTGCTGCACTGAGGAGAGGTATCGATGGTACGGAGTCGGCGTTCCAAAATATCCGAAAGGTGTTCTGTAGGATTCAGGTCAGGACTCTGTGCAGGCCAGTCCATTACAGGGATGTTACTGTCGTGTAACCACTCCGCCACAGGCCGTGCATTATGAACAGGTGCTCGATCGTGCTGAGAGATGCAATCGCCATCCCCGAATTGCTCTTCAATAGTGGGAACCAAGAAGGTGCTTAAAACATTAATGTAGGCCCGTACTGTGATACTGGCATATAAAACAACAAGTGGACATGTTACTGCTCCTTCAGCAAGGTCCGAGCAGGCACACGGGGGGAGGGGTTTATTAGTTATTGGGAGCTCCAACATTAGGCGGGTGATGGAGCCCCTTGGGGAAATAGCGAAAAGGTCGGGGAAGAAGGCCAGTGTTCACTCTGTCTGCTTGCCGGAGGGGCTCATCAGAGAGGTGGAGGAGGCCCTGCCGGCGGCGATAGAGAGCACTGGGTGCACCCGACTGCAAATTGTTGCTCATGTCGGCACCAATGACTCCTGCCGTCTGGGTTCAGAGGACATCCTCAGTTCGTACAGGCGGTTGGCGGAATTGGTGAAGGCGGAAAGCCTCCCTCGCAGGGTGGAATCTGAGCTAACTATTTGTAGTATCGTTCCCAGAACCGATCGCGGTCCTCTGGTTTGGAGCCGAGTAGAAGGCTTAAACCAGAGGCTCAGACGATTCTGTGGAGATCTGGGGTGCAAATTTCTCGTCCTCCGCTATCGGGTGGAGAAATATTGGGTCCCCCTGAATAGGTCAGGTGTGCACTACACGCAGGAAGAGGCTACAAGGGTAGCGGAGTACGTGTGGAGTGCACATGTGGGTTTTTTAGGTTAGAGATTTCCCTCCCTAGACCCGACAAGACGCCTCCTGAGACGCGGCAAGGTAGGAGGAGGCAAAATGCAACAGGGAATAACAGTATTAATGTGCTAATAGTAAACTGCAGGAGCGTCTATAGAAAGGTCCCAGAATTGCTCTCATTAATAAACGGTCAAAATGCCCATATAGTACTAGGGACAGAAAGTTGGCTGAAACCAGACGTAAACAGTAATGAGATCCTAAACTCAGATTGGAATGTATACCGCAGAGACAGGCTGGACAGTGAAGGGGGAGTCGTGTTTATAGCGATAAGAAGTGCAGTAGTATCGAAGGAAATTGACGGAGATCCGAAATGTGAAATAATTTGGGTGAAGGTCACGGTTAAAGCAGGCTCAGACATGGTAACTGGATGTCTCTATAGGCCCCCTGGCTCAGCAGCTGTTGTGACTGAGCACCTGAAGGATAATTTGGAAAATATTTCGAATAGATTTCCCCACCATGTTATAGTTCTGGGTGGAGATTTTAATTTGCCGGATATAGACTGGGAGACTCAAACGTTCTACGGGTGGAAGGGACAAAGAATCCAGTGAAAATTTTTTAAGCACTTTACCTGAAAATTACCTTGAGCAGTTAAACAGAGAACCGACTCGTGGCGATAACATATTAGACCTTCTGGTGACAAACAGACCCGAACTATTTGAAACAGTTAACGCAGAACAGGGAATCAGCGATCATAAAGCGGTTACTGCATCGATGACATCAGCCGTAAATAGAAATATTAAAATAGGTAGGAAGATTTTTCTGTTTAGCAAAACTGACAAAAAGCAGATTACAGAGTACCTGACGGCTCAACACAAAAGTTTTGTCTCCAGTACAGATAGTGTTGAGGATCAGTGGACAAAGTTCAAAACCATCGTACAATATGCGTTAGATGAGTATGTGCCAAGCAAGATCGTAAGAGATGCGAAAGAGCCACCGTGGTACAACAACCGAGTTAGAAAACTGCTGCGGAAGCAAAGGGAACTTCACAGCAAACATAAACATAGCCAAAGCCTTGCAGACAAACAAAAATTACGCGAAGCGAAATGTAGTGTGAGGAGGGGTATGCGAGAGGCGTTCAATGAATTCGAAAGTAAAGTTCTATGTACTGACTTGGCAGAAAATCCTAAGAAATTTTGGTCTTATGTCAAAGCGGTAGGTGGATCAAAACAAAATGTCCAGACACTCTGTAACCAAAATGGTACTGAAACAGCGGATGACAGACTAAAGGCCGATATACTAAATGTCTTTTTCCAAAGCTGTTTCACAGAGGACAAAATGGTAGATATCGAAATAGACGACAGAGGGGTAGAGAAACAATTAAAATCGCTCAAAAGAGGAAAGGCCGCTGGACCTGATGGGATACCAGTTCGATTTTACACAGAATACGTAAAGGAACTTGCCCCCCTTCTTGCAGCGGTGTACCGTAGGTCTCTAGAAGAGCGTAGCGTTCCAAAGTATTGGAAAAGGGCATAGGTCATCCCCGTTTTCAAGAAGGGGCGTCGAACAGATGTTCAGAACTATAGACCTATATCTCTAACCTCGATCAGTTGTAGAATTTTGGAACACGTATTATGTTCGAATATAATGACTTTTCTGGAGACTAGAAATCTACTCTGTAGGAATCAGCATGGGTTTCGAAAAAGACGGTCGTGCGAAACCCAGCTCGCGCTATTCGTCCACGAGACTCAGAGGGCCGTAGACACGGGTTCACAGGTAGATGCCGTGTTTCTTGACTTCCGCAAGGTGTTCGATACAGTTCCCGACAGTCGTTTAATGAACAAAGTAAGAGCATATGGACTATCAGACCAATTGTGTGATTGGATTGAAGAGTTCGTAGATAACAAAACGCAGCATGTCATTCTCAATGGAGAGAAGTCTTCCGAAGTAAGAGTGATTTCAGGTGTGCTGCAGGGGAGTGTCGTAGGACTTGTTATTCACAATATACACAAATGACCTTGTGGATGACATCGGAAGTTCACTGAGGCTTTTTGCGGATGATGCTGTGGTATATCGAGGGGTTGTAACAATGGAAAATTGCACTGAAATGCAGGAGGATCTGCAGCGAATTGACGCATGGTGCAAGGAATGGAAATTGAGTCTCAATGTAGACAAGTGTAATGTGCTGCGAATACACAGAAAGATAGATCCCTTATCATTTAGATACAATATAGCAGGTCAGCAACTGGAAGCAGTTAATTCCATAAATTATCTGGGAGTACGCATTAGGAGTGATTTAAAATGGAATGATCATATAAAGTTGATCGTTGGTAAAGCAGATGCCAGACTGGCCAGACTGAGATTCGTTGGAAGAATCCTAAGGAAATGCAATCCGAAAACAAAGGAAGTGGGTTACAGTACGCTTGTTCGCCCACTGCTTGAATACTGCTCACCAGTGTGGGATCCGTACAAGATAGGGTTGATAGAAGAGATAGAGAAGATCCAACGGAGAGCAGCGCGCTTCGTTACAGGATCATTTAGTAATCGCGAAAGCGTTACGGAGATGATAGATAAACTCCAGTGGAAGACTCTGCAGGAGATACGCGCAGTAGCTCGGTACGGGCTTTTGTTGAAGTTTCGAGAACATGCCTTCACTGAAGAGTCAAGCAGTATATTGCTCCCTCCTACGTATATCTCGCGAAGAGACCATGAGGATAAAATCAGAGAGATTATAGCCCACACAGAAGTATACCGACAATCCTTCTTTCCACGAACAATCCGAGACTGGAATAGAAGGGAGAAGCGATAAAGGTACTCAAGGTACCCTCCGCCACACACCGTCAGGTGGCTTGCGGAGTATGGATATAGATGTAGATGTAGATAGAGGAGTGCAAGCCTCCTCCATGAAAAACACGAGCACACCACTATACCACCGGCTCCGAATTTTACTGCTGGCACTACACTTGCTGGCAGATGACGTTCAACGGCATTCGCCATACCCAACCCTGCCATTGTTTCGCCAGATTGTGTACCGTGATTCGTCACCAAGCGAGGCGTCGTTTGGCATTTACCGGCGTGATGTGTGGCTTATGAGCAGCCGCTCGACCATGAAATCGAAGTTTTCTCACCTCCAGCCTAACTATCATACTTGCTGTGGATACTGATGCAGTTTGCAAGTCCTGTATGATGGTGTAGATAGATGTCTGCCTATTACACATTACGACCCTCTTCACCTGTCGGCCGTCTCTGTCAGTTAACAGACTAGGTCGGCCTGTACGCTTTTGTGCTGTATGTGTCCCTTCACATTTCCACTTCTCTATCACATCGGAAACAGTGGACGTAGGGATGTTTAGGAGTGTGGAAATCTCGCGTGCAGACGTATGACACAAGTGACACCCAGTCACATGACCACGGTCGAAGTCCTTGAGTTCCTCGGAGCGCCACATTCTGCCCTTTCACGCTGTCTAATGGCTACTGAGGTCGCTGATATGGAGTACCTGGCAGTAGGTTGCAGCACAATGCACCTAATATGAAAAACATACGTTTTTGGGGGTGTCCGGAAATTTTTGATCACATAGTGTAAGTGGTTAATTCTTAATGGTGTTAGCGGTGGGAGACGAGATCAAAAGGTACCCCATATTAGACCACTTTTCTATTCTTTGTCTATAGATCGTGTGGCTACCATGTGGGTCGGTATGATAAAGAAACTATGCTAACTAACTAGCTACTGTATCAACTTGTTTCATCCTGAACGCCTTAGGTAAATGAAAAGTGTATCTTCACATAACACATTTTTGGAACTCTTAATTTTACGATTTATAACAAGCTCTGTAACTGGGTCTTTGTCTCAGCAACGTTTTCTTCTATTACTGTGATGGGATCGATGTCTTTTGGTTTTGTAGTCTTGCCTAACTGTTCGCATCTTCAATAGTTTCCTTGACTACGGGTGATTTTTATCAAAGTGTGGTTTCTGTCGCTAAATTGTCAGGTTTCGTATTTTGCGAGTTCGTCGCTGTTCTACGACCTGCTCACTAGATTATTCTGAGATGTCTATTCGTACGTGATTGTTTTGTGTGGACCCTCGTGCTCTTGTAGTCATGTCGGATGCTGTAGCTTCCAGCATTACAATGTGTTCCTTCTCTTACGTACATCTACTACCTATACGTGTAGCTAAATTTTGTTTATTTTTCCGATTTCCGACTTTATGTCTTTTCGTGATTTCTTACGCAACTGTTTCTGTCCGCACACACGCTCATCATATTCACTTTCCTTACAACACTTGGGAATAAATATCCAAGTACATGTATGGGAAACCTGAGATTCAGTATTCACTTTCTAAACAATAATATTCAGCTGTTATGTAATGTGAGATCCTTACGAAATTATTTTGCACTCCTCAGAACTTAATTCAAATCTTTACTAGTGTTCATTTAAGAATTATATTCTCGAACGAAATATGTTGCGGTTTAGAGAAAATAAACTTCTTTCTGCAGTAACGGCGCTTTCTTACTTTTAAATGAAATTTTCAGCTGCTAGGGAAGTTCGTGTTGCAATGGAACTTCAACGTACTTGGTTGCAGTGACAGAGACTTCGATATTTTACGTTACTGCTCCAGTATTTTCGATGTATTACTGGTATTATGGGTTGTAGGAGACGGATTGTAAACAGAAATACATTGCACGAATTGCACCTGTAAGGTGAAGTTCACACAGACATATAGTGAACAGCTGCGTGTGATCTGTTGTAGGGATTATAGTTTTACTTTATGGTGGTTTAAGTTAAGCTTCCGTTACTCTATTAGAAAATTCCTTGCCAATAGGAAATGTAAAATAGCTTTAGTCGGATTGTGTTTGTTCACTTACAGGTCACATTTCACATAAAGTGGTACAGTTTCAGGGCAATCAAAACCGGGGTTACAGTCTTTTAAGGATTCGTAGGCTAAAGTTTGAAGAAGTGATAGCTTTTCAACACAAAGGATCGACGAATGTTTGAAATGTCGAATTATATGAGAACAGAGCATTGCGGAATGCTGGCTTGCCTTCAGAAGAAAATTTACCGATTTACCCGTTCCCATTTACTCTAAATTGTATAGAATAGTAAAGAAGTTTCCAGAAATGTGATTCGTCTTAGGTAAGCAGAGGTCTAGGGAACCGTTTTGTCCAAGAACTTTCTTAGATGTCTTTCCAAGCCCGTTCTTAACTCACTGAGTAGAATAAACCTTTGTGAAAAGTAATCGAGAACTTTGCTTCTAATCGTAGCTGTAAAAAATACCCGAAGATTGTACATACATGTATCTAAACGATAAACACTTCGAAAATCGGAAGTTTCTTAATTTAAAAAATATCTGTGTAGTCCTTTGAGCAGAAAAATTCAGTCCAAGTTTCTATCTGCATTCATTTAAGTGTCACAGTTTTCCGAATAGGATGAATTGTTTTGAAACACCCCGTACTTTTTTAATGACATTCACAACTTCTTGGAAAAAGGATACAACTTTTATTAAGGTTTATTTCAGCAAAATTGTTTGGGTAATTTTCTCTATACAGGAACCAAGTCAGACGAATGACGGCATAAACATCGGTGAACAGGACTCGGATAGATACAACTAACGGTGAACGGAAATAATAAAAGATGACAGGACACATCTAGTTTTAATGACACCATTCAGAGAAAGCTGCAAAAACTGAGACTGCGTACTCTCGCTACAAAGGAGACTGTAGGGACGCTAATATAGAAAAGTCAATAGCAACTTGGTCATCTGTAGAAAGGGCCATGCGTGAACCCTGCAATAGAAAGGACGATCTCTCAACAAATCCTAAGAAGTTTTGGTCATACGTTAAGGGAACCAGATCGTGAGCGAATTTCTTATAGTTGGCCACACTAACGACGGTACACTTTCTTCAAATCAAGCCAGAATTGAAACATGCATAAGTTGTCATCTTTTCATCAAAGTTTATTACTTGTATGACAGTAGCATTGGTATCACAGTAGAAGTATGTGACCACGAAAACTGACACTTAAAAAAGTAATGTGTAAGTATTTATCAAGCCTTTTATTTGATTCTCACAATTTCATAATGAAAGTGATGTAATTAATCCCTGTACAAAGTTTCACTGCGATTCGTGTATTAGTTTCAGAGAAAACTGTGCTTGAAGCTGAAAATTTCATACCTTCGGTAAAATGTATTTACGATAAATATTTTCAGCCTAAATTCAAATTTAAAACTCCTCACGTCCATAACTCTCGCGGTTGCGGGTTTTTGTATCCTCCGACTTACAATTGGAGGCCCTGTTTTGAATCCTATCCTCTTTTGTCTTTTTTAGGGCACTTTTCTCCGCCTCCCTCTCCCTCAGCTGGTCAGTTGTCAGAAGCACAGGCTTCATATTGACGCCACCTTCTATGCCCATATTACTGAAAACTTTCAGTCTCCTGGCTGACCCACACAAAAACACAACACTGCATTCACGACACCAGCTTTTAGTGCTTTGAGATGCACAACCACTGTTCTAAGCAAGCGTTCCCACACACAGTTAAGAAACTTTCGTTGGGATGTTGACTTCTCCGTGGATGCATTAATCAAGCAAGTTTTCGCTAGCTAAGTCTTTATAGATGGGTTTTATAACATCTGCTAATGACATTGGTGTGGGATGGTTATGTCTATACCCATCAGCAGCTGCACTAGCTCTCTGATACTTACAACATGACTCGAAGCTCTTTGGACACATAGTTACAGGGGTCCTCTGTTACCTTTAAATTTCATTATTCTCCCCATATTTACAATCTGCATGGGTAAAATAGAGCTATAAAGACAATACGATTGCCTCCTAAAGTCAAGTACTATTTCACGTCATTACGACGAGTGAAACGGAAACAGAACAGTAAACTGATGTTCAACTGTTACCTACTCTCGATTAGCATCAGATTGAGCAACTTTTAAACACTGGTCAAAGAATAACTAGAGTAAAGAAAAAGAAATTCTGTTGCAGCCGGGGAAACACAGCTCATCTGAGAGCAGACAGAAGGAGGCACGGCATCATTTAGCAACTACTTTTTCTTTCTACTTATATGGATATGGTGTCTGTTCTTTCGGACATGCCTGATAGAACAGACACCATTGATGACGTGCAGCCGTCTAGAACGAAATTAGAATTAGATATTTATACCTTCACCTGTTGATATATATCAACGGGGACAGGTGAAAATGTGTGCCCCGACCGGGACTCGAGCCCGGAATCTTCTGCTTACATGGCAGGCGCTCTATTTATCTGAGACACCGAGGGCACAGAGAATAGTGTGATTGCAGGGACTATCTCGCGCACGCCTCCCGCGAGACCACATTCTCACCTTATATGTCCACACACTTATATGTCCCTACACAAAACACTCATTACTCGTGGAAGACATTCTTTCCATTCTTCGGACATGTCCGAAAGAACAGACACCATATCCATATAAGTATATAGTTCTGGCGATACCTGCCATGACCTTCTTCTTCTGTGAGGATGCACACATATTCCCCGAACTTACGGGACTTGGTAAGAATGTCTTCCACGAGTAATGAGTGCGTCGGGTAGGGACACTACGAATGTAGTGTGTGGACATATAATGTGAAAATGTGGGTCCCGCGGGAGGCGTGCGCGAGATAGTCCCTGCAGTCTCAGTATCGTCCGTGCCCTCGGTGGCTCAGTTGGATAGTGTGTCTGCCATGATCCCAGGTTCGAGTCCTTGTCGGGACACACATTTTCACCTGTCCCCATTGATATATATCAACGCCCGTCAGCAGCTGAAGGTATTAATACATAATTCTAACTTTTTCTTTCCTCTTAATATGCTGCAAACATACAAAAACTGTACTTATTCTGGTTCAGGAACGACTGGGGTGTAACTTAACACAGTTAAAAAAATATTTCTATCAACAGATTTTCGCTTTTTGGTTCCCAAGTCAATGGACAGCTTCAAACTTTCTATTTAGTCTCCCGTTGATCCATCTGTGTTGAAACTCGAGACGGCATGCAGAAAACTGAAATTTCAAATTCTGCAATTAAAGTATTTACATATGAGGAGGCTACCGTATGCTTGGCCGCAGCACAGACTCTGATATTACTATTGCCACACATGTTATAGAAAAACATGAAGACCACACTAATGTGGACATGTGGACATGATACCAGGCTCTGACAGAATTCCGGTTACATTTACAGCTGAACACGCTGCAGTATCAGCTGATTTCCTAACGCAGTTTGTCGAGACTCTCGGGCGCAGAATATAGTCCCGCGTGACTGGAAAAGAGCGCAGGTCAGCCTTCTTTATAGAAGGGGTGAAAATAATTTTATTACAGGCCAACGTAGAAGACGTTCATCTGTTGGGGCATAGTCTAAGGTCAAACGGCGTGAAGTAACTGGAAGAAAGCGACTAGTCTAAAAGAATCAGCACGTATTCAGAAAAAACCATTTGTGTGAAACACAAATATTTATTCGTTCAAGATATATTGGAAACGGTTGATGTAGGTGAAGAGAGAGGTTCCGTTTCCTAGACGACGGAAAGGCGTTCGTCTTCGCAAGTATGTAATTGGCTCGAGGAACATTTGAATAACACTGAAAGTTTGTTTTATCCGTGCTTCGGAGGTACCGTTACGTCGTGCGAAGCCCCGCTTCCGCCCTTTAGAGGAAGTCACGCAGACTTACAAAGAAACATCATTTTAAGGGAAAAAAAGCGCAAATCCAAGAGATCAGCCCCAGAAATCGACCCAGCGCAAACACGTCAGCCTCAATTCTGACAGTACGCAGTCATGACCTTCCACGAGTACAGCTTTTGAACTTTAACACGCACTGGTTTTTTTGTCACTCAGTCCACCCCATTGCAGTTGCCTCATGCCCCAGCACGAAGCACTGTACAGTGGACTAAGAGGTTCGTGAAATACAGTTTTGACATTGGTACCGTGCTTTATCTTTGCGTCAATGTTCGCGGTTTCTAACCTGTAGCATTTCCAGATCTCTGTAATTTAAACATTTCTGTGTTGCCATTCACCAATGTAGTGTAAATTAATGACACAACTTACTCAATGATTAAGAAAATAACGTAACGCTATTTACTTACTAACATTGCTGTGGTAGTCCATTACTTTCGATTTTAATCTTAAAGGGAAGTACATCTTCAGGAGATACACGATTCTTCAAAGTGATTGACACCGTAAAATTGCAACACGGGAATCTTGACCTCATTTCTTAAAAGTTCTTCAATTGCTTAGGTTTATTTATTTTCAGTTTGAAGTGTAGCTGTAGTACACTGAGTAATGAGGTACCTCAGAATATCGCGTCGGGCTATCTTTTGCCCAGCGTAGCGCAGCAACTCGATGTGTCATGGACTCAACAAGCCATTGGAATGCAGACTGATTAAACCATGTTGCGTCTATGACCTTCCATAATTCTGAAAGAGTTGTCGTTGCAGGATTTTGTGCACGAACTGACCTCATCTCCTATGTCCGATAAATGCTCGATGGGCTTCAAAGTCGGGCGATCTGGATGACCAAATAATTCGTCCGAATTAACCAGAAAGTTCTTCAATCCAATCGCGAACAGCAACATAACCATTTCCAGTCAATGATCAGTTCATTTGGACCAAAGGACCCCGCCCATTTAAACATAGCCGAAAGCATTATGCAGACATCGGCTATTTGCACATTGCCTTATTGACAACTTGGGTCCGTGTCTTTTTTCGGATGCGCCACACTCGAGCCGTACCATGGGCAGATGAATCGGGATTCATCGGTCCAGGCCACGGTATTCCAGTCTTCTAGGGTCCTACTGATGTTGTAACTTTCTTTTAAAAGATATAATGTTACGAAGAATGTATGTCTAAACTGTGGAATGGATACTGAACCCAAATTATCATGTAGCGTGTTGTAAGTGCAAGTGGTGTGCTTACTCTGTGCTATTGTTAGTCGCCCGTGATTAGCCGAGCGGTCTCTTAAGGCGCTGCAGCCATGGACTGTGCGGCTGGTCCCGGCGGAGATTCGAGTCCTCCCTCGGGCATGGGTGTGTGCGTGCGTGCGTGTGTGTGTGTGTGTGTGTCGTTAGGATAATTTAGGTTCAGTAGTGTGTAAGCTTAGGGACTGATGACCTTAGCAGTTAAGTCCCATAAGATTTCACACACATTTGAACATTTTTTTGTTATTGTTTGCAGAATCATTATACGAACAGTTCGGGAACTGTAACTCCCAAGCCGGCCCATTTGGCCGAGCGGTTCTAGGCGCTTCAGTCTGGAACCGCGCGACCACTACGGTCGCAGGTTCGAATCCTGCCTCGGGCATGGATGTGTGTGATGTCCTTAGGTTAGTTAGGTTTAAGTAGTTCTACGTTCTAGGGGACTGATGACCTCAGATGTGAAGTCCCATAGTGCTCAGAGCCATTTGAACGACTTGTAACTCCCAATACCAATAAATAAATACATTCACTGTAAAATAAATTCAGCCCCTTAGGCACTGAATCCTCTGGCCTGCTCAATACTGATAACTTTGGTCTTTATGCACATAACAAATAAATTAAATTGTCTTACCACTAAAGCAGCAGCGATGGAACGCGGTATATTTTGGTCGCTCATGAAAAAATATGCTACCTACAGGCTTAGCGGTGTGCAATGCTGGCCGTAATACCTTGAAATGTACGTGAAATTCCTTTGGCTGATAAATGAAAACATTCGTGAAAATTTCCAACTTCTTAGAAAAACACGTGACCTGAACAGGGACGGTACTGATTGTAGTGAATTACCAACAGTGAGTTTTTTGGCAAAATTATATTACAAGTTAATTTTATCTTTTCAAAAACATTAAATTGAAGTTACGTTACTCGCAGTTGATTCACAAACCAAGAGAATTAAACTGCAACCTCATAAATGCAAATCATCAAATCATATAGCTGTGACAACAAATCTTAGAAACATTACAAAAGTAAAATATCTAACTAGCCTTTTTATCAATTATGTTACGTTCATTGTGGGGTTACTCAACAATTACAAATTATCAATCAACTCATCTATACTAACATGGTGGCAAAACAAAAATCATAATTATTTAACATCTTTACCTTGCTTGCATAGAGACTTCTGTTTCCATGTTCAACATAATTGGCATACTTACATTAATCTAACACTTGGTGGCTACACACAACACACAACAGAAACTGCCTACTCCATCGTCTTTCGCTCACAGACAGCTACCTACAACTGTGCGCCCAGCGCTCTCTCACTCTAACGCTACAATCTCAGACCAGAACCAGTATCTTCGGCTCTGCAGTCGTACACAGTCAGCGATACACATTATAAAGCCTATCAGAGACATACATCGTTTATAATATCATAGTTTCTTTTAGATTACATTTACATAATTATCGTATTCAGGTGCCACGTACAAGTGTGCACCAGTGGACTCCTTTCACAAACCTCCAACGGGGTTTAACAAATTTGACACATATTTGGAAGTACCGTGCACAACAAACGTATGGTAAATGTAGTTCACAAAAATCTTGAGAAATATTAAACCATTACAGTGGAGTCCTAAGGACTATTATAAAATAACATGCCATGATTGTACAAAAAAATCTAACTGTATAACGTCATTAAACTTGAAACAATTGAAAGTGCCCAGGTGCACTAGTACGAATCATAATCTAGTTATATTATGAGTAAATTGTTTCATAAACGAGGTTGCCGACAAATAAATCGTGTAAAGCAAAATCAATATACAATCCTTATCGTCAAAATTATGGTATAGGATTGGGCAAGGGAAAGGAAGAGTAATGGCTGAAGCCTATGAGCATGCTGAAGTTCATTTGTTTTCGTTTTGTGCAGGTTCAAGAAATCAGTAGTGACCAATGTGGATTGTATTCAGTGTACCAAGATATATGAACTCCGTATTATTTTCGTCAGTTATGTTCAGAGATACAAGAGGTACTCAACAACAAATTACCAACAACCATAGTTGGCAATTATAGTATCAGTTATGTGATGGCCAGCATCATCACTGCTCTTCATAGTGGAGATTCTTCTGAGATCCAAACGATATGTTTAGTCGCTTATATTGAAGTATGAAGACCAGTAATAAATTGCTCCTACACCATGAACAGAGCTAGGTGCCTGGATAATGGGAGAAATCAAAAGGTAGGAAAGGTAAGGTAGTGGAACATGACCATTTCTACCTATGTCGACATCGAGTAATCTACCTGATCAGAAAAACTTCAGTATGCTAATGAAATTACAGACTGGATGAAACAACAGTGCTTTACATCAGAGTGAATAGGAAAAACTGAAAGTGAACTCTGTATAAGACAAAATCAACAAGTGTCGCATCAGGCTGCCAATAAGACATAGAATAACCTAACATGACAGAGAACATCACTATTTCATAATATTATACTGTGGCTCCCAGTGGCCAATAAACGCAATATTGAGACATAATTACTTAAGAAAACCTAAGGGTAAAATCAAGGACTGCATGAAATCCGACAGAGCCCCTCAGCAAGCACATCACATTAGGCAGCAGACTCCACTATTGTTCAAAGCATCTTTACACGTTCACTGTGTTCTCAAAACTGAAAAGTGCGACGTGATGCATTCGACGGGTCTACGAGAGACCCAATGTTGCACATCAACACATCTGCACAAGTATCTTCTCATTTTCACTGTGGTTTTAATTTCGGGAACGATCGGAAGATGGAAAAAAATACGTCTCCAATTTTAATTATTTCTCGTATTGATACACACAGATGACAAAAGTCATGGAATACCGATACGCAAATAGTCGTACACAGACATCGCATACACAAGGTACAGAACGGTGACGCTTTGGTGGAGCTGTCATTTGTATTCGGGTGATTCATTTGAAAAGCTTTCCGACGTGTTTGTGGCAGCACAACGGGAATTAACAGACATTGTTAGTTAACATGGTAGTTAAAGCTAAACGCAATGGACCTTCCGTTTCGGAAATTCAGTATTCCGAGATCCACAGCGTCATGTGTGTGCACCACAGACAACGCAGTCTTCACGTAACGTCCGAGAGCAACCCTGCGTGAAACAACTGCAGAAATTAACGTGGGACGTATGACGAATGTATCTCCTAGGAAAGTTCGGTGAAATGTAGCATTAATTGGCTATAGCAGCAAACGATCGATGAGTGTCTTTGCTAACAGCATGACATCGCCTGCACTGCCTCTCTTAGATTCGTGATCGTATTGAAAGGAGTCCACTGGTCACACTTTTATGTGGCACCCGAATATGACAATAGTATTAATGTAACTTAAAATGAAACTAGTACACTCTAAACGATGTATGCCTCTGATAGGCTTTATAACGCCGATCGCTGACTGTGTAAGACCGCAGACCCAAAGATACTGCTTCTGGTCTAAGAGTGCAGTCTTGGAGTAAGAGAGCGCTGGGCGCTCAGTTTGTAGGTGGCTGTCTGTGAGGGAAAGACGATGGAGTAGGTAGTTTTTGTGGTGTGCTCTGTGAAGCCACCAAATGTTAGATTAATGTCAGTATGTCAATATTGTTGAAAATGGAAGCAGAAGTATTCATGCAAGCAAGGTCAAGATGTTAAATAATTATGATTTTTGTTTTGTCAGCTCCTTAGCGTAGATGAGTTGGTTGATAATTTGTAACTGCTGAGTAACCCCTAGAATGTACGTAAACTAACTGATAATAAGGCTAATTAGGTATTTCTCTTTTGTAATGTTTCCAAGAATTGTTAACAGAGCTATATGTAATTTGATGATTTGCATTTATGCTAGATTAGTGAGGTTAGATAATACTTGCTGCTTAATTCACTTTGTTTGTGAATCAATTGTGAGTAATGTAACTTCAGTTGTAATGTTTTTGAAAAGACAAAATTAAGTTACAGTATAATTTTGCTAAAAAACTCAGTGTTAGTAATTCACCACAATCAGTACGACCTCTCTGTCCAGATCATATGGTTTTTTAAGAAGTTGGATTTTTCACGAATGTTTTCATTTATCAACCAAAGGAATTTCACGTACATTTCAAGGTGTTACGGCCAGCATTGCACACCGTTGAGCCTGTAGCTAGCATATTTTTTCATGAGAGACCAGAATATATCGCGTTGCACCCTTGCTGTTTTAGAGGTAAGACAATTTAATTTATTTGCTATGTGCCCGAAGTTATCAGTATTGAACAGGCCCAGATGATTCAGTGCCTAAGGGGCTGAATGTATTTTGAAGTGAATGTACTGATGCTGTGCTGTGATCGCATCGACCCTCTGTTCATAATTATGTTGTATAAATGGAGATGATGTTTTAACTACTGACGACGCCTTTGGCAGGATTAATTTATGTATCTCCACTGCAGGATGTGATTTTATTGTATTTTACTTCTGATGAAGGTATATTTACATATACCGAATCCGGCCGGTGTGGCCGAGCGGTTCTAGGCGCTTCAGTCTGGAACCGCGCGACCGCTGCGGTCGCAGGTTCGAATCCTGCCTCGGGCATGGATGTGTGTGATGTCCTTAGGTTAGTTAGGTTTAATTAGTTCTAAGTTCTAGGGGACTGATGACCTCAGATGTTAAGTCCCATAGTGCTCAGAGCCATTTGAACCATATATCGAAACAGTAATTAAGGAGTTTAATACATCTTTATCCTGCAACTGTTTGGCTGTTATCGTTTACCGTGAAGAATTTCAATAGTTGCTGTTTCAGCCATGTTTAAAATCTTGAAATATGTACCTGACCAGGTATCAAAGGTTGTTTCGAATTACATGGACATCTCATTTAATATCCTGAAAACAGGTGTATTTTACTTCTGATGTAGGTATATTTACATGTACCGAAACCGTGGTCAAGGATTTTAATAAATCTTTATCCTGCAACTGTTTGGCTGTTATCATTTACTGTGAAGAATACAAACGTCTCAAAAATGACATCGACAGGAAATGCAAAATGGCTAAGCTAGAGGACAAATATTAGGATGTAGAAGCATATATCACTAGGGGTAAGTTAGATTCTGCCTACAAGAAAATTAAAGAAGCCTTTGTAGAAAAGAGAACCACCTGTATGACTATCAAGAGCTCAGGTGGAAAAACAGTCCTAAGCAAAGAAGGGAAATCAGGAAGGTGGAAGGAGTATGTAAGGCATCTATACAAGGGCGATATGCTTGAGGATAATATTATGGAAATGGAAGAGGATGTAGATGAAGATTAAATGGGAGATATGATACTGTATGAAGAATTTGACAGAGCACTGAAAGACCTAAGTCGAAATAAGATCGCGGGAGTAGACAACATTCCATTAGAACTACTGACAGACTTTTGAGAACCAGCCACGAGAAAACTCTTCCATCTGGTGGGCAAGATGTGTGAGACAGGCGAAATACCCTCAGACTTCAAGAAGAATATAATAATTCCAATCCCAAAGAAAACAGGTGTTGACAGGTGTGAAATTTACCGAACTATTAATTCAATAAGTCACGGCTGCAAAATAGTAACACGAATTCTGTACAGATGAATGGAAAAAGCGGTAGAAGCCGACCTTGGGAAAGATGAGTTTGGATTCCGTTGGAACATGTGAGGCAATACTGACCCTACGACTTATCTTAGAAGAAAGATTAAGGAAAGCCAAACCTAGGTTTCTAGCATTTGTAGACTTAGAGAAAGCTTTTGACAATGTTGATTGGAATACTCTCCTTCAAATTCTGAAGGTGGCAGGGGTAAAATACAGGGAGCGAAAGGCTATTTACAATTTGTACAGAAAGCAGATGGCAGTTATAAGAGTTGAGGGGTATGAAAGGGGCGCAGTGGTTGGGAAGGGAGTGAGACAGGGTTGTAGCCTATCCCCGATGCTGCTCAGTCTGTATATTGAGCAAGCAGTAAAGGAAACAAAAGAAAAATTCGGAGTAGGAATTAAAATCCATGGAGAAGAAATGAAAACGTTGAGGTTTGCCGTCGACATTGTAATTCTGTCAGAGACAGCAAAGGACTTGGAAGAGCAGTTGAACGAAGTAGCGAGGGTCTTGAAAGAAGGATATAAAACGAAAATCGACAAAAGCAAAACGAGGATAATGGAATATAGTCAAATTAAATCGGGTGATGGTGAGGGAATTAGACTAGGAAACGAGACACTTAAAGTAGTAGATGATGGTCGAAGTAGAGAAGATATAAAATGTAGACTGGCTATAGCAAGGAAAGCGTTTCTGAAGTAGAGAAATTTGTTAGCATCGGGTATAGATTTAAGTATGAGGAAGTCTTTATTAAGAGTATTTGTTTGGAGTGCAGCCTTGTATGGAAGTGAAACATGGATGGTAAGTAGTTGAGACAAGAAGAGAATAGAAGCTTTTGAAATATGCTTCTACGGAAGACTGCTGAAGATTAGATGGGTAGATCACATAACTAATGAGGAGGTACTGAATAGAATTAGGGGAGAAGAGGAATTTGTGGCACAACTTGACTAGAAGAAGCGATCGGTTGGTAAGACTGATGAGGCATCAAGGGATCACGAATTTAGTATTGGAGGAAAGCGTGGAGGGCAAAAATCATAGAGGGAGACCAAGGGACGAATACACTAAACAGATTCGGAAGGATGAAGGTTGCAGTAGTTATTCGGAGATGGCGAGGCTTGCACAGGATAGAGCAGTATGCTGAGTTGCATCAAACCAGTCTATGCACTGAAGACCACAACAACAAGAGGAGAACACAGCAGGTGTCATAACCCGATTTCCCAGAAACTTCGCTCAATGGAAAATGAGTCAAAACAAACGAACACGTGTTTCGGCTTATTCGTAGGTACTTGACCATTTGTGAGAAAACGGCCATGAGAGTTTTCGAGGTACTTTAGAAACGACTCCCCCATCGTACACACAGACGTAAGCAAGGAACAGAAATCGTGAGAACTCCCACTGCAATTTTCATAACTTTCTTGCAATATGCGGTATATTTCTCGCGACTCATGCGAACAGCAATATGATGTCATGTCTTGGATTACGAACGAGGTGCGAAAGTTATGTTTTTCTGTGTGTAAAAGTAACTGCCAGCCGTCTAGCAAACGTGAGTACTTGGCAAACTACGTAACAACCTAGGACACATCAGAACCGCGCTATCCACTACACTACCACTATCCCAACGGTAAACGCTGACGTATACAAGTTCACATTTTTGTCTTTGTTTACTAACAGCTACTCATGCAGTTGCAGATGATCCGATGTATGCCGAGAAAAAGGGCAAAAAAAAAAAAACCTGCAGAAAATATGCCGGAAACAGCGGCAACAACCGTAGAACCATGCTGTGACGTATGTGTGTATGGTATTTTTAGGGGTTACAATCTTTTTAAGTTCTCATATCCTGGTATTTAATTCTAATATCAGTTCCTAATTCTTATATTATATTCTTATGTTTATGCTTGAAGAAGGTTTTTTGCTTTCCACAGGCTTATAACCTCCGTAGAATCGAAACTTAGAAATTCGGAACACCAAGAGCATTGGGTGAAAGCAGGTTCTTCACACAGACACTTCTTCGTGTAACTGTCACTCGCGAAAGAAACGCCGTTAACATTGCTGAAGATTTCACTCGTTGGCAATAATTTCGCAGGAAACGAAGCATAGTGGGTAACTTTTCCGAAATGTGGTGCTTGCAGTTGATTAAGAATCGAGATAAACTACACGAATATCACTGAAAAGGAATTCATATATAATTTTTTCATTTATTTATCGTGTTTTTTAAAATTCATTCACCAGACATACTATTAGTAGATGAAAAAGACTACATTTTTTCAGTATATATTGGAAAGGACTCTTTTGGTGATCTTCTACGGACATGGGTAGATACACGAAAAACAAAAACAAGAATCGGGGGATTCGAACACGGGGCGCAAAAGTACGAAGCCTCGAGCCTAGCATCTGTGCCACCGCTTCCATTGAATCACTTACCCTCTCCAAGGCACATAAAGTGCTTCGAAAATTATGACCGTCCATTTATCAGAAACGGTCGAATATCGAAGGATAAGCCGAGACTCACGTTCGCTTTGATCCCTCTTCCACTGACCCATGTTTCTGGGAAATCGGGTTGTTGCACTTGCCGGGCTCTCCTCGCCAGTATGGTGGATGTTTAAACAATGGCGAAATCTTCGTAGACGATCGTTCCAGTCTGAACTTTAGTTTGAAGGTCCTCCCAAGTATCCCTATTGTTAGTCGTGATTAACTGTTTAGCCCATCTCAAGATGACACTGTTCGTCACATTCTCGCGGGTAATAAAAAAATCTGCGAAGAAGTGTGTTGCTCTTCTTTTGGTCTTCTCTATTTCTCTTCTCTATAGCAGACGGATTATAGCGGTGAGTCATCGGTCCCCGTGGGGTTGCCCGACTGGGCGCGCACTTGTTGGTCCCCCGACGGCGGCGTCGGCGGAGATTTGCGACTCTGTGGCTGCCGCCCCCCGTGGAGCCCAATTACCTAGGTGTGTCGTTATACCTAGGTGTGTCGTTATACCTAGGTGTGTCGTTATGCGCCCCGCCCGCCCGCCGCGGACATTCCGGGCCCTAACGACGTCGTTGCCACGGAGCCGGCGCGCCGCCATTTAAATATTAATACGTCGTAAAGCAGGCGGCGGCGGCCGCGGCATGGGCCACGCCAGAAAGGCGGCGGCGGAGCCTGATGAAGGGCAGCGGCCGCTCTTTAATTTGGGCCGAAGGCCGCTACCGAAACTGTGACGCCGGATTAAGTTATACGGCGCGCGCCCTAAACTCTGTCATTAGGCGGGCGGCGGGCGACAGCCTGCGAGCCGCCAAGGCCGGTCGCTCCGTGGGTCGCAGCGCCGTGACGCGCGTCCCGACCGCCGGATTTCCCGCTCTGTCTGCCGCTTAGGGACCCCAAGCCATTACTCCGTGCTACACAGAGAAATCAGAGACGTATCGCTTCGATTTTAAAGAAAAAAACATTAAAAGAGCATACTAATTCTAACTACAGTCGCTTAGTAGTGGAAAGGCATCAGGACCGGATGAGATACGTATAAGATGCAACAAGAATTGACTATGTGAAAGAACTTGCTGGCCTCCCATTCTGTTTTAGAATTGTGGAACATAGTTAATGCACGTGAATTATCCCATTTTTAGAGAAGAAAACTCTCCTCTATAAAAATCAACATGGTTTCCACAAACAGAGATGTTGCGAAACTCAGCTCACTCTGTTCCTCAACGAGATCCAAAGCGCTATAGACAACGGCATTCAGGTTGACTTCTGGGAAGGCATTTGACACAGTCACGCACTGCCATTTAGTTAGGAAAAAACGAGCTTATCCAGTATCCGAGCAGATGTGTGACTGAATTCAAGACTGCCTTCCTGGTAGATACAAACACGTCGCTCTTAACAGAACAGAATCAGTAGATGTAAAGGCAAATTGCGGCGTACTTCAAGGAAGTGTGATACGATCTTTACTGTTTACAGTGTATATAAATGATCTAGAAGTAACTGTCGGAAGCTCTTGAAGACTGTTCGGAGATGATGCAGTTGTCTAAAAGAAAGTACCAACGTCAAAAAAACAGTATCGATTAGCAAAATGACTGTAGTGGACCGCTGAGTAATGTACGCTCTGGCTGTTGACTTTGAACGTAAATAAGTGTAACATATTGCGCATGCTACTGGGCGACTACACTACTCACGACAAACAGCTGAGTGTAGTATATGCCGTAAAATATCTAGTAGTAACTGCCTAGAACGATCTTAAGTGGAATGACCACATAAAATAAACGGTAGGAAAAGCAGAGGCCAGTAAGAGATTCACAGGAAGTATTTCAGGGAAATATGACTCATACAAACAAGAAATGACTTATAAGGCGATTCTGGAGTATTGTTTATCAGTCTAGGATCCTCGCCAAGTAAGAGCTGATAGAAGAGATAGAGAAGATCCAACGGATCCTCGCAGGATCGTTTAGTCGGAACGAGTGTATTACCGAGATGCTGAATCAGTTCCACTGGCAGATGTTACAAGAGAGGCGGTGTGCCTCACGGAGAGGTTTGCTATTGAAATTTCGAGATAAAACTTTTCAGAGAGAGTCGGGAAACACGTCATTCCCTCATACATACATTTGGCTTAATGACCACGACGACAAAACTCGATAAAATAGAGCAAATACAGAAGCTTATCGACAATCTTCTTCCAACGCGCCTTAGATTGCTTGCGAAGTATGACGTAGAACTTTTCTACTGACAAAAACACCACCAATCTGATCTCTTATTTTAAGGGCAACAAAATACCCTTAGAATATAATAGTCGCAGCAATAGATCTCGCACGAAAATTTGGGCCAGTATTCTGACAATTTGCATTTATGATCTTCTGAACGTATAACTTTTAAAGACGCACACGGAATGATTATCACTCGCTCCACCCCACTGTAACCGCTCAATGCCTTATCACGAGCACTTACTGTACACTGGAGTACGAAATTTATGAACATGTTGGTAACATGTTATGTTCAGTGTGTCAAGGTGTGCTATTTCTTAGCTCTAGCTGCCGAGCTACAGATGACTTTTCTTTGAATATCTTGATGTTGTAATTGTCAAAGGCGGCATCAAATGAATGTGCCAGATGAGTGTGTCTTTAAGAAAGCATAGCGCTCTTTAATCATTAAATCGCTGTTGCTCGTGTTGGGTATGACTTCGTGGTGTATCATCTCTCATTCTAGGAAAGCTGGACAAGAGCAGAAATGACTAGCGAACAAGATAATACAATGAACAGAAGATTTACATGGTTTGTATTTCTGCAAGCGTACGAAGACTCATTACAAAAAACGCATTGAGAAATAAGTCCAGCTGTCAATGTCAACAAGGATGAAGATCTCTGTGCTAAGTAGGAACAATGAAGTCGAATCTGCGGCTAGGCGGTGTCTGCATCTTGTAGCGAAGAGGCTCCAAGTGCGAGTGGACGTCTGACTGCCACCGACCAGCCTAAACTGCAGCAGCAGAGACCGTTCGTAGTCCAGAGCCACTGGCGACGTGCCTCAGCAGGCGTGCGCCATTGGGTCCGTCAGATCCCGCGCGACTGCTGATGGCGACGGACGGAAACTTGCTATTCCGTTGCCAACATGATGCCTGACGAGTGGTATCGATTCGTGATATCACACAAACCTTAAAACAGCATGCTTCACACTAACGAGGAAACATCACCAACTTAAGTGTACAAAAATCAAATTTTCATTTTTGTCTTGAAACACTCCCTGTAGTTTTCTGAACAATAAACAGTTTACCTCAAGGAAATTGTACTGAAGACTGCCTCAAAATTAGAGGAATTTAGAAGTTTCTGCAGATATGTCGACGCCCTCATGTCACACAGACAGCTCTGTAACAGACAGAATGTTGTTGTTGTCACTTGTTTGTTAGAGTACCGAACCTCAGCGGTAGAAACGGAACCGTTGTACGATCAGTTTGTTGTCTGTCTGTCCGACAGGTAAAAACCTTTTTTCTCAGGAACAGATGGACTTATCAAGGTGATATGGAGACCACATACCATGGTCTACTGTCCCTTGGTGGTGAAAAAGAGTTGAAGCTTTTAACTTAATGCAGTCAGAAGATACGGCCATTCATGCCACGTATTTTGATACTTGCAAACTACTGATCAAAATCTATAGCGCACTTCTCGTTGACCTGGAATCATCAAATTTGCCGGCCGGAGTGGCCGAGCGGTTCTAGGCGCTACAGTCTGGAACCGCGCGACCGCTAAGGTTAGTTAGGTTTAAGTAGTTCTACGTTCTAGGGGGTTGATGACCTTAGCAGTTAAATCCCATAGTGCTCAGAGCCATTTCAACCGTTTTTTTTCACCAAAAAAGTAAGATTTCCCTGTACAATTAAGGAAAAATTCGTAAGTTGTTGATATGTAATAATATCGCACGAACATTTTTTCCTTATTTGTTATCGGACTGTCTGTCTGCCCATCTGCTCTCTCTCTTGCTCTCTCTCTCTCTTCCTCTTCCTCTCTCTTCCTCTCTCTCTCTTCCTCTTTCTCTCTCTCTTCCTCTTTCTCTCTTTCTTCCTCTTTCTCTCTCTCTTCCTCTATCTCTCTCTCTTCCTCTTTCTCTCTCTCCTCCTCTTTCTCTCTCTCTTCTTCTTCCTCTCTCTCTTCCTCTTCCTCTCTCTCTTCCTCTTTCCCTGTCTATTCCTCTTTCTCTCTCTCTACCTCTCTCTTCCTCTTTCTCTCTTTCTTACTCTGTCTCTCTCTCTTCCTCTTCCTCTCTCTCTTCCTCTTTCCCTGTCTCTTCCTCTTCCTCTCTCTCTTCCTCTTCCTCTCTCTCTTCCTCTTCCTCTCTCTCTTCCTCTTTCCCTGTCTCTTCCTCTCTCTCTTCCTCCTTCCCTGTCTCTTCCTCTTCCTCTCTCTCTTCCTCTTCCTCTCTCTCTTCCTCTATCTCTCTCTCTTCCTCTTTCTCTCTCTCTTCCTCTTTCTCTCTCTGTTCCTCTTTCTCTCTCTCTTCTTCCTCTTTCTCTTTCTCTTTCTTTTTTAATGTATGTCACATACTAACGACTGCAGTCCTTTGGAAATGTTTCTACTTTATTGCAATCACAAGATATGGACATGTATGTTGGATAGATTATACAAATTCACTCGTCAAAACATACAAGATACTTCCCTTTAGCCTAGAACCAAGAAATTTGGTATCAAGCAAGATTCTAGAGTAAAACTACAGAAAAAATCCGAAAACTGTTATTCTGTGATTATTTCACAAGAAACAATTTTTTTGCCATTTGTTAGCCGACTGTAATGCCCGTCTGTCTGAAAAGACCACGTTTTCTCAGGAATGAGTAGACGTATAATGTTGAAATTTGTCACATAATAAGGTAAACTGGTTCCTTTGCGATGTAAAACATTCAAGATTCTGCGTCAATGCAATCAAAAGGTACGACCATTTCTGTCACATATTTTAATAACTTGCCAGTTTCGATATCGATAACAGGCAACAGTCGTCGAAATTCTTGATTCCCGGGATGGATGAAGTATCTATATATATAACTGAGTTTTTAAGGAATCCTTGATGCGTGGGTCTTACTCGATCTTATCCGGATTTTTGATCTCATGGTATTACTCGTTGCTGTACAGAGTAATTGGAATCGTATCTTACCATTGGCACTTATGCGATTTACGTGTTTCCTTTTTTAATTAACACATATTTCATTGACTATGTTTTAGTATATATTTACCTGATTTAGCTAACATTAGCAATAATCAGTGGCAATAGTTTTAAATCAAGTCCGAAGAAACTGGGCTGCCGCTACGTTTTCTAAACTAATAGGGCAAAGTCATCTGACTTAGTACTGAGTTGTAGTCTCAAAATGAACTACAAAAATATGTGCACTGGTTGCCATTTCTCCGCCCCACTGCAACCGCTCACGCTCGACCGCGAAGAACTGTACACCGGATTGAGTAAGAGGTTTTCGAAATACTATTTTGACTTTGGCAACAAGCTACGTTCACTGTGTCAAAGTGTGCGGTTTCTGAGCCACAGCTGGTGTCCGAGATCCCTTCGCTTTGAACATTTGTATGTTGCGTTTCACAAACGTAGTGTAAATTACTGAAACAGATGAGTGTGCTGAAAGGGTCCTGTAGCCACCTTTCATTAGTCCGGTAGCCCATTTGCACTAGTATTTCTCTTTCTTTCCTTGTTTATCTTTTCTCATGACTCTTGGTGGTGTGATTGAATGAATGTCGTTGTGTGTCACGTTGCTAGACGGTGGCGTAGTCTGCTGCAGAAAGTCTGCGATAGTCATACAGATTCAGCAGCAGTTGTACAGAATAGCCAACTCTCGTAGTGGTCAAGTAGGCAAAGAGGTTTGCGCTACTTGTGAGAAATCCACCTGCGTTAGGTTGGTGGCGGAAATGGCATCTTTGGGTTTTCCGGTCCACGCGGAGCGTGGAGGAGGCTGGAGAGGAAAAAGGATGGGAGTCCGCCGCCGGTACGGGAAGCGTCCACAGCTGTGCTCCAGTCGAAGAAGGGTGAGTTAGACTGACCGCGTGGCGCGTTGTTACTTGGCGAGAGGAGACTTGTTAGCTTTCGGACTCGCTTTTCAAATCTGAAAGATTGCTTTGCCTTGTCGCAGCAAGGAATGCAAAACTCTAGCAGATTTTTCTTTTAGTAAATTTCTGTAGCAGACTTGGATCCGCCGGAAGAGCGCCACACAAAGGTGTCGATAAGAAGTGAGCATTCGCTTCTGTATGAATGTCTGTTTGCCTTCCGCTGTGCCTGTATAAGCCATCATCTTTCTAAATATTCATAGCTTTGCCTTCTCGTAAATTTTCCTTGCTTTATGTGTCTTTCGTCCGTGGGGTGCCAACCACGTGGTAGAACATTATTGTTTGTTGGGCTACCGGCATCACTAACTGTCCGTTCGCATGTTTGTTTTAGATAATGTTAGCATGATTGTGTGATGTGATATTGTTGCAATTTGGGCACTATACCTAGAAATTGTGTCTCCACAGACCACGTGGGCACGCGGGTGTACTGCGAAACGCGTACTGTTTCACGAGTTACTGCGACCAGTTATCAGGCAACAGCAGTTGTATGAATGATTCACACCAATGATTTTAGGTGTAGATTATAGCGGTGAACGTATCGACGCTCTTCTTCAATGTTATCAGGAATTGTGTACATGCTTCACATCCATGTGTTACAAATAAATAATTTTATCCACAATTTCCTCTTGTATTTCGAGGTTGCGGTTTTTGCACCTAAGCCACTTACCTCGTAGCTTTTCTGTTAGCACCTCCAACGCGTTCCCTTACGCACAGGTCCAGTGATTAGTTTCCCTTTATTTTAAGACAAATGCCTTAGATTAAGTCTTATTTTCAGGTGTGTTGCTGGAAGGTGATCTTCTGCACAGTGTTCTTGCATGTGATATTTTATTTTAAATGTTTGATTGTCGTGAACAGTGCACGGGGAATACTATTAATTACATCGTATCCCCTATGAGCGACATCACAACGTATGCATTTTTGTGAGTTTTTGGTCTGTGATCAAATTAATTTATTTTCCGACTCGACCAAACCTTTGATTAGTTGTATGGTTAGAGTCGGTGGCGACCCCAATCTTCTCACGTTAATTTCATAAGCAAGCATAATTTTTAAAGGCAGAAGGCTGAAATGTTTAAGCTTGAAAGATAAATTTAATAATTATTTTTGCAAAATTTCTAAGAAAAAAAACATAAGCCTTAAACTTTAAGTAGCTGAAAACAAATAATTAAACACCGGTGGCACTCAGAATCTCCAGGGAGGTCGGTCTGCCTTGTTCACTTAGGCGGGACAGCTGGTGAGCCCAACTACACTTGATCCTTCGGAACCCAAACAGGGGACAGCCACGGACCGACCGACACGGCGACTTGGTTGCTATCAATCGGTACATGAGAACTCAAACATAAAATGTTAGGGACGTAATTATCCACAATCAAATATGTACAAACACTCGGTGTTGCTCACAGGAAAACCTCCCCAACAGCGAACCACCGAAACGAACCACAACATCAATTTACGAGGCTTGGGCACTTAAAACCACACTGAACTTGACGTCCTGGGTCGGTGAACCACGAAGCTCGTAGTGATCGGACAGCTCCACACACGCTCCGACACCGCTCAGGGACCGGCAGCGAATCCAGCGACTGCACCGCGCGGAGAGATCTTCCCTGGTCCGCAGCAACCGACCGACTGCCTGCTGGTCCGTCGCGACTGCAGCTCCGTCGCGGCTGCACTGCTGGTGCGTCTCCCACTCACTTCCAGACACACGACGGCGGAAATAATGGCTCGTAATACTGACAATCATTATATTTGTAATCAACTAGCTAATGTGGTACAACGTTAACCACTGTAATAGTGGTAGAACAGGATGAAGATCAGTGGCAGAAGAAAACTAAAGTAATATGAGACCTAAACATTATAAGTTTAATTTGTTCCTTGTCATAGTGAACGGCTACCACATTAGTTAATTGATTACAAACTACCACTCACAGAAAATTACTATCACTCTTTCGCACAAAAACCTCGAGAAAATAAAACACTTTGTTTCAGGCGCTTTTTGTTGAAATATTGACAAAATGCTTCTCTGGACAGAGTTCCACTTCCGAACGGTACAGTACCTCGTTTGTTCTCACTTTAGATATAACCTTTTTATCCATGAAGTGCACCTAACGCTAAGGACCAATATTTCCCTCTGCAGCTGAATGTACACCGTATAACACCTCACGACAAGTTGCACCGGAAGCTGTACCCAAACCGGTGCCTTTCAAGTACAGTGTTTCAACCAACTTGGGTGGCACGCTGGATCGTTACAGCGAACACTCAAATGCAGCAGGGAAGTTTCATCCTACAAACAATACTCCGGTTCCGACTAAACTACTCGCTGCCGCACTTCTTCATGTTGGCCTTCTAACCCGACAACGTTTTTCAGTAGATCCTCTGTGAGGTATGACAGAGATAATAGGCAGTTGAATCTCTTTGTTGTGTCATGCGACGTACATGAATGGTTCCATTGGTACGCACAATACCTGTGCAAGGAAAGAGTGCGTAATTCGTTGTGGAAGATTTGCATATATATCTGTTTACATGCAGTACAACGAGTTCCATGGTTGCAGGGAAAGCTTTCAACAAAGTAAGATGGAATCAGATTCTCAAAATTCTGTGAAGAGTGCGTTGCAGAATAATCAAAATATGAAGGAAATAAATTGTATTAAAAATGCAATTAAAGAAAAATTCCTGTTTTAAAAGATGTGAGGCAGATTTGGAGGAAAATAATAATGTTAAATAATATTTGTATCGAAGTAGCAATGAGGTAAATAATAGAAATTATCTGAAGGAGAACAGATCTTCGATGAGAGCAGATTACATATATTAACTTTCTTAGAAGAATTCATCTTCTGACCGGAAATGAAAAGATTTTGAAAACTTCTAGAATATAATGGGAAGGCAGTTTATCATAGAATTTTATATCAAGATAAGAATAACGATGATGTACAGGAGGAAAACATAGAAATTGGAATAACATCGGTACTGAGGAAGGGATAATTGGAGGAGTGAAAAAATTCTCGTATCTAGGAAGTAAAATTGCAAACCAAGTCAAACCAAGGTACTTCCAATAAACAAGTTTGTCGAAGCCAAGAATTTTGTCTTAAAAAAAATTTACTGATATAAAAAATTGATTTAGAATCCAGGAAGATGTTTATGAAAGTGTAAGTCTGGGGAACAGCACTGTATGGAAGTGAAAATGGTGTGCATAAAACTGAGGTAAGTAACAAGGGCGCCGAGTGTTAAAACCCCATCACCTCATTCCGAATTACTGATAAAAACAACTAATGGTATAGGATAGAAAAAATATTAACTCGAATGGTACAACAAATTGAAATTATATGAAGATAATGCTTCCTGATTTTATACATTTTTCAGTTTTTAGAGAGCTTTTGACACGTAACGTGGAATTCATAGAAGATAGTGATTTCTTAGATCGTTTACAGTGAAGGAATATCGGAAACATTCTTACACGTCTACCTTAAAAAGATCTATCATTCCCAACGTTTACGTTATAGGAAAAATTAGTTTGAGAAGTAGACATAATTCTGGTTAATTCATTTAAGTTTCTGATATCTTATCTTAACATGCGTCTGCTGAAGAACTCAAGATCTCGTTTTGGCAATATGTTCTGTCCTTCAAGGAAGTAGCTCGATCTAATTCAGGGAATACCATATTCCGTTAGCACATAAGACAGACAGAACATTCTATACTCTCAGCAAACTTGCTATCAATATTGACTATTTGTAATGTGTTTTAGTATCGTATTGTTTTCCAGCATAGGGTTCAGAAGATTTTGGGAAGAATCATTAAATGTAAGCCGAAAGTCTCGTATTTACGGATCTTATAATATACTTCTGCTTTTCATCGAAGACATTTGTACCAACAATTGAATTAGTCTAACTGTTATGTAACTGTATGTTACGAGTCCTAGTTACTCAGGTGAACTCTACTGCGAGCATTTCGAGAGGACGACTAAGGACATTTCTAAAGAGGTTTGACACAAGATCCTCATGGTCTCCAGTTGCTCTTTACAAAGATTCTGTATTTTTGTATTCTAACTTCTCTGTGCAGTGCATTAGGACTGTTTGTTGTAACACGTGTCATGTGTGTAATCAGGTGAAGAACTCTAAACTCTTTGTAGTTCGATAAACGATATGCTAAAAAAAATAAAAAATAAATTGTGTAGCAATTTCAGCTATATGACGTCCTGGTATTTTGCTGCGTATGTAGAAGAGATTATCTGTATTCACACACACTGGGCATCTTTCCTTTGTAAAGTCAGTTTTATGTGTTACTTCTTTGTAAAGGTAGCTGTGTTCGTGTAGAGTGTTTGTGTAGGTCATGACGACAAGATAGGGAAGACTGACGGTAAAATTCGGTGCTCACGCAACCTAGGACCAGTAACACTGGGCTCGCATTTTTTAGAACTGAGCAAAAATTCCATTCCAGAAAGCCAAGCTTAGGTCATCCATTTCCCAAAATCGATGAAAATGAAAGTCTGGATGGTTCTTTTCAGAGGACGCGGTCTACTTCCTTCTCCATCCTTGTCATAGTCGAGATCGTGCTCTGTCTCTGAAGATCATCATCGACAGAACCTCAACGGCTTTTCTCCTTCTTTCGTTCCTTCTTTCCTCAAATACAACGACGAGGTCTGCAGAGTTTAATAGGCCAACCTAGTTGACGGATCGTTATTAAGATTGTCACACGCCCACACTCTTTGAGCATTACAGAAAGGTATGAAACTTAACTCAGCGACTGCTATACAGTATATTGGTTTGAAAAATGAAGTCCCTCGCCTTCTGTCCTTGTTTGCCAAACGCTTGTGATGGGAAGTTGCGCACCACCGCCGTTGCTATGCTGTTGCTTCTTCATCCATGAGTAACTCTCCTTTTTGGCAGTAAGGAATATTAATGGGGGCCGCGGGTGTGGCCAGCAGATGACGCCGCACCAGCGTATTTTCCGACTTAGCGGGCGGGTTTTTCCACCGGGCCTGCTTTCCGCCTTTTTGTAGAATCCACATTTTTTTCTCTTTATTATATATTTCGCTCTTCCCTGTCGAAGGCGAGCTATTAGCATCTCCTTGTTTCTTCTGCATGTGCACAGACTACACAACATTGCATTGATAAAATCTTCTCGGGCGATCAGCCGAGTTGTGATGTCTTCTCGTCGCATCGTTTCAACGAGTTTCGTACCCATCATCCTCGCCTAAAGATAACAGATACGAAACTAGTTGAAACTTCGCGACAAGACGACGCCACCACTGGCTGAACTTCCCAGAAAATTTTATCTTTGAAATTCGCCAAGGAAGTCTGCATCACACAATTCAACGTTTTAAAGCAGTAGAATCGTGAGAAGGAAATGAAATAATACGTCATTATTTAGTGACCGATTTCAATGTGACGTTGATGATGAAGTTTATGCACACTTTGTTGACTCACACCTTATTGTGCATATATGAGCTTTTTCTAAAAAATTCTGTTGGTTCTGTTTAGCTTTGGTAAGATAAACCATGTAGGTAGGTATTATTATTGTTTTAAATTTTTGTAGCTGGGACATATGTCCTGAAACTAGGTAGTGCTTCCCTTTTTATAAATAATTTTTACGATTTTATCAGTGATATTTTCGTTTTCTGACGATGACAAATCCGATATCATGACACCTGGATGAATAAATAAATCGAATTAAATTAAATACAGCAAGGGGCATGATGCCCCTAATCTTGGACGGATAAATAAATAAACGGTTGAGTCCTCAAAACTGAAAAGATGACTGTTATCTAAATGAAAAGTTAAAAATAATCGTGGAAAGATGCTATGTGAAACTCGCATAGCCAAGTCGGTTACGCTACGCGACCAGTGATATTTGTCAACTATGTTGAAACAACGACTACGTCCACTCCCTGCCATAAGGACGCGAACAGATGTCGCTGCTAGCGCTTGGACCTCGAGCAAAAACGTGCCAAGCATCCTGCAGTTGGTCACTATTATCTATAACTGAATGACTATTTACGTACCAGTGTAAAGTGGACTCTGGTACTATTCTCGACCAATTCTTGTCCAGCTGAGCAACAGTTCCGTCAGTTATGCTCCGATGTGAATGGAGCAATAGGCTCCATTCCCCGTTCCTCGTAAAGTTCCGTTTGTGAACATAGTGCAACATCGCTGATGAGATATTATTGCTGAAGTGCCGGCGCACAGTGACTTTTTGGAGAGTTGCAGGCGAGTCGCGCGATACGGTGGACGAGTACTTGTGGAGTTGCGAATAGGGAACGTGTATAAAACAGCGCATAAAGGAATAAAGTTAATTTCAGTGAGGGTAGCTGTTAAGAATGAAACTGAGTGAGGGCAACAACTTCCTATTACTCATAGTTATCAGGTTGCGCAGTTTTTTGAACACATGAACACACATTCTTAGTGAAACTGGAGAGACGAATGTGATTTGTAGTAGAAATGTAACTACTAATGTCAGCGCAGTGTCATTCTGCCCACGAGAATAAATGCAAAAATTGACAAACTGCGGGCTCCGATGTCCAGGAGAATCATAATGTCTGGCAGTTCCGAGAGAAAGATTTTTTTCATTGCTAACAGTACGACCTGATCAGACTGATTCGCCTTAAGGATGTGTGAGCAGGTTTTAACACAACGCAGAGATGATCATTCGTGCGAGTGACTCCTACCCAATACCGGTTAGCAAACTACAGGTGGTGATGAACTTTATGAGAACGAATTCAGGACTACGGTGACACAACACGTTTTGACCAGATAAGTAAGCTGTACGCTCCACTCAGCGAACTGCCATTGGTAGGATCCATATTTAGAATCCCTACGAGCACAGCATTGGCCCCTACTGTTAGGAGGGTTAGTAGTTTATCAGCTTTGTTATTCTGTGGTTCCCAAACCCATACTGTAGAATCATACTTTTCGATTCCTTCGATAATCTCTTACACTATGTGATCAAAAGTATCCGGAAACCCACAAAAACATACGTTTTTCATATTAGGTGCATTGTGCTGCCACCTACTGCCACGTACTCCATATCAGCGACCTCAGTAGTCATTAGGCATCGCGAGAGAGCAGAACGGGGCGCTTCGCGGAACTCACGAGCTTCGAACGTGGTCAGGTGATTGGGTTTCTCTTGTGTTATACGCTTGTACGCGAGATTTCCATACTCCTGTACAACCATAGGTTCCCTATTTCCGAAGTGGCAACGTGAAGAGACACATACAGTGTAAGAGGTCCGAGCAGATGTAATTTCGATGTATTGCTCATGTGCTGCCTGCGATATGCAAGGTATAAGAGAATCTCTGACCAGAGAGCAGTGTTGACTGCAGTACGAACTGCGTAGCTGTAGCAGTAAGTTGTTGCTAGTCTGCAGTCTGCTCTGGTCTGGTGTATCGTGTTGGCTGGGCCGGTCGCGGTGCAGCGATGCCGGAGCCTGAGTATTATTGTATAAGGTAAAAAGCAGCCTCGCGCATATGTAGTAATGTCATCTCAAGTCCCATGTAAATGTTTTAAAAATCTCGTAATAATAATCTTTCTCATAAAAAGTAACTTTTAACAACCATTCATTTCAATTTAAAGAATTTGCTAATTTCTCCCATCCATGATCATCCCGATTGTTGCAAAAGAAAAATCAGTTGCTTCCTTTCATAAATGACAAATCTATCGGCCAGCATTGCACAGGGCTGTGCCGGAAAACATTATTTTAAGAGCAGATATATATGCGTTATCCGGCGACTTCATTGAGGTAACAATTTTTCTCTTTTTTATTCAGAATGATCTTTCAGGGCCATGACGCAGCACTGCTAACGTCCAAAATTTACCACGTTAAATTCACAATCAATTATTGAAAAGTTATAAGTGAGCGACAATTTAATTGAGAGGTTAGTTATATTGCATTATTACCAGGTTACTGAATTTATTTTTTTTGTTGGGACGTTACACTGAATGTGAACGACATAATTATAATTTTTTACTGTTGAGAAGTTTAGGAATTTTTCTGTTTTGAGGTTACACTAAATGGGAAAGAATTATTTATGTTAATATTTTCTGTTGAGAGGTTACGGTAAATTATTTTGTGGGGAGGTTACAACAGCACAAAAGGGTACAGTCCGACCTCGTCTGTTGACTGACACAGACCGCCGACAGTTTAAGAGGGTCGTAATGTGTAATAGGCAGACATCTGTTAAGACCACACAGGAATTCCAAACTGCATCAGGATCCACTGCAAGTACTACGACAGTTAGGCGGGAGGTGAGAAAATTTGGATTTCATGGCCACACATCACACCGGTAAATATCAAACGACGCCTGGATTGGTGTAAGAAATGTAAACATTGGACGATTGAATAGTGGAAAAACGTTGTGTGGAGTGACGAATCACGGTACACAATGTGGCGATCCGATGGCAGGGTGTGGGTTTAGCAAATGACCGGTGAACGTCAGCTACCAGCGTGTGTAGTGCCAACACTAAAATTCGGAGGCGGTGGTGTTACTGTATGGTCGTGTTTTTCGTGGAGAGCTAGCACTCCTTGTTGGTGTGCGTGGCACTGTCACAGCACAGGCCTACATTGATGTTTTAAGTACCTTCTTGCTTCCCACTGTTGAAGAGCAATTCGGTAATGAAGATTTCATCTTTCAACACGATCAAGCACCTGTTCATAATGCGCAGCCTGTGGCGGAGGGGTTACACGACAATAACTTTACTATAACGGACTGGCTTGCATAGAGTCCTGACCTGAATCCTATAAAACACCTTGGGATGTTTTGGAACGCCGACTTCGTGCCAGGCGTCACCGACCGACATCGATACCTCTCCTCAGTACAGCATGCCGTGAAGAATGGGCTGCGATTCCCCAAGAACCCTCCAGAACCTGATTGAAAGTATGCCTGCGAGATTGGAAGCTGTCGTCAAGGCTAAGGGTTGGCCAGCACCACACTGAATTCCAGCATTGCTGGTGGAGCGCGCCACGAACTTGTAAGTCATTTTTAGCCCGGTGTCCGGATACTTTTGATCACATAGTTTACCTCTATTCTACATGTGTCATCAGCACCACGGAAAAAAGTTGTCGTCTCCAAAGACATAACGGCAATATCGTGTATCACAAGCTCTATCCAAGAAATGGCTTCACTTCGGCAAGGAAAATAGTAAACCATATGCAGCCGAAGCTACTCATTGAAAATTAGATCCGATTGAGATACCAAATAGCGATGGTATTGTCCGCTATATTTCACTCACTGTACTAGATATTCTCAGACACTTTCTATGGTTTTATGGTCACGCTATTTAGCAGACCAGTCGGTGTACGACAGGAAACCGTAGTGTTCGTCAAACCATAATGAATGCCTGTAGCCCCGTGAACACGGGTGTTGTCATGTTGGAAGCGGAAGTGTTCATCTCATATGCCCAATCCCGTTCCCTTCTCAACCATTGCTTCCTTGTCATGCCCCTCGAATCTTATACATTCGCTCCCTGTATTTCACCCCTCTTACCTTTACAATGTAATGTATACGCACAGATAAACATTGATTTATACTTTTATTCATAGCGTTGCCGCACGCAGCATTTCCCGAATTATGAATCATACGATTCATCACTCTTAACATTTCTGTTTCTGTACTCACTTGCCTAACATCCCATAATGCCGGTAATTTTTATATATTTTTCGGTGCTATCTAACAATAATGTTCCTTCGTCTTGTTTTGAACTTATTTTCCCCACGACATAATAGAAATCGACTAACATAACCTCCAAGGACTATACATAATGCATGAGACTGTCAAGGATATTGCTGATAATGCCTACAAAGGACACAGTATTTCCAGGCAGCGGGATATGTTGCCAAAGTTTCTGATCATGTCAGTATTATTGCGAAACTCCTAGCAAATACTGCGCGAGTTCATTGACGGTCTAGGAGCCGCTTAAGGGGGTAAGTATAATATTTCTTTCGGTGAGGTTATTTGAATAAGTGTCTTTTTTTTATTTACACGCACCACCCGTTATTGACACCAGTGATTTACGATGACCGTGGAGATCACGTATAACTTATATTCAACATATTTAATTTTGTGGGTTCAATGGTTTGCAAAATTTCACATTCCTCTTTCTAGGAAACAGTAACAGCTTTTTAAATTTATAACAATGAAATTTGTAATGAAAGCTGACCAATTTTTACAGCTAACGTTTTTAGATTTGTAACAATGAAATTCGTAAGGAAAGCTGAAGAGTAATTACAGCCATTGCATCCGGCAACTTCCTGTCACTGCATATTTATTCCTACACAATTTACTCTGTCTTTCCGCTATAACAGCATTGTTATTTTTTGTTGTCACTCATCAAAAATAATGTCTCACATAGTTGCTTGTGATCTTTTAAGGAAATGAGCAGTGTGACTCAACATGTTCCGCTTGATTTTATGACGCTCGTCACGATTTTCATAGACATACCGTTGATGAGCGAAAAACACGAGAGCGCCCGGAACTGTCTCGAGTGGCTTACACGGTCACTTAGGTGGCGCCGATCCAAATCCTTAATGATCGCCGTATTGCGCTTTTTATCCCTCTAAAGGTGAGACCCTCCGAACCGCAGCGGCAGTTCCCGTGTCTAATCTCCCAGAAATGGAGCCCAGCCGCAAAGCGAGACCTTGGACAGAGGCCACCTCGTCTGTTTCTTACTACCATATATGTCACGAGACCTTATAAAATGGAGATTTCATTACACATGTATAACTGCGTGCAACGAAACTTTAGTAAGTAAATCGCTCTAAAAAATGGGGATTTTAACACTTGACTTTACCTTATTTGGAAAAAAGATCTCCAAAGTCCCAATTTATCGGGTTAAAACTGATACTGCGTCAAGCTTTCTTATCTGTGAAACGAACTGCCATTCGTAACTTTTCAGCATTTTGCGAATAGGATTAGGTTCTAGAGGTGTGATCTGGTCAAGTTACGGTCGGTCAGAGCAGCTAAATAGACCCGAGTTCCTTATGTTCCGCTACCTCAGCACCAAGAGCGCTCACTGAGATCGTTAATGCGAAGAAACACGCATCATCAGGCATTTGGCGTATGCTACGGCATCTGTAGGCTGACTGTACACAAGTACTTTAACTGTAAGCTGTATGAAACAAGTAGACTATCACTTACAGAAGCTCGTGCAAGCCTCCAAACACATACCTGGGAAAGTGTATCAACGATGTACAAATCTGTACGATAAAACGATGGTTATTAGGCTGTCTCTCAGCAGTACCATATCCAGCGATCCGAGGGAAACCAATGGCAAATTGCTGGAGGTTTCTTTCAAACGTGTGAATATCAGATTCATATACACTGATCAGCCAGAACATTATGACCACCGAGTGCTAGTTTTATAAACCAGTCCAGGCGATAGTAGCTTCACCTGTCGAGGAATGACTGCTAGTCAGACACAGGCACAGTGCATGTAGTATCAGTGAGCGAGCTGTCCCTGTGTAGAATAGGGAGGGCGCGCGATCTATGTGAATTTGACTGAGGACAGAGTTTCAGAGCCCCGAGGCTCGGCCGAGCATTTCGGAATCTGCACGACATGTCGGGTGTTCGAGGAGTGCTGTGGTGAATGTCTTCAACAGGTAGTGAAACCAAATTGAAACCTCGTCCAGACGTCATAGGGACGGGCGGCCTACCCTCATTACAGGTGTCGGACGTCGTAGGCTGGGCAGTCTGGTAAAACAGGACAGGTAGCGAACTTAGCGTAACTAAGGATGGACATTAACCCTGGGAAGAGTACAAGTGTATCTCAACACACAGTGCGCCGAACACTCCTAACGATGGACCTCCGCAGGCTATGGGCCATGCATGTGTTAACACAAAGACTTTGGCAACTGCGACTGAAATGGGCACGTGACCATTGGCACTGGACATTGGTGCACTGGCAGAGCGTTGCATGGTCTGATGAATCCCGATAACTTATTCATCATTCCGCTGGGAGGACGTGAATCCTTCGTCTTCCAGCGGAGCACCTGCTTGACACCTGTACTGTGGGAAGGAGACAAATTGGCGGCGGCTCCATTATGCTCTGGGGAACATTCACATATGCATCCATGGGTCCAGTGGAGCTCGTAGTTGCAGATGATATTTCCTGACGGCACTGATATTTTTCAACAAGATAATGCGCCATGTCGCAAGGCCATGGGTATGATGGAGTGGTTCGAGGAACACAGCGGCGAGTTCCAAGTGATGTAGTGGCCCTCCCAGCTCGCAAGATCGGAACCTAAGCGAACACATATAGGATGTGATTCAATGTGGCATTAGGCATCGCCCTCCTCCCCGGAATTTACGGGAATTAGCTGACTTGTGTGTGCAGATGTGGAGCCAACTCCCTCCAGCGACCTAGCAAGGCCTCACTGCTTCCATGTCACGACACGTCGCCACTGTTACCCATGCCAAAGTTGGACGTACCGGCTGTGAGGTAGGTGGTCATAATGTTCGAGCTGATCAGTGTATATTTAAAGAAGCGTCACACTTGCCTTCACAGAATTACTTTTAAGCTATTCCTAGACTGCATAGCAGTTTTTAAAACTATGAAACGTAATGCGTGTGTTGAAACTATTTGTCTTCACAACATATTGTTCATGAGAAATCGCAATGCTAAAGTCAACCTGAAACTACCCCTTTAATTTTTTTTTATTAAACACTGACCTACAGAATTTTCCCTGACAAAGACAACTCAAACTTAACCTATTCATTTATTACCCACAGCACACACGCCCAACTTAACCTGACTGCTATACATTGACAGCATGACTTCCAATAATTAACACAAAAGAATGACCCAGAACTGCAAGAAATTCTAACAATAATAAAAATCGAAAAACTATGAAATTAAAGAAATTTGAAGCTACCTCCAACTCTTTTATTTGCCTAACTCATTTCAGTCACGAATCCCAATAGTACAAACCCTATTTTCTTCATAATCACTTACCTCACAGAAAACATCCATAACACGAACTACAGCAATTACAGCAAGTACTTTCGTAATTTTTGTATCCATTGGACCAAGGTTAGCTCTTTCTCCAGATTATGTGTTTACGTGAGTGTAGAAGGATCAATACCGATTTTTCTTGCAACTTAAGATATAGGTTGTCTTTGGCATTTTTTCCCACTTTCTAAATACTATTACGTAGACTATAAGGTATATGGAGTTACTTTTTTTTGCTCTTTTGAATATGTGGTACTTGACAGGACAATTATATATTGTGTTCATAAGTTTTTGTGTTTATTTTATTTAACAGCATCTGAAGTTGAGTAAAAATCTCTCACTGACTATTTCGACCTCAGTCATTGTTTAATCCTATGAACTTTCACTTGCACTTGTGTTTAGTTATCCGTCTTTCATATTCGTATCAGGTGCGAGGACAACATGTTTAAAATGTATTGATATTCCCATAAACTACCTACAGAAATCATATTATTTTACGATTTCACGCACGATTTTCAGCCAAATAAGGTGAGTGCAAGTGACGGTGAACTTCAACACAGGAGCTGCAGCAGTGAACACTTCGAGATCTTGCTTTCAAATGTATCATTTTCGTTCCCTGAAGTACTGGAACATACAGTGAGCAGTTACACCTGCGACGCTTGCGTTTCTCCTAAATGAGGCGCGCGTTTATACTGATATGTTGTATTAGGATAGCTGAAAATATTGGTTACTATGTATATTTATTTAGTTTATGGTCAAGGCTGCGCTATGAAAGTTTGCTTACTACTTAAAATTTCACGAAATGTCAGATCGCTTTGTTATAGTTCATTCATTCAAATTTGATACAAATGGGAATAATTTCAGGAAATTAATACCGGAGTCGTAATTTACTATGCACTTATATTCTAAGAGGTAGTAACGTTTTCAGTTGCCTTTGGCCCCTACTCATTGGGAACCAATTTCCTGTGTTTGACCATGGAGACTTCAATGGCATAGGTATTACATCGCATTGAGTTCGTTATGCCTTCTCAAAGGACACGTTTTATTTATTTATAAAAGATTTAAAGCTGTTGAATACTGGAACTCGAAGTGAGATCTGAATAAACGGCATTTCAAAAATACCCATTTAAGGCTGCCACATGCTTCGCACTCAAACCGTTTTTCATTCAGAAACTTCATTAGGTGAAAATTGTTAGGCTCCAGTTCCTGTGAATACAGAGGGTGTTCTTGCAATTAGTAAACGTTCCTCTACGTCTAATCTCCATTGTGGAGAGATACAATGTACCAATGAACGACGATTTCATGTTCGCTATGCAATCGTGGCCCTTTCTAGTCTCTTTAAAAGGCAGTTAATAATGAAGACCTATGGCGTATTCTGTGATTATTGTTTTACCCCTTGCGAAAGTAGAAGCCTTTCTGAATACTAGTACAGTGTATCAGTTCGCGACTTCTGGTAGTTATTACTAAACCAGCAATTATGATAAATAGTTGCTTTTTGGTGTCTAAAATGAGACATCGGCGGCGGTGCAGTGACTGATTTCATCGGAGTTGTTGAAGTGTGAAGAAGCCTCGACAGACACTGTCGCTGTTTTGGGAGAAAAATTTTTCCCCATTGATTTTAATCATGCTTCTACGCGAAGAGAAGAAAAGTCCACCCTGTTGACATGTGGAGGAAACTTCCACTAGGACGCTATTAGAGTCCACATGTACACTAAGGTGACAAAAGTCATGGAAGACCTCCTAACATCGTATCGGACCGATGTAGTGCAGCAACTCGAAGTAAGACGAACTCAACAAGTCGTCGGAAATCCTCTACAGAAATACTGAGATGTGCTGCCTCTACAGCCATCCATAGCTGCCAGAGTGTTGCCGGTGGAACATTTTGTGCAAAGAACTGACCTTCAGAATATGTTCCGTAAATGTTCGAAGGTATTCGTATCTGGTGATCTGATTGGCCACATCATTTGCTCGAAATGTGCAGAACGTTCTTCAAACGAGATGCGAACAATTGTGGCCCGGTGGGATGGCATATCGTCATCCATAAAAATTCCGTCCCGTCATTGTTTGGGAACATGAAGCCCATGAATGGCTGAAAATAATCTCCGAGTAGCCGAACATAACCGGAGGAACTAGTCCATTCCGTGTAAACATAGCCCACAAATTATGGAGACACAACCAACTTGCAAAGTGCCTTGTTGACAACTTTGGTCCATGGCTTCGTGGGGTCTGCGCCACACTCGAACCCTACCATCATCTCTCGGCAACTTAAATCGAGACTCACCTGACTCGCTCACGGTTTTTCCAGTCGGTATGATCACAGGCCCAGGGTAGGGGCTGCAGGCCATGTCGTGTTGTCAGCAAAGGCACTCGCGTCGTTCGTCTGCTTCCATATCCCATTAACGCCACATTTCGCATAACTATCGTTTTGCTCATTTCTGCTGATATTTCACTCAGTGCTGCTTATCTGTTAGTACACTTCTTGTCTATTAGCACTGACAACTCTATGCAAACGAGGCTGTTCTCGGTCGTTAAGTGAAGATCATCGGCAACTGCGTTGTCTGTGATGAGAGATAGTGCCTGAAATTTGGTATTCTGGGCACAATCTTGACTTTGTGGATCCCGTAATATTGAATTCCCTAACGATTTCCCAAATGGAATGTCCCATGCGTCTAGCTCCAACTACCATTCCGCGTTCAGTGTTGTGCGGCCACAGTCACTTCGGAAGCCTTCTCACATGAATTACCTGAGTAAAAATGACAGGTCTGATAACGCCCTTGTGTGCACGATCCTACCGCCATCTGCATATGTGCACATCGTTGTCTGATGACTTTATTATCTTCATGTATCTGTTATGCAAGCTCGATTTCCCGCCGAGCCGGATTAAAGCCGCTGCCTTGATAATGAAATAATAGCCATAGGAAAGTTCATTGAAGTATGCTGGTCGTTAATCGAGCTCAAATTTCAGCAACCTCAGAGTCTGTACACGCTGGCTGGGGACAGCAGCGGCTATTCAGCCTTTGTGAGAGGCTGGTCCCATCGCGCAGAGCGCCTCCTTGTTTGGCGGCCTCTGTAGTCCGCAACCAATCGATTAGGGGCCTTCCACGGGACACGCCTAATTGCTGGCCAATCTGTCAGAGTGGAGGCGCGCCGCTCGGGCAAACAAGGCACCACGTGGTCGTACGGCAGCCCAAAACCACATGGACCACCCTGAAGGTGAAGTTTTTCTTTGCGTCCTCGGTGACTTTTGTTTTATGGGTGTTAGGCCGTGATCCAAGGCATATTTCTCTGACTAACGTGTCATAATGCTGGGGACATCATCAGGGACTGAGACTGCAAGTTCAGACTCAAGCAAGTATATATGTATCCACGCCACGGTCAGTTCGTGACATCATCGGACTGCCAACGAACATCGCAGAGTCGCGTCGACTTGTTATGAAGATTGTGGTACGGAAGAGTTGGCACTGTTTCCTTTATTTGGACTTAAGGCCACCAACTTGGCTAGTTTCGATTTTTCGTCTTTCTGTCAAAATTGTTTCTGTGCTTTTAAATTTCTATGGCCTTGTTTTTGTGCTTTTGAATTTTTATAGCCTCTGTGTGGAGCCTTGTATAGTAATGATTAGTTCTGATAAAACCACGATACCGGAGTAACCAATTACCGTGTTCCCTGGTCTCAATGCATGATCTGCTACTGATAACTGTTCGTGTTTCTCAGAAGACAATTGCTCTCGTGTTAACGCTTTTTTTGTAGTTCCCATCCACACTCGACCGCATATCCAGGTGATTTTGTGTACTCCTACTGCGACAAACGGCAGGGTAGGATCTTTGCAGGGTTCAAATATTCGCGCACCTTCCTTGTTGGTTTAAACATTGTGTCAGTACCGTGTCTTTTGAGTACTGATGCGATTTTTACAAAGCGTTTTAATCAACAAAAAAGGTGTACGAATATTTGAAACATTTAAAGGACCTATACATGCCACTTTCCTCAGCAGGAGTGTATAATATCCCTAGTACATGTTACAAGTTGTACATAATAGCAATAAATAAATAAATAACATTAACACCCAGCTTAAGGAAAAGAAGAGGAATTGTCATCTGGGAAATACGAATGACTCAGCAGTTGGTTAGATATCCCCCATACAGACGCGAGATACACCCTGACCACACCAATTGGCAGACACACAACCAAAAGGATAGGCTCTCTACATTGCAGAATAAACTGCAGCTGGAGAAGTAGTTAGGTACATTCATTTACCACTTGTGAATGGGCTAGAAACAAATAACATTTTGTAAAACATATGGAAAGTGTTTCGTATTTAATAATTTTTTAGATATCTTTCTTACACCATTTTTTGCGATCAACAAAAACGACTACAGCTATTTTGTAAGACGTTTGTACAGTCACAACAACCTGCTGTTAACTGCCATATTCGAGAGAGAGAGGGCGCTGCTTTCACCACAGGGAAAGGAACAGTTCAGAGTGTCACGTGACTGCAATGTCATCAGAGTTTGCACTCTGTATGACAGTCGAGTGCGGAATGGGCAAAGTTCACAGTATCACTGAATTTCGTTGCGGCCGTCTGGTGGGTAACCAATGCAGTGGGGCCCTCCATTTCAAATACCACTGAAACAAGGGTGTATCGCGTGTATCTCTCCCTAAGCATTGTTTCCAAATCCTAGGATTCTGGGCTGCCACAAGTGGCTCTGTCTCTTGGCGAGAAAATCTACAAACCACCGGAATATATTTAAAATTTTAATCACTCTTGACGTTGGACAGCAGTCGAATCATTGTTACAGGCGATACCAGTTAATTACGAGGCTGTGAGAAATCGACAGGTGCTAATGAATCCCATGCTAATGAAACCCATTAAAATCTAACAGTGACATATATTCCACCAGAATTCTGACTGACTCTAGGAATGAACACGTTGAGGGTGTCCACAATTATTGAGTAGAAAGGATACCAGTGAAATGTGTTATACAGGATGTCGCAAAACGGCACCAACGACTTTTAGGTACAGGTTCCTTACATCAAAACAAGAAAAAAGTGCAATAAACATGGGCTCTAAAGTGCATGCCGTAAGAGCCATGATACGCCCGCTGAACCCGCTGGGCAGAACAGGTAATAGGATTGTGGGAAGGGCCCAATAGGTTGAGGTCAGTTTCGCCTTCTAATTGTAATTTATTATAACTTAATAACTTTTACAACCAAAGCGGCACATAGCCAGACCTTTACCGAATGCAACTCTTTCACGACTGAAGGCCTCCAAACAAGAAACCTTAACAAATCAACAAGATAAAAATGCAGTTAAAGAGGCAAATCAAATAAATAAAAAAACGTATCACGACTACGTGGAAAGCCTTAAGGCTAAGCAGATAGAACAAACTTATGCAAGGTGCAATACCAATGGCTGAATGCCACATTTAAGTTTCAAAATTTTAAAATATATTACCATAATTTTTAAAGGCAGAAGGCCGCAATGTTTAAGCTTGAAAGATAAATTTAATAATTATTTTTGCAAAATTTCTAAGAAAAAAAACATAAGCCTTAAACTTTAAGTAGCTGAAAACAAATAATTAGAGACCGCTGGCACTCAGAATCCTCCAGGGAGGTCGGTCTGCCTTGTTCACTTAGGCGAGACAGCTGGTGAGCCCAACTACACTTGATCCTTCGGAACCCAAACGGGGGACAGCCACGGACCGACCGACACGGCGACTTGCTTGCTATCAATCGGTACATGAGAACTCAAACATAAAATGTTAGGGACGTAATTATCCACAATCAAATATGTACAAACACTCGGTGTTGCTCACAGGAAAACCTCCCCAACAGCGAACCACCGAAACGAACCACAACATCAATTTACGAGGCTTGGGTACTTAAAAACCACACTGAACTTGACGTCCTGGGTCGGTGAACCACGAAGCTCGTAGTGATCGGACAGCTCCACACACGCTCCGACACCGCGCAGGGACCGGCAGCGAACCCAGCGACTGCACCGCGCGGAGAGATCTTCCCTGGTCCGCAGCAACCGACCGACTGCCTGCTGGTCCGTCGCGACTGCTGCTCCGTCGCGGCTGCACTGCTGGTGCGTCTCCCACTCACTTCCAGACACACGACGGCGGAAATAATGGCTCGGGCCCAACGATGCAGAGGAAACACGCCCACTGGCTAAGCGACATCGTTGCACCAGGAAAGGACCGACCCGAGTTCTACAAGATGGTAATTGAAGGGGACCAGAAGCGCTCAGAGAAGCAGTTACACGTCGCCCGGTGAGACAACCGACCTCCCAGAGCCAGCATACCGACAACATTCAAAATAACTTGTCAAAGGAAATCAGTCCAACTACACATACAACCTGACAAACACTTGCACGAAGACCTGAACGATACCCAACAGTAACAATGCACACACGGAGAAAAATCGGGAGTCTATGCACATTCACACAGCCGACTCATGAACGATCGGCGAGCCCAAAACGCGTCGTCCAGTAGGACGACCGACCGACGATCCACCACGACCGCGGCTCCGGCTCAAGTCATGTGTGGCGGCAATGGTCGGGCGAGCCATGTCGACGCAGACCTCACTGCTGCTCCAACCCGACTGCACTGGTGCCGCATTGCAACTCCCGACTGGCAGGTTCGCACTGCGCTCCAGGCACGTTCCCACTGACTGGCATCCCGAACGCGCGACGAGCTCCCCTTACGACAGACAGCGACGGGTAAGTAATAGCAGTCGAGCGAAGATACTACGAGAGGGGATATATCGATACTCGCTGCTAACGCCGCACACGGTCAGGCAAAGCAGCAACTCAGTGACAGTAGTAATTTAAATTGACGTAGTGAGGTGGAAGTACGTCAAAAACAGGGTGTAAAATAGATGATGGCGGGAACAAGAGCCACGCACGGCTCAAGCCATAAGCACTTGTTAAGTAGAAGAGATATATGTCACACTAGCGAAGATGCACAAGTGCTCATAGCTCTTAATACTTACCTTTTAGACTCCATGTTTACTGGACAATTTGTCTTGGTTTAGTCCAAAACTACCTCCGCCAAAATATGGAAAGCAAAGTCCTTGCAGTGGACAAGATCTGTTTCATTGTATAAAAGATGAACAAGTGCCTGTAGCTCTTAAGGTATACATTTTAGAGCCCGAGTTTACTTGACAGTTTTTTCTAGTTTTAGTGTGAGGAAGCTGTACCTAACGTTTGTCAGTGTTTCTTGGGCACCCTGTACAATCAAAGCAAAGTGTATTGTGCATTTCTAGGATCTCCTTCCAGACCCCTGGACAGATATCATCCAAATATAGCACAGAAACAGCGGGTGTCACAAGCATCAGGACTGTGGGTTTTATAACCTTATGGCTCCTACAGAGACAGAAAGACTGATAAAAATGTTTTCTTCTAGCTCATGGCGTATAGGCTGCCCTCCAGGGCAGGCTGTTACATGGAAACAGCATCAGCCTGGCAATTAAACCTGATCTGCAGGGCAACCTACGTATCAGGGACGAGAAATAATTTTCCAGGTCATGATATGTAGGCTGCTCTGCATGAAACGCATGTTTTATTGGAGTAGTGCTGGTCTGTTTTATCGACCAGCTTTGCATGTTGGCCTGTACATCAAGGGAAAACAAATAATTTTCGAGCCCCTGATGTGATCCTTGCCCTGCATGACAGGAGTGTCGTGGGAATATTATTGGCCCACTTTCGTGAGCTGTATTGTAAGGGCTACACGTTCCAGTTAGCATGGATGAGGACAGATTGAGATGGATAGAGTAGGAGTTGGACAAAGACAGAGGAGGAGGAGGAGATGCATGAGGCAGATAGAAGGTATAGAGGGGTAATGGCTAGGTGGAAAAGGAAGAGGAAGGAGAGGATGGAAGCAGGATACATTCAGAGGGAAGGGGGTGGAAGTTGTGGTCAGAGAGAGGCGGTAAAGGAATGAGACAAAGTGGGAGTGGAGGAGGAGATAGGGAGATAGTGGGAGGAAGAAAAGTAGATACAGAGAGGGTATGTTCAGTGTAAGTTTCGAATGCAAACAGAGGGAAAGGCTAATTTAAACTAAAACATAAACCAAAGAATGATTGCAACTTATTGCTGGAAATGCCTTTTTTGTGAGATATAGCAACGTCATCAGCAGGACATCCTCCACTAGATCAGGAAGACGGCCTAGAGAAACTGAAAGGAAGAGTTCAAACGGTCCAAGTAAACATTATCAACGATTCCTAAGCAAATATTGATGGAGAACTGATGCTACTAATGAACCTGCAAGATGACATGTGGGTTCTCGCAAGCACAAACATGGTAACTATGTTGATTGAAAATGCTGTTTCTGGAAAATGTTCCTTCTTCCACTGCCAGTGTTCTACTATGTTCCTTCAGCAGCGAATCACAGAACATTCTATGGAGTTGAAAACCAAGAGTTGGGTTCAGCTCCTGCAGAGGTTGCACATGGAAGGGAGCCAGTAATTTTTCATTTACTGTTCTCCACACAGACTGCTGTGCATGTAGCCAATCTCCAAATACCAGTATTTTGGAAGCGTTCCAAAGAATGTAGAATTGTCCCCTCCCTTGCAACCCTCCTGCGTCATCGCGGCCTACCAGCACTGACCATCGCACGTTGGTGATGTCCGGTCTTTCTCAAACAACTAGTTGTACGCACAAATGATTTGGAGTGAAATGACGTATGCGAGGAAAACATACAGCAACATATGAACAGTAGCACCAGAAATCTCATGTTCCTGGCTGTAAGTAAGACCATATTGGTCAGTTGATCATTATCACACTGCATCGTGCCTTGTCAACCACAGCAATTAACTGACTGAATGGATGCAGCCTGTGCCAGCCTGCTGCAGCGGTGTGTTGCAGTAGTGCACACATTACTGACAACGATCCCATATCTCAGAAACAAAGCGTTCCTGTAGTATGCTGTGCCGGCCGCGGTGGACGAGCGGTTCTAGGCGCTTCAGTCCGGAACCGCGCTGCTACTACGGTCGCAGGTTCGAATCCTGCCTCGGGGATGGTTGTGTGTGGTGTCCTTAGGTTAGTTAGGTTTAAGTAGTTCTAAGTCTAGGGGACTGATGACTTCAGATGTTAAGTCCCATAGTGCTTAGAGCCATTTGAACTATTTTTGGTAATATGTTGTAATAACAAAAAATGGTTCAAATGGCTCTAAGCACTACGGGACATAACATCTGAGGTCATGAGTCCCCGAGACTTAGAACTACTTAAACCTAACTAACCTAAGGACATCACGCACGTCCATGCCCGAGGCAGGTTTCGAACCTGCGACCGTAGCAGCAGCGCGGTTCCAGACAGAAGCGCGTAGAACGGCTCGGCCACAGCGACCGGCTGTAATCAAACTTCTAGTTTACATTACTTGATGTAAAAATACTTTCATGATAGCTGTGTAGCTCCTTTAATTACAGACGATGCGTTGCGCGTCGGTACTTTGCATTTCAGCAGCATTAGTACTTCATGACGAAATAAATCTCGCATGAACAGCTTGGTGTGAGTGTACAATGGACACAAAATTTCGGCTGATTTACGTTCATTATCAGCACACCTGATGATGGCAACGAGGTCGATTGCCGAAATATTGTGTCTTTGCACACTCACAATAGGCTGTTCACCCGAGACTTATTTCGTTATGAAACACATCTGGAGAAATTGAGGAATCACATTAGTACTTAATGCTTCATTTGACTTACTTTACAATTTTAGCGCAACAAGCACTTGCTTCCTCATCATGCTTGCCACATTATGAGAACAGTAAATTTAACTTCTTGAACCAAATATAATTACATTACACGCATATTACATCCAGGTTAACTTCACGAAAGATGAAAGTTTGTGTTTCGCCAGCAATTCGCAGAGCTTATTTTGTTACTTATAGCTCTACAATTACATTCAGTTATATACGTTCGCAATCCATTCCGTATACGTTCGAACGGACTCCATTAACTCGGAAACAGTATGACCGTTATTTCAGCATTATGACTGCTTGGGTTTCAATTTTTGTGTCAACCAGTAATTCTAACTTTACATCCTTAACCACAATATGCTACGATGTTTTTGGAAGTCCTCACGAATCTAAGTCAAGATCAATTGTTTAACATTTCTGATACTATACATTTACATTTTTAATATAAAATAAAGAGAAATTGCAATATTTTATTTCAAACTGTTGAGACTAGTCTAGGCTTACGCAAATGGTTATGTTGTATGTCATCCATTTTTTGTTATACTAGTGTAATGATTACAGTTGTTCCTACTCATGCAACATTCTTTTTGTGATGGTTGTGAACTGATAACAGCTGGACCGTTACGCGATCTAACATTAAGTTTAAGAGTATAAAATATGCTCCCTTTTATCGTATAATATTTCTTTCACTTCAAGTTGTTGCCACCGATCTGGGCTTGTGTAAATAATTGTTATCTCATTTATTACATGTTAATCTATTGTAATTTGTCTACATTTAGTTATACTTACCTACATTTTATTTTGTGATGATTGAGAACTGTTTCCCGCACACTTATGTTTTACTTATTACTCATATCGGTTTTATGTTTATATTGTGGCGGCCGCTGTGGCCGAGCGGTTCTAGGTGCTTGAGTCCGGAACCGCGACGCTGCTACGGTCGCTGGTTCGAATCCTCCGTCGGGCGTGGGTGTGTGTAATGTCCTTAGGTTAGTTAGGTTTAAGTAGTTCTAAATCTAGGGGACTGATGACCTCAGATGTTAAGTCCCATAGTGCTTAGAGCCAGTTGAACCATTTGTTTATATTGTACCATACCATGTATTGGTTGAAATGGTCTCCTGTTTTGATTATTGACTAAAGACTACCTATGTAACGTTCTTTACGATGTTACCTAACAAAGCACTTGTCATGCTGCTAGTATGAGTTTCTCTTCCATAAAAGGAGCATAAATGTTTTTGTCAAATTTTTTCACGAGGTGCTGACATGTACTTAATCGCAGTGTATAGAAGTTTGGACAGTTACTCTTTGACTTGCTTTGTATGGTCAATGCTAACGTCATCTACTGGCACTCGTATACCTCTTTGGCAGTTCAATCGCCACGCTCAATTTGGCACTTCAAGTGGTTCAAGTGGCTCTGAGCACTATGGGACTCAATATCTGAGGTAATAAGTCCCCTATAACTTAGAACTACTTAAACCCAACTAACCTAAGTACATCACACACATCCATGACCGAGGCAGGATTCGAACCTGCGACCGTAGCGGTCGCGCGGTTCAGACTGGAGCGCCTAGAACCGCTCGGCCACACCGGCCGGGATTTAGATGTACATTTACCTAAGTTTTCTATCATCAATTTCTTGTGCACTTCATTTCATAGCTTCAGTGTGATGATGAAATTTTGAAACTTGTAACTCTTAATAAAGAACTGTGTGCTCAAGACCCTTCTATATTTCAAAATTGTGCCAACACTTTTAGTTTCTTTTGTAGTGAACATTTCACGGCAACAATTGTAATCAATAATTACGAATTACTCTGTATAAAGTTACAAAATGACTTCGAAGGACACCTGCACTGTTAATGTACTGGAGAGAGCGAGACAGTGATTGAGGTGATAATGGGAATCGTTGATATGACTCCTTACAACATGGCAGAAGATGTTACTTCACGACCACAAAGCGAAGTAGTCCCGCATGCCGCGTGAAAACCTTGATGCCTGCACGCATGGACGTTACTATCCTGTGCCCAGGGTAATGGACAGCCCATCTGAAATGTGACGTAAGACTGCAGGTGTGTTAGTGCTCAAGCCGTCTTGCAGCAGTTGTTGGCCCGAAGTGAAACTGGCGAAACATGAGGCTGAGGCAGCTGGGCTCTGGGCTTTTATGGCCTCAGAGCGTCCACTCTGCAGTGAGTTTTTAACTCAAGAAATTGTCCCCATAACAACTGCTGGGAGAAGCTCTGGTGAGAACTATCTGCTCACAGTTGGAGAACATTTTTCCGTCCATAGAAGTTTCACATTCTGCCTTGGTTTCAGATATGGAAAAACGGTCACCTTTAAGTCTCTGCACGTCACAGAGGAAGAAGAATAATGGTTTGAATTTTTATCTAAATTGGACGGTTTCCGCCATCTTGAGAGTATAGTTAAATCCTCTCAAAATGACAGCATCTAACACCAGATTCCGAAATATTGTTCTTCACTATGTCTTGTATATGTATATTAAGGTTTTCTTTCCTTTTTAAAATTTTAATAAGTATAGTCTTGGCGTCAGATATAATTTTGTAAGAAGAGAACTCACGTGCCACCGGAAGTAACTGATAATATTGACCTGACTTGCTTGCGTGCAGGAACTGTACAGCTTACCTAGTGGGTCACATATGTTTAGGATAACGACAGCAAAAATGAAGGCAACACAGATTAGCGACAATTTACAAACCTGAGTACGAAGATAACGTGTGGAAATGTTGTTCAATGTTCACTCAGACTAATATAGCCGGAACATCATTGTTGTCCTCAGTCCAGGGGACGATGACTTATATAACTAGTAGAATGTTCAGTAGGACATTCTGAGCGGCGACTGCAGCTGAGTCCTGATGCTGTGTTGATACTGACGAACTAACTGACTGGGTGGAGCAGAGCGTCTACTTATATCCGCGTTCGGTGTTAGAAAGTCCTCTAGGGAAATGTTTTGATGTCGTAATGAGTAAGCATAACATACTCCGTGTTGCTTGCGCCTTCTCTGGTGTCTGACCACGGATGTCTAAATCCTCTCTGCAGGCTGGGCTTTCCATGTGGCGTCCTATCTGTGTATGGCTGTGTCTCATGTCTCTGGAGAACACAGCGGCGTTAATCTTCATTTAAAGTTTAGGAAACGAAATAACACTGTTAACCTGTAGTAATTTCCCCAGTGTGTTGGTCATCAAGAATGGATACGGCATCAGTAATAATATGTATTGCTTATTAATTATTCGAAGTGTTTTTCTTTTTTGGAGGTCTCTTGAGAAAGAGTATGGATACATGTGACACAAGGCGAGGCTGGAACATGTTACTGTGCGACAGTTTCGCAGATGACTAACGTCAGCCTCAACTGCCTTGCATTGCACCAGTGGACGGACGGGTCACAGTGCGGCTGAGCACTCTCCAGTTCAATGGCACATATCAACTGCTGATCGCACTAGGGCATGTAGAAACCACACGCACCTCGGATCACTGCGTGACACAGGCCACAGAGGAGAGCCGAGCAAAGGAACATCTTACTGATGAGTCGCGGTGCACACTAGGCGCGGATCACAGGGTACGAGTTCATCGAGATTTACAAGACGTTACACACCAAGCTCTGCACAAGACACTGTTCAGGCAGGTGGTGAAGGTATTTCGTGAAGCAGCATTTCACTGGAGTCAAATGGACATTTGACAGATGTTTCGTTACGTTAGCTATTTTCAAATTTGCGTAAGAGAAAGCTTACCTCAACCTGTACATTGATTTCAACAGCTTAGTAGTTTGCTGGGTAAGGTCCTGTTGGAGGTAGTAATACATTCTTTCTTTCGACTTAACAGTCGACTTACCAAGCCTGTTGTAGGGAGACCTATAGTTTATCCTGAATTCCGAACGAAGGTGCAACTTGGCATTTTTCACTGTAACTTATCACTCCCAGAGGTGAACGAAGCGACAAGTGACAGAACCCTATTAGCGACCCGTACCTCGCTCCTGAACTGTGCTTGAATGCTTTGAGAAACGCTCAACAGATACGAGGGTGCCTTCGTGGCCCTCCTGTATTGTAAGAGAGCCAGTCCGGGACGCAAGAGCCCAACGGCGACCAACCTCCTTGAGCAGTGGGATACGATTCAAAGTTCACGAATGAGAATGTCTCCTGAATGCTTTCGGCGCTTTGTAGAATCAACCATACGATGTGTCACTGGGTTGAACGAGGGTGCCACACTCCACGAGATATTTGTCTGTAATTCAGTTGCTCGTTTGTGCGATTTTGTTCAGAAAATAAACGGAATCGGTAGGCATAAAGTCCCAATGCAACTGAATAAATAATACTCCCCTTTCCTTTCCTTTCTCCTTCCTACGTCTCGATTTACATTACATATACCGCAGCTACTGATTCTGTGTGGTATCTGTTCTTTCAAATACGTCCAAAAGAACAGACTCAACGCATTCATAAACGGAAGCGAGCTGAAATGTGACAGGAAGGGTGGCATGCCGACTGCACTCCTCATGACGGCACCAAACACAGAGGCAGACAGTGAATTAAGATCGCTCAGTTGTGGAAATGCATTTTACTGCATCCTGGCACGCAGATAGGGTGACTGTTCACTCGCTCCCACAACTGGTGGCAGTACATATGTGCAGCAGGCAGTGAGTACACAGTGTAGCGGCACCACTGTTTAGGACAGGGAAAGTTAGTTTTGTGCGATACTCTGAGCACAAGTTACAGCCAGGTGCATTCCGGATTGCAGTGAGTTACGCATACCAACAGTTGCGAATTAGAACAGAGGCCACAGGGTCGTCAAATTGCTGAAAGAGTATATGTAGCAGGTTTGCATGTCATAAATCACAGACAGAATGGGTCCACTGGCCAACCTAGCGTGTAATGCCTACGTCATGCGAAGTGGCGTATATGGCAAGACAGAGACGCACAACTGCATATAAATAGGTGTAGGTTTCTAACGAGATTCATTCAAGTGTGGTAGCTCTCCTGGATGGCGGGGCGGGTCACACCACCAACTACACGCAGCAGCACATGGGGCGCCAGCGTTCCAGTCCACGGCAGGTCGCTGGTTCGACCCTCTGAGGCTGACACAGGGTCTGTGCCAGCCAGCGGCGGGCCACTCCACGGCTCGCTACCGTGGGCAGTTGTCCTGGCTTCCAACACACGCCAGAGGCATCCCAAGGTGAGGGCCGCAGATTTGGACTCCAGATCGTGGGCGCTTGTTGACGCCGCGATCTTACCCATGCCGGCGAGAAGTGCGCAGCTGGCTGCCTGCGGCTCACACTGAGTGGAAACAATCACTTGGAAAGCTTGGACGAGTCTTAATGCAATGCCTTCTTCCTCTTTCCACTACATTCGGTCATCCTGTTACACTCGGTGGCAGAAGTTGCCACTACAACAGCAACGGGCCGGAAATGTCCTTGTACATCACATCACGCCAAGTTAAAGATGCCCACATGGCAGCAACAGCCAAAGTCGTATTCATTTTTCATATGTACAACATATGCTCTGCCTGCCTTTTATTGAAGCCTTACACTGCGATCTTGGACTAAGTTTGGCGAAGGTCTCTGGCTGGATTTCACTTAGGAGTATGATAGACTACGGCTTTATTCACAGACTTCCAGTATTTTACAGTGATCGTTCTTTGCGTAACTGCAGCCGGCCAAAATTTTTTGTTGTGCAGTGAAATCTTAACCTGTACGAAACTTGTAACCAGAGTTTGTTTGCATCCAAACAAAGGGACGATACCGACGTTCCAATGTTGACAGTGACACGAAACGTTTTTTTATAATTTTTATTGACTCCACAGTGATTCCATACAGGGTGTCCCAGGAGAAATGAATATTCAGGTACATGACAGGAACGAGCGTTGGGAACCTGATAGTCAGGGAAGGCAGGATTTGGTTATGAATATGGATGGGGTTGTAATCAGTTACTATTGGTTTCCCTTTGCAATTACACACATTTATTCTAAATGGTAATTCCTGACTCAGCAGTAAATAAATATAACACACGTTATTAAAGAAAGAATAAACAACTGTGTAATTAATAGTGCTTTTAGTGCATAACAAATGACTAATGAAAATCTTGCTGAGGCTACCTGACGTCCAATAAACCAAATGCAAGATGTAAAAATACGCCAAGGCCGGAACCGGTGGTGTTGAGTCCGTCCACAGAATACTGTGCTTACGGCGACCGGAAGGAGAAAGGAATCACTACCACCGGAGTAGCAGAATCGCCAACCAACCTACAATCTCGAAAGCTGTCAAAACTACACACCTCACTGGACAGCAACGGCAAGGTGAGGAAACGTGCACTGCCGTTACATATACTAACCCCCAGGGCAGGTAACTGGGGCGTTAGCGGCCACGGGGCAGGAAAACTACCGCTCGTTGAACTTAACAAATAGTAACAAACTGAACGCAATAAATAGTAAAACAATAAACTGGTAGCCAAAATCGCAGGAATTCCTTTTATTCCATTCCTGCGATCTTGGCTACCAGTTTATTGTTTTACAAGCACCTAGATCGCTCCCACATGAGTAAAATGTGTTCCTTCAATGCAATAAATAGTAATTAGAAGTCCAGGAAAGCTAATCAGATCCGCCTTCCCCAAGCGCTCCACTCGCTGCTCTTCGCCTCAGCAACACTACGAGCAGCAACACAAACCCAAGTCGCTGGAGAATCGCGAGATCTCACAATGGTGGAGGTTTCTCTACTTGAATCCAAATGCACTCAACTTAATGCTTGCAGAATCCGGTTTACGACGGGGTCGTTCACCCTCGTGACCACAGGCCTTCGATCCAGCAGTCCACGTGCGCCACCAGCAGTCCTGGCATGTTCTGGCACTGTGCGAACCTCCAACCGAACTGCCCACTGACACGACCCGGAAGAACCACGACGTCGCCCCAAAGAAAGGGCCACATATACTACTTATTGATAACCGCCGCTGCTGCCACCAGCGGACAGGCAATGCTTGCGAAATCAAATGGCGCCAGTCAACAAGAGAAGAAGACAAACAACAGCAACCATGTCAACTAAACGATAGGGTGTGTCCTCCAACAGAGGACGGAAGCCTACCAACATCACCAACGCAAGCCGCAGCACGGCTCAAACTTCCTATGGACATATGCCCTATTCCGAATCGTTTCCTAGATAGATACATTTAATATACATTGTTATTTATTTTCTGGGTTACTGGGTCAGGTTCAGAATGTGCACATGTAGAACAGTGGGTAAACATCACAATACTCGTTTTAGAAAGTAGCAATTGAAATATTCGCATTTTTCACACAGTCGCATCTAAGGATTTTAGTACAGTTGCTATTCAGTTTACTATAAATCTTCGAATAACCCACCGTCAACTCCAATGCATTGAGGTAGCCTGGGATAGATGGATTGGTGGGACACATACTTACATGGCATTAGCAGAAAAACAAAGGTACAAGGGGGATCAGAAAGTTCCCGTTCGGGGGCCGTACAGTCCAGATTAGACATGCCAATCAGACAAAATCGCCGTGAGCATCGAGGCAATGATCCCACCGACGCACCAGGTTGAACATACCCATTTAATAAAACACTATGTCCTGCTGCGTGAAGAAGTCCGTAACTGCCTGCTGCATATCCTCGTCCGACAGGAATCGTCGGCTCTTCAGGTCTTTTCTACAGGACCAAGGCGTGATAATCACTCGAGGAGACATCAGAGCTGTAAAGGAAGGAAGGGAGGGTGGGAGGGTGGAGTGCTCGTGTGTCTCCCACTGGAGATGACATAAATTCTGCGATACGGAGACGTGTGTTATCATGAAGCGGCAGCACCCCTGGTCACACCAGTCCACAACGGTGGTTTTCGACAGAGATACTGCCCCACAAACACTCATCATTCTCAGATGGATGTCTACCGGTGCTTGTCCTTCGGCAGCCAAGAAAAGAGTAACATTACGTTGGTCCTGTTTGGACGCATTTGGCAACATTGGAAAGACACAAATACCACACTACTTCCTTTGAAACGTCCCCTTAGAAAACTTAATGAATTACTGTGCTGATAAACCTCTTACATTATTTGATTTTCAAACAGCTGAGCAGAACTGAACGTACTCAGACATTTCGCTCTTTGCCTATTCTGATCAACACTAAACTGACACACAATATTTTTAGCGCAACGCAGTCTGACTTTCAGTACTCCCTACAAGAGAATGGCCCTGACTAACATTAACCTATACCTTTCACAAATCACTTACCTCACAAAAATCTTCATTGCTCGAACTACAGCAATACAGCGAGCGCCACTACTGTCAGCTAAATAAAAGATTCTAACTACTGAAGGCACTAACTACTGATAGGCATAGTTAGCAAATCAAAGATTTTGATAGAGAACAAACAATGTATTTACCTTAATAGTGTTCAAAATTCATAATATATATAGCAGTTCATGGCATCCAGTCTTACAAATTTACTTTCCAGATCGTCCGCTCTCAAAATTCCGTCATCTCTCTCCCCACATCCGCCACTGCTGGCGGCTCACCTCCATCTGCGCAACGCTACGCGCTGTTAACAGCCAACAGCCCAACACTACAATAGCGAATATTACAACAATGCCACCCAGCCACAGACTGCACACAGCACAGCCAGTGATTTTCATACAGAGTGCTACATGGCGTTACCAATAAAAAAACCTAAACAGCCTTCTTACACCTTGCCTGCATGGTCGGTGCATATATGCCCGCATCGAAGTAGCACTACGTTGCATATACGCTGCAGCATCGTCCTCAAACGGAATCTTTTTTTTTTTTTTTTTATCGCTCGTTACGTATTAGATATATTCCATTTTGGAAACCATGCGAAGTAGGGCACATGTTCACATGAAGTTTTTTGCTTCTAATGAGAGTTTCTGTCACATACCTAAATATTGACCGTTACTCCTGGTACCCTTTGCTTAGGCTCCTTTAACAGTTTTATTTTTTATAGTGTAACTCACAGAGCGCCTGTTTGCGGGTGAGAGAGTAGAGTCAGACGGATGAACTGCCAGGCTGAGTGTTGTGGGTTTACGCGGTTTCCCACTCTCATTTAGGCAAATCCTACGCCGGTCCCCAACTTTTGCCTCTGAGAATACTATACTGAAATGCTCTGCGCAACTAAATTAAAGGATTTCTTTTTCGAAACACGTTAATTATCTCCCAATGCGAAATTTAAGTTTGACTTTGGTCTCAAAGTTGCTTACAAGCTTCCTCTGTAATGGTGCTAAAGCGTGACGCCCTGCGGCGTCACACTCGGTTTCGGCGACGCTTGAAACAGCGAGATGTCGACACCTGCGCGAAAAGGGTCACAGCTGGGAAGTTCAAGAGGGATGTAAAGCTGGTTAAATTTCACCACAGTTCTGCCTATCGCTACTGTGAACGTCTCACACGAGGAGAAAGTCGTCACCGCCCCTCTTACCCAGATTTCAACCTCGCTTTAGACGTCTCTGCTGTGCAGGTCAGAACCCCGACACCCAGCGTTGGAACGACGCAGTTTCCTTATGGCCTATGAAAACGTTTCAGACACACCGCTGCTCAGAGTCGACACGTAAAGGCCTCATGGGGTGGTATGAAGGGCGTCAATGAAAACACCCCTTTGCCTGGGGAGTTGTTTCCCACACGTTTCGCAGTCGAAACGGTAGTTCGCAGTGCAGTGAGCAACAGAAACTTGTTCTTCAGAACCTTTGACGCTGCTGATATCCTTGGAAGTTTCAAATCTTCTCGAACGACATTATGCGGCTGCATCTCCACTGAACTGATCGCACGCATTTAGCGTGCGTCACGACCGCAATTTTTGCTCTCGCGTACAAGATGGAACCCCTAGCGCCCGTTAAAAACCATTCAACGGAATTTTAACGTGATCCGAAGCAACAGAGGGTTATTACGCTTTTTCAGCCCTTCTGTTTTTCATCTTCCTGTGGCGGTATCACGCGGGTGTACAACATTTACATGTCAGTGAATAAAACGGCAAAGAGTTCCTCTAAAACCTCCAGTTCGGCCCCCACGTAACTTTGTTGAGCACGTTACAAATGGAACCGTCAGAAATCTCGGCACCTATTCAGCTGGTCGACTGGTCTAGCACCTGAAGGTAGACAAATAGCACACAAAGGGTGCCGAATAGGTTGCATAACCCTCTGCGGCTACAGCAGCCACCAGGCTTAACGTCTGTCGAAGTTTCAGACAGGTACACTTGTAACACTCGACAAAGGTGCATGTGTGGCTCCGTGGAACTAAAGGGTTTTAGAGGGACCGTTGCTATTTCATTCACGCACATGTTAATGTTGCAGTCCCAAGTGATGACGCCACAGGAGGGAGGAAATCAGGAGAGTTGAAAAAGCATGGGAACCCTCTGCTGTTTCGGATCACGTTAAAATTTCTTTGAACGTTTTTTAACTAATGCTAGTGGTTCCAACCTGCACACAAGAGCAAAAATTGCGGTCGCGCTGCAGTCCAGAGGAGTGCTGTAACGTTCAATGCGGATGCAGCCCTACAGAGTCCTTAGAGGAGGACTGAAACGTCCGCGGATGCCAGCAGTGTCAGAGGCTGGGAAGTTGGGAAGAACGTCTTTCTGTTGGTAATCGTACTACTAACTGTCGTTTTCGACCCCGAAATCCATGAGAATCAATGCGCCAGGTTTAGGGGTGGTTTCATTGACGCTATTCATGCCACCCTATGAGACCGTTTCGTGTCGAATTTGAGCATCGGTCTGTCAGAAATGTTTTCGCCGGACATCCATAAGAAAACCGTATGCTTTCAACGTCGTGTGTCGCAGTTCTGATATGTCTTGCAGAGACGCCAAAAGAAGGGATAAAATGTGGGCAAGAATGTTTATGATGACCTTCTCATCGATGACTGGGTGTTGTGTGATGTCCATAGGTTAGTTAGGTTTAAGTAGTTCTAAGTTATAGGGGACTGATGACCATAGATGTTAAGTCCCATAGTGCTCAGAGCCATTTGAACCATTTTTTTCGACCTTCTCATAGTGTATCTCGTCCATATTGGCGTTGGGGAGAAAAATGTTTCAAATGGCTCTAAGCACTATGGGACATAACATCTGACGTCATCAATCCCCTAGACTTAGAACTACTGAAGCCTAAATAACCTAAGGACATCACACATATCCATGCCCGAGGCAGGATTCGAACCTGCGACCGTAGCATCAGCACGGTTGCGGACTGAAGCGCCTAGAACCGCTCGGCCAAATCGGCCGGCGTTTGGGAGATTTGTGGTGAAATCTGGTGCCAATGTGACATCATTATCCCACCTTATAACTTACGTGACCTTCCGAGCTATGGCCTTTCTTTCGCATGTGTCGACACCTCACTGTTTGAAGCGTCGCGAGCCCCAGGGTGACATCACAGGGTGCTACGCTTTTGCACAGTTACAGAGGAAGTTTGTCAGCACCTTTGAGCCAAATTTAAAACTTATGGGTCGTAACAGGAAGCAAGTATGTGGGTTCCGAAAAGTGCTCCTTTAATTCTTTTACGCGCTGTAATTAAAATACGGTCTCACACAGAATGAAGTTTACTCGATACACATACAGGTGGCGCACTTGAATTCCCTGACTTATCTTGACGGCTGCGGCGTGAGGAAGGGCGTCCGGCTGCAAAGCTAAATTAAATTTGCAAAATAAGCAATATGCGGCCCCTTCACTAGACAGGAGGAGGAGGAGGAGTGTGTGTGTTGGGGTTTATGGGCGCTCATCATCGAGGTCATCAGCGCCCTAGGAGGAGGAATTTATCGTTTAACGTCCCGTCGACAACGAGGTCATTAGAGATGGAGCACAAGCTCGTATTAGGGAAGGATGGGGAAGGAAATCGGCCGTGCCCTTTCAAAGGAACCATCCCGACATTTGCCTGAAACGATTGAGGGAAATCATGGAAAACCTAAATCAGGATGGCCGGAGACGGATTTGAACCGTCGTCCTCACGAATGAGAGCCCAGTGTGCTAGCCACTGCGCCACTTCGCTCGGTCTTACTAGGCAGGATAAACACTAGAGGGAAAAATGAAGGTTTCTGCCTGATGGTGATCAAGTCGATCGAAATCGGTAACAAATAACTGTTTATTTCGCTAACAGTTACTGCTCTTATATACAAATGACTTTCCTTAAATGGTTTCACTCATTTTGTCAGACACGCAGTGGTCTCAGGAAGAGCTGCACATATCCTGTCGGTTGGCACTCGGTACATATTCTGAAAGAAACCACCTACGGTGCACTCGCAGCCGGATTGCAATCTGCGGGTGCACGTTTATTGGCGTTATTTGCAGGTGACCGTGTACTCACGGTGTCTGGTAATTCCGGCGCGCGCTTACGTGGGTCGTATGGCGGTGTAGCTTGGCCGCGGGACCGTGTCTGCCCGCGCCGTTTACAGCGTTCGTGTCTTCTCGGGTCTCGGCAGCCGCGGCTGCGGCCGCAGCGCCAGACGTGCGTCGTGCAGCTCCCAGAACTTGTTCGGCGGCGCAGTACTACTCCACAGGCCGTGTCGATGCAAATACTCCGTGCCACGTTTCCTGTACTCCCTGCCTATCTGGTTGCCACATCGTCTGGCGATGCAGGCGACATGCTAATAATCGTCGGCGTCACGCTGCAGGAAGACACTTTTTTATGTCATGTAGGTCACATCGTGTAAGCTCAGCTCACCAGAGAAAATGTTAGTCAGTCCTATTCATTTCGGAGCGGTGTACGTGGTGTAGAACTTTTGTCGGGCGATCATGCGACCTACCAACGCTGACACAAGTCCTGGCAGTGATGTAGTGTGTAGCTGCCTGTCTATTGTATGCATTAGGACTGTAAGACGGACAGACATGGAGACGTCACAGACTGTCGGAAAAGAGCTATCGTGTTGGAACCTGCCCGTTACCACACCTGTGAACAAAGTAGCCCGATTTCTTAGTGTATCAAAAGACACTCATCAGCGTGTCTACGTAGAATTGTGCACCAATCACAGCGAAGCAAAATGGCGTACAGCAAAAAAAAAAAAAAAAAAAAAAAAAAAAAAAATGGTTCAAATCGCTCTGAGCGCTTTGGGACTTAACTTCTGAGGTCAACGGTCCTCTACAAATTAGAACTATTTAAACCTAACTATCCGAAGGACATCACGCACATTCATGCCCGAGGCAGTATTCGAACCTGCGACCGTAGCGGTCGCGCGGTTCCAGACTGTAGCGCGTAGAACCGATCGGCCACTCCGGCCAGCGGCGTAGAGCAGTCACTGGTCGCGTAAGTTATGCTAATCGTCAGATGGAGGTGACGAATGCCACCTTTTTCCAATGAGACCCAACAGGAATAGTCGTTGTCAATCAGTACAGATCCATCTCGACCAGTTTCCGAGTGTACGCTGCAATGGAAACTATATGCAACAGATATTTGGAGTGGGGTACCTCGTAACAGGCCATTTCTCACAACGGTGCATACAGTACTATGTCCGAAGAAATAGTCAACGGGTGACCGGGGCCATCTGGTGTGATCTGACAACTTTTTTTCTATCGATTTTCAAATGACACGAGGCGTCGAGTGTACCAACGGCTCAATGAGGCTTCCAACATGCAGTCTGTGGAGAGAGTAGTTCAGGCTGGAGATAGTTCTGTGACGTTTTCGAGGGATTTTTAGTACCATAACTTCGGCCTACCCATTCAAGCTACAGTAAATATGAATCTCGACGTTTGTTTCAACGGTCTCATTCGCCTACTGTTGCCTTTGGAGAGCTAAGGCAAAGAGAAAGAAAGTCTTTTGACGGTCTAAAAGTGGCTCTGGCAAGTGCAGCCGTGCAGGCGGTGTCCGATTTCGAAATGGAGATAACTGCCTTGACGCACGCTTCGACATATGTTGTGGCACCGGTTTTGCTACAGGGTTATCTTATGGGAGGAGGCCGGTGGCTTACACTTCTCAGGGCCTTTCTCCGTCGGAAGCTAAGTACTCGGTGTACGATCTCGTGGCCTTGGTCATTTTATTTGCCTTGGGGAAATTCAAAATGTATTTATAGAACCGGACCTTCCATCTAAAAACTAGTAGCCAAGCCCTCAGTTGGGTGCTCACGTGGCTGAGATAGACAGAGCATTCAGCCAGATGGGCATTAAGGGTCTCTGCCTTTCATTTTAAGGTTAAACGTATTCAGGGTATGGAGAACGTCGTCGTGAATGGCCACAGTCAAGTGTTCGACGAAGACAGCGAAGGAGATTTGCAGGTAGACCAACATGCGCAGGTGATTGGCATCGAACCAGGTGAATGGTGTGCCCGATTTTCACGGAGCTTCCTCTGCTTCAAAGTACGTTGCCTAGCAAGAAGACACAAACTCCGAGTTTGCTCCCATGAAATAGCTTTGAGAAAGGTAGGGACAGTCATCCCTTAAGTTTTGTGTACATGGTGCTTATTCTTTCGGAGATGTCCTAAAGAACAAACAATATATAAAATTAAGGTGACAACAGCCAATGATCTCTTCAGTGTAGATGCACACCAAGCTCGTACTCTTCCGGGCGAGATCTCAAAAGTTAATCAGGCTAAGGAGCAGGGGCACTACATGTGTAGCGTATAGACTGACATTTTTTGTCTGACGAGAGGCGTTCTAGGGTAATCCGTGCTGCTGAGGTGACCACTGTGTCTGGATGACGTAGTGGTCAGCGCTTTTGCCTGGTAAGCAGGAGACCCAGGTTCAAATCCCAGTCTGACACAACTTTTCGACTCGCCCCATTGATATAAATCAGCCCCCACTGGCAGCTAATGTCTTTATTTCCTTTGTGTCTTTACGTTATGAGGGGTGCTGTCTTGTGTTGTCCGACCACAGATATAAAATTGTTTTACCGTCGGTGCTAGTACCATGCTTGTTGGATGTATTATGACGAAACTCCTGTAGGAGGGCATTTACGTAATTTTAAGACGAGTATAAAAATTCGCGAGAATGTTATTTGGGAGGGTGTGGACATGGAGATCCAGAACTGGCACAGTCCTGTAAGACTTGTTGCCTTAGTAAAGTGGCGTTGAACACACGGCAGGTCTTAATGTTTTTCGACTTTGTTCAGGCTTCAATTCATAAGATCTACATTGGTCGTCACCGTCCGTTTCCTTAGTCAAAAGAGGAGACTCGCTTCGCATTCGTGTGCGTAGGTGTGTATACGCGTTTATGCTGGCTACTCTCCACGAGAAACTTTAACTCACCGATGCTATCAAATTTTGATTTAGAAAAAATACCTGCACGGAGCGAAGATTGGCAATTGACCCTAAATAATGAAAAGTGTGAGCTCATCCACATGAGTGCTAAAAGAAATCCTTTAAATTTCAGTAACACGATAAATCAATCAAATTTAAAGCCCGTAAATGCAACGAAATACATAGAAATTACCATTACGAACAACGTAAGTTGGAAAGCACACATAGAAAATCTTGGGAAGGCGAACCAAAGATTGACATTTACTGGCAGAACACTCAGAAGATGAAACATATCTACTAAAGAGGCTGTTTACGCTACACTTGTCCATTCTCTTTTGGACTACTGCTGCATGCTGTGGGATCCTTACCAACTAGAATTAACGGAGTTCATTGAGGAAGTTCAAAGAAGAGCAGCACTGTATCTGAAGTGGAACTGGCCACTAGATGTGATGAGGGGTGGAGACACCAGTATAAAAGTGTAAAGGTGTACCCAATGAGGAGCTGAGGGTGGTAAGGTAACACGAACAGACGGAACCCTCAGCAACGTGCACAGCATTCCTCTTTAAAATTCGTGTAAAAGTGTGTGAATATAATTTGAACCAGAACGCCCAAACGGCTTCAGTTAAGACAGGAATATTGAAAAATGGTTCAAATGGCTCTGAGCACTATGCGACTTAACTTCTGAGGTCATCAGTCGCCTAGAACTTAGAACTAATTAAACCTAACTAATCTAAGGACATCACACACATCCACGCCCGAGGCAGGATTCGAACCTGCGATCGTAGCGGGTCGCTCGGCTCCAGACTGTAGCGCCTAGAACCGCACCGCCACTCCGGCCGGCAGGAATATTGAACTTGCCTTTATACTGAGTACACATTGCAGGCACAATGCATAATATTCATGAACCATTCACAGAGCGCAAAGGCAATAGACAGAAATAAACATGAAGCGAGACAGAATTTACGAATGTAACTACCGGTAAATGCTTCTTAGCAACACTGTGGTTAGCTGAATCGTAAAACACGCAGTGTAAGAACCGCCCCCCCCCCCCCCCCCCCCCCCCCCGCCCAAGCACAGTGGGTAAATCCCAAGCAGCCACTCGTGCAATCTACACATTTAAGAGGCTCACCAGTCCTTATGTGTCAGCTATTCCACTTCGCCTGCAGTTTCCATAGATAACCAACGGCAGACGTAGTAGCAAGGTCGTCTTCCAACAGATCCGAGCGTTTGTTTCCCAGACATGTAGAGTGACTGATGGCCGTGCACACTTTCCTTCAAAGTGCCATTCAGTGTCGGTAGCGTCCACGTCCCACATAACCGCCAGCTACTGCTGTTGGGAGGCCATCCTCCGGTTATCAGCAACGGTGGAGGAGAGAAAGAGAGCGACACACAGGAAGAGAGAGAGAGAAAGAGAGACAGAGAGAGCGCAAACGCGGTGCGGCAATAAGCAGATGCGGCAGACCGCACGGGAGCCCCCTACGGTAGACGTTAAGCAGGTTTTATTTTTTTTTTAATTGAGTTGCTATGGCTTCACAGTCATTAGAAGATGCACCAACTCTGACTTGACTAATATGAACCCTATGGAGTTTACATGTAGATAAATTTTTGTTAGGAAACTTACCAGGGTGGTCATCTTTAGAATCCGACACAGTCCAAGAAAATGCGGCAAGAGTTTGACACAAGTTTTGCCTACTCCCTTGCTGTGGGCTAAAGAATTCTTTACAAAAACAAGATTCCCAATCCTCAACGAGTTAGACATCTATATCTGTGAGACTCCCGCCTGTGTGTACAAAACGAATGTTATTAATCGACTCGCTCCATTTCCTTTGATGGTGTCCGGATCAGTTTTCTTCGGGTAAGAAGTCATTGATGGATCAAAGGTTGGATATTGGACAATTAATCGGTTATGCAATCATTAAATTTGCAGAGATGATCTTAAGCATCTCGTGCACAGCACAATTTAAAGCAAAATAAAGCCAATTAATAGATTTCCTCTGAGATCGTTGCCGGTAACAAGCGCTGATTTCAGGTACCGATTAACAATTTCTGGAAACGAAGGTTGGGGATAGTATGGGATGGTGGCAGTATGTGATATGGCATTATCAAAATGGAATTTCCTAAATTCACTATCATATGCCATTACCAAAACGGAATTTTCTTAAATTCCCTAAAAGTGAAAGTGGGCGCATTATCACAGACTGATATCTTGGGAGAGCCAAAGTTAGAAAATGTTTTACCAAGGTGCTGAATCGTCAAACTTGTAGTCATTCCTATACTTTGAACAACCCAGACAAAACGGGTGAAGACATTAATAACAGCCAAAGTATACTTATTCCTGCTCCCAACGCTTGGAAGCACCCATAAATAATCCACAAACAATTTGTCCGTCATAATAATGAGGTGATGACTTTCACGGCCGGCCTCTTCATAATTAAAATTTCAGGCTAAGAGGCCATGGTCGAACAGTAGAAATTCTTCCTCTTGACGTTCCGTTGTCAACTCCAGGTGGCATCTTCCGAGGTGAGTCAGCGACTGGCTGCTGGGCCATCTGCACGTTTCATTACTGAATCATGCAAGATGGATAGCTTAATTTTTTGGATGTTTTAGTAATTCAACGTCTAGATGGGACTTTAGGTCATAAGGTATGTAGGGAAGATACACATATGTGTCGTTACCTCCATAAGGACTCGAACTATCATCCCAGACAGAAGAGAGATGTTATTAAAACGTAGTGGACAGGGCTAATAAAATCTGTGAGCCAGTTTATTTGCAAGAGGAACTGAATCATTTGCTAACAGCTTTTAAGAGAAATGGATGCGCTGATAATTAGATGGATCGAACGCTCTATCCCAGAAGAAAAGTGTCCAAAAACATGCAACAACAACAACGTCGGCTGGGAAAGTTTTTATTCCTTTTATACACAATCTTACGGACCGTGCAGGGAAAGTTACGGCCAAGTTTCAAACTGAAACAGTCATTAGATCCACAAAGAAAATTGGTGAATGTTTAACATCAGCGAAAGACTCACGACACCGTTTGCAAACCTTGGGGTGTGTAAAATTCCATGCTGTTGTGTTAAAGTTTGTATTGGAACAACGAGAAGAGATGTTAACACCCGTCTAATCGAAAACAAAAGGAACTTATGTCTAGGAACACCGACAAATCGGTTGTAGTGGAACATGTTTTTGAAGACGGTGATTATGAAATAAAATTAAGTGAGACAGGCGTGCTAGCTAAAACATCGCATTATTATGCACATATGTACAAAGAAGCCGTAGAGATTTGTAAACACCACAATAATTTTAACAGAAAAGAAGAAGGCTTAAAGTTAGATAAAATATGGCGGTCGACTTTGTACGAACAATGTGACGATCGGTTACCTGTGATAGAGAGTTATGTCGTTAGTCACAGATAGTTGCGCTGTCGACAGCAGGTGACAAATGGTGGCACGCGCTATGCGCTCTATATAAACGGGACCCCCACGGCCCGGCAACCAGTCGCTGAAAAGCTTTAATTAATAATGAATTTGTCCATTAGTCTTTCTTTCTGATTACAAAGTTAAAACCGTGACGCAAATTGGGATTTGGCTTGGTAACCCGACATTCCTAAAATTGCTTGACCATCTTCAAAAAAATGTGTGAAATCTTACGGAACTTAACTGCTAAGGTCATCAGTCCCTAAGCTTACACACTACTTAACCTAAATTATCCTAAGGACAAACACGCACACCCATGTCCGAAGGAGGACTCGAACCTCCGCTGGGACCAGCCGCACAGTCCATGACTGCAACGCCTTCATCTTCCTAAGATTTGAATTAGGAGATGGCCACCTAAGTTGTTCTTTAATCTTCACAGTGGTCTTAAAGTTTTCTAAATGATCCCCACAGAACGATTGATGAAAGAGTTTTAAATACAGCATTTGGGAAATAAATCTTTAACTTCCCGGCGTAGTGAGTGCAATAACATACGAGACCCTTGTGAAGACTGAGAAGCTGATTCATAATACTCTTGAGGAATTTATGCTATTCCTGCCGGTCCACGAAATTCCCGAAACGTGATGGAATGTCAGTATAACTAGGCTGCACTGATGATGATTATCTAATTGTAAGATGTGAGGGTTTTCCTGATCCCTACTAAACGTACGACTCAGGGTATTGGCCAACTGATTGTTGGAACCTTTTAGTGCTTCATACAAACCGCAAAGCTGAATTTCGAACTGTTCAATGTGCTATCCTGCCATTTTTACGAGGAATAGCTAGTACCAAGTTTAATGCCTGATTGTCAGTTTCTATGTTCCCCCTATGTTCCAAGTAAAACTTAAATTTCTTCAGCCCAAATAAAACTGTGCATGCCTCCAAATCATGTATGGAGTATTTAATCTCTGCTGCCAATGGAGTCCTCCATACACCTGTGACCGGCTGATGATCTCCATCAAATTCTTATAATAGGACTGCAGCAGGTATTTGGAGGCATCAGGCTGGAGAATAAATGCATATCTGGAATGGCTAGCAAGGCGGTGTTACCAACAGTCTACTTCAATATATCAAAAATAGCTTGCTGGATATCCTATCACTTAAGGGCTCTCCCTTACGATGACGCTGGTTTTAGCTGTGTGAAGTTCAGAATGAACGCCCTGATAAGGTTCACCATTCCGAGGGGGTGGAAAATTACAAATGGCTATTTTGCATTCGTTATCAAACTTAATACCAGAGGAAGAAACTAGATAACCTCAGGAACAAATCTCAGCACAGACCAAATTAACATTAGTTGGTTTTACTGTTAATCCTGCCTTCCGAAAACCGAGACAACACCTACCTAAGTTGCTGGAGGTACTCATCACAGATCTTGCTATAAACAGCTGTGTCATCGATGTAATTATACCAGCAACATAACCTCAGTTCATCCAAGACGGAATCTAGCAAACATGTTAAAACTGCGGCAGTGGCTGACAACCAGAACGAAACTTTTTTGAATCCAGACAACTTCCACTCTGTGCAAAGAGCAATCAGAAGCTTCGATTCTTCTATTAGAGGTGTGTAGTGGTAATCCTGATTCAGATCCAAAACCGTGAAATAGCACACTCCCACAAATCAAGTAAAGCACGCATGAAATTCAGTGAGGGCACCGATTCCAAAACTACCTTTCAGTTAAACGGTCAACAGTTCACACTGAGCCTGTAGCCCTCGCCATTGTTCTCAATAAACTTTCTTGACTCCTACATTATGTGTGGCGATAACTGGTAAGGAGAATGACGCAATTGAATCTACTCGGTCGGCTGGATCTGAGACACTAAATCGTTCATTCCAAACATTCAAAAATTGCTTAAAAAACGTAATAACCATTGAGCTTCTTCTACTCGCAAAGGCCAGACATCACAATGGAATTCACTGAAAGTAATACTCCCGTAACATCCGTCAAGTATCTGAGTGTAGCTATTCGAAATGATCTCATATGGAATGATCAGATTACACAAGTAACGGGCAAGGTGACCTCTAGATTGCGGTTTATTGGCAGAGTCCTGAACCGATACAGTCCTTCAACAAAGGAAATAGCTTACAATACGTTAGTTCGTCCAGTCTTATTGTTCGTCTGTATGGGACCCTTACCAGTTGGGCCTGATTCAAGAGATTGAGAAGGCCCAAAGAAGAGCGGTAAGTTTCGTGACTGGTACATTTAGCCATCGCGAGAGCGTTACAAATCTCATAGAAAGTTTGAAGTGGGACACACTTGCAGATAGACTGCACGCTAATTGGATTGGGCTGCTTACTTAATTCCGAAATCCGATCTTCGCCGAGGATGTAGAGCATATATTATTACCACTAACTTTCAAATCGCGCAGTGGTCACCATTCAAAGATAAAGGAAATTAAAGCTCGTACTGAGACGTTCAGACAGTCGTTTTTCCCTCGCGCGATCCACGAGTGGAACAGACGGGGGGAAATATGACTTTGGAGCGTATTGTGCTCTCCGCCATACACCGCTTGGTTGCTAGCGGAGTATATATGTAGATGTAGACTATAGCTGTTGTAAATTGTGTTTTTAAGTTGGTTAGTACCTCAAAGTACATGTGGCAAGAACAAGCCATTAATGCTTATTTTCTCATGGGCAGCACGTCAGGTGCTGTAATGTGGATAAGCGGACGCCAAACGGAAAGTCTATACCCATAGACGTGGTCCACTTAGTAGTGCAGATACGGCTGTGTGGAAAATGTCAGGTTATAACGTTTATGTGACGTATTTGTGGAAAGACTGTTCGACATAGGAAAAATTTGTACCCGTTGTACTCTGTATAATCATCACTTGGATGAAACTTAAAGGCAAACTTATTTCTGGAGTAGTCTAAACACGCTCTGCCCACGAAATTACATCCCAATAGTAAGTTAACAGACAGATATTCTATAGCAAAGATTTTAATAGGTCATGAAAATTGCTGAATTCTTAAATCAACTCGTTTCTCGCTCAACAAAGGTAGTGAATGGTCATTAACAAAGCGAATCTGTTTATCCAGCGACCTTGAAGTGGGAAATTTAGATATATTCCTATTCTTGAGATGCCAAGTGTAATTAAGCAAAGAAACATTGTTGCCAGAATCCAGAAATCCACAGACTGGTTCGTGGTTAAGGGAGCACATACATAGCGTAGGAAGGACGTACTGACTGGACTTAAACTGTTACTTCCCACAGGAGCCAACATGTTCGCCTTCCCCATCACATTTCCGGAAACGTCATCTGCCATTACTCTTCTTACGTTCTAACTGACATTGCACGAGCAAAATCTTCCCGTTTATTATACCTAAAACAATCCCACTGTCTCCTCCTTGTTGGCTATTCCCGGCATACTGGGGGAAAGAGGTCCAGGGCAAGTTACTCCTTTGCTCACTGCCCCACATTTTCTGATAAACGAAACTTATGCTCTCTATATCTTGCCCACCTTGGTACAAGTGAATGAAACTACTGGTTAATTTGCCAAACCCACTCACGAACGGTCTGCTGACCACATTCTTTCTGTTATGTTACCAGCAACCTGTGTTTCGCTGACCTTATTACACAATGCTATGAATGCGTCTAATATTCTCAACCTAATACACAAAGATTTCTTGCTGATCTAGTACCTGGAAGTAATGCTTATTAATTAATGCATTTTTCTGTCTATCTGACAAAACTTGTTAAAAATACTGCTGCGTAAACCACTCAAGACACTCCTTTTCTGCATAGCTTGATCAATAGTACTAGCCACCCTCCGGTTAGAGAATGGTAAGTAATCTGAAGAACTACTAGATCGGAAATTTGAAGGGTACCTCCCTATTTTCGCAACTTCACCGAGTGTATAAATATTCTACAATTTGGTCACTAATCTCCACTGATAGTTTAGTAATCCATTGTGTAAGGGATATAACGGGATTACATAAACGTTTAAAATGTTTCCATATATCCATCGTCTTCAGATAATTGGTTGGTGGTTTGTATCTACGTGTTGCAACTGCGTTGAACTGTGATTACTTTAATTTCATGCAAAGACTTCCTAAGTATTTAAAATAGTGAAACAGCATTATTTTTATTTATGACGTTGCTGAATGTTTACCTGTGTAGGTAAATGTTGTTGTGAAGTAATGCTACTTTTAATACATTTGATTTTCTTTAGTTACATGATACCATACCTAACATCTCAAGGTGTTCTCCGTTGCCGGCCGGGGTGGCCGAGCGGTTCTAGGCGCTACAGTCTTGGAACCGCGCGACCGCTACGGTCACAGGTTCGAATCCTGCCTCGGGCATGGATGTGTGTGATGTCCTTAGGTTAGTTAGGTTTAAGTAGTTCTATGTTCTAGGGGCTGATGACCTCAGAAGTTAAGTCCCATAGTGCTCAGAGCCATTTGAACAATTTTTTTGTTCTCCGTTCGTGTGGTGAGTGGATTATTGTGTCAGCACACGCTTGCTCAAATAAGTTAGGTAATAATAAGATTACTGTTCTGATAAGCGACTGGTTAATGACCAGAGTTTGTCCAGTTCTACTGGCGACTGAATTTAGAAAACACTTCATCGATTATTTGTCGGTCGGTCAAAATTTCGTGCTACTTTTCGTTTTCCTTGTTGTGCGTGTGATCTGCGCTACTTTATAAAGATCATTAAAATTTGCCAAGGAACAAGGTGGAGTAAGTTATTTGCTCAAGTAACTTGTCTTACACTTCATCCACTAATCAGTGATTATTTCAGAAACAACTGCATTCATTTATTGGAAAAAATTTCGGGTGTGCAGCCGCATAAATTTCACTTCTCTTTCTGGTATTTCGGCTGTATACCGCGAATCTATCGTCAGAGAGAGCTGGTGACTGACGCTCCAACACTTGCTCCGTCCTTTTAAACCCGCGGACCGCGCCATTGCGCATGAGTCCACAGATACGAAAGCGCCAGAGTCGTTGATCGGCGGCAAAGAAGTTCAACATACGCGTGAATTAGATCTATGGCTGCACGGTCGATCCACTCGATGATGTCAGTGTAACACTGCGAACTGCACCGTTGCGACGTCATTGTGAGTTTATTGCAGGAAGTGCCGGATTCCATTATTTGCCCAAGCTGAAGCCGCTATCTCTATTAATTAAATTAGTCTCCAACCGAATTCATTTTTTTGATCCTATTAGGCTCAAGCAATCACGGTCTTTTGTGTAGCTGCTTAGGGAGGGGAAAGGTTGCAGCGTGAATACGGGATGGGTATTGGGAATGTCTAACATTGGTGGAACTTTCCAGTTTGATATAACAACACAGCTTGTGCAGAGGATATCACATACAGTTTATTGCCGTCTTCCAGACTTAGAGAAAAATCAAATGATTTGCATGAGAGAGACGGAAGCATGATACCGGCACATTACAAAGGCAGTAGGCTGTAGAGAAACTGGATATGACAACAGCACGGATTTGTAAACTGCTGAAGGAAGGATGAATGCTTGCCAGTATGCAGCAAGAATGGTAAACACTTATGACATTCCGTGTACTACCAGGGTACGAAATGGGACACTTCAGCATTTACAACAACAGCAAACTCTCTCTGCGTGGATACTGTCATGATACACACAATATAAGGTCGAAATGTACACTCTGAATTACTATGCTAGTATTGTACTCAGCACTATGATTAGGAACATTGATCTGCAAACTATGGGTATGTTATTGTTGTTGTTACAGTCTTCAGTCCGAAAACTGATCGGATTCAGTTTACCATTGTACCCTATTCTGTGCAAGACTCTTCACCTCCGAATAACTACTACAACAAACATCCATTTGACCCTGCTTACTATATTCATGTCTTGGGCTCTCTCTACCATTTTTACCTCTACACTTTCCTCCAGTACTAATCTGATGATTCCTTAATGCTTAGAACGTGTTTCGTCACGTCACAAATTCGTTTTCCTGCAATTATATTCACTGCCTCCTCATCAGTTACGCGATCTGCCCTTCTAATCTTCAGTATTCTTCTGTAGCACCTCATTTCAAAAGCTTCCATTCTCTTATTGTTTGGAATGCGAATTTCCAAGTTTAACTTCCTTCAAATGCTGCAGCCTAGACAAATACCTTCATTTAAAGACTTCAGAATACTTAAATTTGTATTCTGTTTGTTCTGGGGAAATGCTTTTCTTACCATTGCCAGTCTATATTTTATGACCTCTCTTTTTCGTCAGTCATCAGTTACTACAGTGTGCAAACGGCAGAACCTACATACTACTTTTGGCGCGTCATGCCCTGATTTAAATTGCTCAGCATCACATAATTTGATTCGACTACACTGCAATACCCTTGTTTTTCTTTTGTTGACGTTCATCTTATATCCTCCTTTAGAGACTCTGTCCATCTGCTCTTCCAAGTCTTTTGCTAACTCTGACAGTGTTACAATGTCATCGGCAAACCTCAGAGTAATATATTAACACATGGGTCATGCAGTTACGGAATAGATTGGTTTGTTACAAGAAATGTGGAGCACGAAACGAGACAAGCCATCCAGTCGTTTGTGCTTTTAAAGCAACCTCTATGTCAAACCGGTTTCTCTAGATACCTTGAAGAATATGTAACAAAACATAAAGCAAAGGATGCACAACACACTAAGTTAAAAATGAGCATGTAAGAAGCCATACGTTTTAGTAGATATATACACTTCACACATCTAACAAGTGTCGCAACAAGGATTCAGAGATGAAGGTCGTAGATGATCATATAATCGTTGGTGCGCGTTGGAAAAAGATAGTACTCGACTGGATCGATGCATCACATAACTGCCACACCACAAAAAATATAAAATCGTACTACGTTAATCTGCAGTGCATTAAGCAAACCTAACCTATCGTTACGATATAATGTGATGAAGAATGAGAAACAATAAAAACCAAGGTAGTGGACGTAGAAAATACTATTAATAAAAATGATTGCAGTCCTAGGCGGGTGTTATTATAAAAGAAAGAGCATAAATGAAACATGTGAAAAGGCAAAAGAAGAGACAGAACGACGTGGGTGGAAGGGTGAGGGGAGGGTGGAAGGAGGAAGAAGAGTCGTAGGGGGGGGGGGGGGGGGGGAGGGCACAGGGCTACGAGTGTGTAACGAAAATTCGCTACCGCAAATCGTTGTAATGTGGTGATAACAAAAAGAAAACTGAAGGCATACTGTTAACAAATAAACGCACAACAGGCAAGCTGTTCATGTAAGAAGGCGACAGTTTAAGCAAGCAAAAAGTTACGAAATATCTCAAAGAAAGGCTTTTTTTATCAGTTTGTCCATTTAATAAATTATTAGGGAATTCTTGAGAATTTCCAATGCGGGCCAATGATATATGATTGCCTTTGACCTTCATCCTTGAATTCTTGTGCCGACAGTTGTCGTTAGAAGTGTGAAGTGTCCATGTCTATTGTAAGGTACGTCTTCCTACAATCCCGTTTTTGTGTTAGTGTGAGCTTTATGTTTTGTCTCATTTTCTTCTAGATATCTACGGAAACCAGTCTGAAATAGTGGTTCATTTATAAGCACAAACGACTGGGTGGCTTATCTCGATTCATGACTTGTGTAGGTGAGTGCACTGTTGGTAATTTCTTATTTACTTGGTTACTCGGAGTTTCTCGTAACAAATCGGTGGATTACATAACTGCCTTTTCCATGTGTTAACATGTTACGTAATTTCAACATCGTACGATAGTGCATAATTTCTTTTTCAGTTACATCGCCGGCCGGAGTGGCCGTGCGGTTCTGGGCGCTACAGTCTGGAACCGAGCGACCGCTACCGTCGCAGGCTCGAATCCTGCCTCGGGCATGGATGTGTGGGATGTCATTAGGTTAGTTAGGTTTAATTATTTCTAAGTTCTCGGCGACTGATGACCTCAGAAGTTAAGTCGCATAGTGCTCAGAGCCATTTGAACCATTTTTTCAGTTACATTTTTGCACGTTTTATGTAGCATGAGGTTACACAGTCCATTATTTTTACAGCTGTTCGGACTTCACAATCGCATTCTTTTTACCCGTGACACTGTCGCTTTTGCGCATAATAAGCTTTGTTTTCATTATGTGAACTTTTCTTTTCGTCCTTCCAGATGTATGTACTCATCTTTAGGATGAATATCCTACTACATTTTTAATAATAGGTTCTCCTATTGTTTCCATCGCTGTAAACTACTATCTGAAACTAAGGTCTCTGCTTTACCAAATCAGTACTTTTGCCATTTTGTCGCGCTGTCACGCAGCAAGCTTGTAGTATAGCCGTGATAATATACGTCTGTAACCAAAGTGACTGTTTCTGACCTTCGTGTACTTTTCCTTTTCTCATATGTCACGTTTGGCATTTAGATTTTTTTGCGGATAGGTGTGGAGACTTGTAACCTTTTCCTGTATGATGTTCTCTCTCGTTAGTCCGCCTTTTTATAATATAGCTTCCATATTTATACGCTTTATCTCACATTCTCGGCTTTATTGACGATGGTCAGTATCATTACGCAATTTCGTTTCGTATTAGCATAATTTTATTGGTGTTTATTTCGTATTACAACTGATCCGTATGATACCTTTTTGTACTGGACGTTTTATTTATAGCATTTTTCGTGTATTCTGCTCATTTACAGTTACGGTTTTTGCTATGTACTGTCCACTATAACAGATGTTTCCATTTTATCTTACCGTAGTACATTAATCTTACATATTTAGCAGAATTTTGATTCCATTTCCGACATTTTTGGCTTTATCGTACTATAGTTATGGCGACAGCTATTACGATGTGGTGGCAGTTCCTTAATTTAATATCTTAGGATCGTACCTTACTTTTATTTATTTATATGATTTAAGTAGCGTAGCAGGCAGAGTACAATAGTTTATATTACCAGCTGACCAGTCGTTCTTCATGTCTTGCTTAGCTTCTGTAGGGTTCTAGTGATACGGGTTTGCCAGCCGTCATTTTGTTACATCATCTTTTATATTTCTAATAATATCTTCTGCATTGTCTGTATTTCAACCTTTTGGTCATTGCGTCTATATGTTTTTCATCTTTCAATGGAAAATCTAGGATGGAATGTAACAGTATTATGAAAAGAAAAGTTGTTACTCACCATATAGCGGAGATGCTGAGTCGACTCTGTAACTCCGCTGTATGGTGAGTAACAACTTTTCTTTTCATAATACTGTTTTTCATCTTTCATGTTTGTGGGAAGCTGTTCAACCAGTTGATAGGTTCTTGTTTGCATCGCGACGTTTTATTGGTTTTTTTTAATGGTTTGTGTAGTTTTCATTTGATCTCGACTATTCTAACGCGCCATCCATGTATCATTCGAGCACATTATCTATGTTTTCTTCCTTATCTTATCTTTGTTTACTTTTGCAGCATTTCTACATTTTGACATATGTTGGAGAAAGTCGACATGAATGGTCTCAGTCGCACGTTCGGCGAAGACAGCGTAGGAGATTTGCAGGTAGACGAACAGGCGCAGGTGATTGGCGTCGAACCAGATGAATGGTGTGTCCGATTTTCACGCGGCTTCCTCTACTTCCTAAGTACGATGCCTAGCTTCAGGACACAGGCCCCGAGTTGGCTCCCATTGAAGAGCTTTGAGAAAGGTAGAGACAGTCAACCCTTATGTCTTCTAATGTCTTGTATACATGGTGCCTATTCTTTTGAAGATGTCCTAAAGAACAGACACTATATACATATATATATATATATATATATATATATATATATATATATATATATTATTTCGTTTTCTTACTTTTCCATATTAATATTTTAAGACAGATTTTCTGTCTTGCACATATGACCACTGCATATGTTACTGTTGTTTGTAAGACATGATTCAGCGTAAATGTTATTGAAGGCTCTCCTAATTACTGCGATACAGAAATTTTTACTGTATTTCGTAACGTTTTTAAAATAGTTAATTGGTAAATGACAGGTCAGTGACCAATATTTGAATGACATGCATTTTACTTCGCTGTCTTTGGCTTTAATATCCATCTCTTTTATACTTTTTGCTAATGTATATGTACTGAAAATTTATTTGCTACTTGCTCAATGTAGAGGGTGGGACAAATGAAAGAGGTCCGGACGAGTGGATACCACTGGACGTTAATGTATGCATTAACGGGGGAGGAAAAGACCTACAGTTAGTTCCAGCAGGATGCAGCAACCCCCCACAAAGCCAGCCGAACCTTTGAGCACATTTACACAACCTCCACGTCAGACAGTGTTGTTAGCAGAGATCAGTCGGGTCACGGTCCTAGCTGGCCACCCAGGTCACCTGATCTGTCAGTGTGCGATTACTTTGTGTGGCGAGCACTCAAGTCAAAGGTCTATCGCAACGGCCCTCATAGTACTGAACAATTGCAGCAGAACTATTCGAATGAGATTGCAGCAATTTCAACGGGCCAACTTCGATCTGCCTTCAGCAGATTGCTGACCAATGTCAAAATGCGCCAACAGATGGATGATGGTCACTTTCAAAATCTGCCATAGTCAGTTTAGTACTTTATTTCCTTTCATCTGCTGTGTTTCTTTGTACCCTGGAACTCTGTTCTCCGGACCACGTTTATTTGCCCTACCCTGTACCTATTGAATAACGTCGGGTATTGGATACCATCCTGTCCCATCCTTTCCTTCGGAACAACCATTTTCCTTTCAAGCCCTTCGTCTCTTGTTACTGCTGTCTGTTTTCTGTACAGTTGTAGATAACATTTGGCTCCCTGTATTTTGCCACCATCTTAAGAACTTCAAAGCATTTACTCTAGTCTCGAGTATAAAAAGCACTCTGTAAGTCTAGAAATGGCAAAACGGTAGGTTTCACTTTCCGAAATGTATCTCCTAAGAAAAATCGTAGTGTCAGTATCGTTTCGTATGTACCTACGTAGGGCGTTCTATAAGTAATGCAACACTTTGTTTCTGAAAACTGGTTGGTTTATTCGTAATTGCAATACACCATGTTATTTCTCAATCTTTGGGATACGAAGACCTATTTTTCAACGTAATCTCCGTTCAACGCAACGGCCATATGTCGCCCTACTGGAAGGGCCTGTATGCCCACATGGTGCCACTTTACTGATCCATGTCGGAGCCAAAGTCTTTCTGCATAAATAACGCACCAACTATCCATACACTGCTTCCTGTGGCGTGCATGCTTCATTGGACCAAAGAAATTGGAATCGAAAGGTGTGAGATCTGGGCTCTAGGGTGGATGAGGAAGAACAGTTCAATGAAGTTTTGTGAACTCCTCTCTGGTGTCGCAGACTTATGTGAGACATTGCGTTGTAATGAACATGGAGAAGTTCGTTTGTATTTTTGTGCCGACGAACACGTTTAATTAGATTCCTCAATTTCCTGAGGGTGGCGCGCTACTTTTCAGAGTTGATCGTTGCATCGTGAAGGAGGACGTCAAATAGAGTAACCCCTTCAGAATCCCAGAAGATCGTTCAAATGACTTTTGCGGCCTGAGAGTGCGGCTTTGAGCTTTTTCTTCGGAGGACAGATGGTGCAGCGCCATTCCATAAATAGCCGTCTTGTTTACGGTTCGAAGTGATGAAGCCATGTTTCATTGCCTGTGACGATGTCCGACAAAAAATTATTATTATCAGCCTCGTAAAGTGCAAGCAGTTCCGTAAAAATGGTCTTTCGGTGGTCTTTGCGGTCTTGCTTTGGGCGACGGCGGACGAATGTCACCACTACCGACAGAGACGTGCAGTTGTGCAGCAAGGTGTCTGTCTGAGATCCGTCCATCACCTCGAATGAGAGTGTCCGCACGTTCACGTTCCAACATAACACGAGTCACAGCTGTGTGCGGTCAGTCGTCACGCTGGAAATCGGACAGGTTTTTGCGAGCTTGTTGCGATAATGACAGAAGCTTTCTCCAACGACTCATCGTGCTTTTGTTCTCTTCAAGAACTTTGTAAACAATCCGGAAAGCGCCTGTAAATGTCTGCGATCCTCTGGTTTTCAGCCAATAGAAACCTAATAACTGCTCTCTGCTTGGACCGCACCTCCATTACAGACGCCATTTTGTACGCTACATACAGCGCTGCCTCCTGTAGGAACTTCATTAAACTATAGGGGTTGCAGCGGAGTATTCCACGATGTCCCACAGATTAGATTAGATTAGATTAGATTAATATTTGTTCCATAGATCAAATACGACACTTCGTAATGATGTGGAACGTGTCAGGTTAATAAAAGATGTCTGTACATTACACAAAATATTGCATGACACTAATGTTTAAGTTTTTTTCCCCTTAATTTGTATATAAAAATTCAGCCAATGAGTAGAAGGAGTTGTCATCTAGAAATTCTTTTAATTTATTTTTAAATTTTAGTTGGCTATCTGTCAGGCTTTTGATGCTGTTTGGTAGGTGACCAAAGACTTTTGTGGCAGCGTAATTTACCCCTTTCTGTGCCAAAGTCAGATTTAACCCTGCATAGTGAAGATCATCCTTTCTCCTGGTGTTATAGCTATGTACACTGCTATTACTTTTGAACTGGGTTGGATTATTAACAACAAATTTCATAAGTGAATATATATACTGTGAGGTTGCTGTGAGGATCTCTAGATCCTTAAATAGTTGTCTGCAGGATGACTGTGGGTGGGCTCCAGCAATTATACTGATTACACGTTTTTGAACAATGAATACTTTTATACTCAACGATGAATTACCCGAGAATATGATGACATACGAAAGCAATGAATGAAAGTAGTCATACTAAGTTAATTTACTGAGATTCTTATCACAAAAATTTGCAATACCCCTAATAACGTACGTAGCTGAACTCAGACGTTTCAGCAGACCATCAATGTGTTGCTTCCAGTTTAACCTCTCATCAATAGACACACCTAAAAATTTTGAAAATTGTACCTTAGCTACAGACTTCTGTTCAAAGTCTATATTTATTACTGGAGTTGTGCCATTTACTGTACGGAACTGTATATACTGTATTTTATCAAAATTTAAAGAGAGTCCGTTTGCTGAGAACCACTTAATAATTTTGTGAAAAACATCATTTACAATTACATCACTTAGTTCTTGGTTTTTGGATGTTATTACTATACTTGTATCATCAGCAAAAAGAACTAGCTTTGCATCTTCATCAATGTGGAATGGTAAGTCATTAATGTATATCAAGAACAGTAAAGGACCTAAGACCGAATCCTGTGGGACCCCATACTTGATAGCCCCCCAGTTTGAGGAATCAGCTGTTGTTTTAACATTACATGAACCACTTATTTCAACTTTTTGCATTCTTCCAGTTAAGTATGAATTAAACCATTTGTTCACCGCCCCACTCAAACCATACTGATTCAGCTTATCTAAAAGAATTCCATGATTTACACAATCAAAGGCCTTTGAGAAATCACAAAAAATACCAATGGGTGATGTCCGATTATTCAGAGCATTTAATATTTGACCAGTGAAAGCTTATATAGCATTTTCTGTTGAAAAGCCTTTCTGAAAACCAAACTGATATTTTGTTAGTACTTTATTTTTGCAAATATGGGAGGCTACTCTTGAATACACTACTTTCTCAAAAATTTTTGATAGAGCTGTCAGAAGAGAGATTGGGCGGTAGTTGTTGACATCCGACGTATCCCCCTTTTTATGCAATTGTTTTACAATGGCATATTTCAGTCTATCGGGGAAAACACCCTGCTCCAAAGAGCTATTACACGCGTGGCTGAGAATCCTACTTATCTGTGGGGAACAAGCTTTAAGTACCTTGCTGGAAATGCCATCAATTCCGTAAGAGTTTTTACTTTTCAGTGAGTTTATTATTTTACTGATTTCAGAGGGAGGGGTTGGTGGAATTACAGTTGTTTCAAACTGCACAGGTATGGCCTCTTCTATTAGTAGCCTTGCCTCTTCTAGTGAAGATCTAGATCCTATTTTCCCCACAACATTTAAAAAATGATTATTGAAAAATTTTCAATTTCTGATTGTTTGTTAGTACACTTGTCATTCAGTCTTCGTGTGCTCTTGGTTGCCCTGTTTCCCTTTCAATAATATTCCAAATTGCTTTAATTTTATTATCAGAGTTACTGATCTCAGACATGATACACATGTTTCTGGACTTTTTAATAACTTTTCTTAGTACCACACTATAGTTTTTATAACATTGAACAATTTCAGGGTCAGTACTCCCTCTTGCTGTTAGATACAGTTCTCTTTTACGGTTTCAAGATATTCTTATTCATTTAGTTAGCCAAGGTTTTTTATATGTTTTCTTAGAATTATGTTTAACTATTTTCTTGGGAAAACAATTTTCAAATACCCTTAAAAATGTATCGTGAAATAAGTTATATTTCATGTTTGCATCGGGTTCCTTATGCACTTCATCCCAGGCTAGCTGCTGTAGGCCTTCCCTAAAGTTTGCAATATTTATATTGTTAATTGAATGCACTGCTTTGAAAGTCTGATTTGATATACTGCATGGAGCTATGTCATGTACTGTAACTAGCTGTGCACCATGATGTGAAAGACCATTCTCAACAGGATAAGCATTTATGTCCATAAACTTATCTTGGTCTATAAAAAAGTTATCTATCAATGTACTGCTGTTCTTTGTTATTCGAGTAGGAAAATCAATGACGGAGCTCAAATTGAAAGAACTGAGTAATACTACAAGGTCATTCTTCCTATTACACTCTTTCAGGGAATCAACATTGAAATCCCCACAAATGATAATTTGCTTCCCCCTGTCTGACAGATAGCACAACAAAGCATCCACGTTTTCTAGAAATAGCTGGAAATTTCCTGAGGGGGACCTATACACTGTTACAATTATGAAAGTGCTATCATTTAGTTTAAGTTCAGTGGCACATGCTTCCATATGTTGCTCTACACAAAATTTTTTTGTTTCTAAATTTTTTACACTGTGGAAGCTTTTGACATATATGGCAACTCCTCCTCTCATCATATTATCTCTGCTTACATGTGCAGCTAATTTGTACCCATTGATGATAACCTTTTGCATATCAGTGACAATGTGATGCTCAGACAGGCATAGTACATCTATTACATTCTCAGTTTCTGCATCTTCTAAACAAAGCAGAAGCTCATCAATTTTATTCTTCAGTCCCCCAATATTTTGATGAAATATACTAACATTATTTTTCACTTTACTTTTGTGAGTATCTTGAACTTTTTTAACATCTTTAGTACTTGCCTAGCTGAGTTTCCCACAATTTCTACTCTTTTTTCAATCGAAACTGGTTGGGAAACAATGTGTTGCATTACTTATTGAACGCCCCTTGTATATTTTTTCAGAAACCAAACCGATTTTCCCAGAGATCTGCTTCTACCAGTTTTTCCGTTCTTCTGTACATGAGTGTGCAGATGAGGGGGATACTATTTTCTTTCATTCTTTCCCGGAACTTTCCGTCTAAATTCGGGAAGCTCGTTATTTTGTGTAGGCTCTTTCCCTTACTTAAGTTCCGGTTGTTTGGCCATACTGCCTGTGAATCCACGAACCGTATCGGTTATGTTGTTGACAATAGGTAGAACAGCATGTGAATATACACCTTTAACTGCCTGGAATGCTATCGGTCAGGCTACAATCCCAACCACGCGAGGAAGTTCTCTCTGGTCTGAAGACTACCTTTTGTTACGCATAGCTTGTGACTTCTACAGTTCCTTGCTCTCTTTTTTTGCTATTTCATTGTCTGAAAGCTTGGAAATAGATATTTCTAAAAATATAAACGCTTCTATAAAATTCCTAGGAGGACATGATTCCCTCCCCCCATTCCCCTTTCTATATCTCAATATGAGAATGTATTCGTATCTGTGGGAGTGAACTTCATAATGATATTGAAGATGGACATCAGTTCCGTGTGGAATGAAATTTTAAAAATTTAATACCTGCTGCATGATGAAAACGTGCAAAAAGTTTGATACATATCGGATAGTGCTTCATTTGGTGCAATTTTCATTTCTATTATTAATATGTTGAGAAAATGTCTTGTTGGGGACACAAAGAAGGCGAACATGCTCCTGTTTGAAAGATTTTGGCCATAAAGTGAGGTACCAGCTGCCTCTTCCTGCTTTTCTCAACACGTTTTCAAATTTTCCCAAAAATTTTGGTATGTCACATATTCGTGCTTTTTTTAACATGCAACTCACCTCTCACCTCCCCTAAAGGTAGCTCGCTCACATCCACTAATCCATCGCTGAAAATCACTCTTACCCATCCACTCCCACTTGCTCATTCTCACTCATTTGGCCCAACTCATTCTCAGTATCTCTTTGTATCTGTCACTGTCTCGCGTCCCACAGCCTTAGTCTCCTTCGTTCTGTTTTACCTCTACTGTTTTCTCTCACAGTCACTGTCTGCCTCTTGCTCTCTCTTACTGCTACTTTCTCATTCACCCCCTCACACTTCTGCTCTCTTTTCACTGTCACTATCTCTCTCTGCCTCACTGTCATGGTCACATACTCTATTATCACAGGCTCTCACCCACTTCCACCTTCTATTTCTCTTTATTCCCTTCCCCCCCCCCCCCCCCCCCCCCCTCAGCGGCACTGGCACTATCTCCTTCACTCTTTTCCTAGCACTGTTCGGTCACTGTCAGGTATGTTGGACTGCCACTGTGTCCATCTCTTTCTCTCACAGTGCTTTTATCTCCTTCGCTCTTTCTATAATATAACCACTGGGGAATATAGCCCTGTATTTATTAGTTTTTTGTCTCTTTCCCACAGCCACCTCCACTCCCTGCTTCGCTCTAAGCATAAAAAAGCACAAATATGTTCGCATGCTAAAATTTTTGAAAAATTTTTACTGCCGCTGAGAAACGTAGAATTAAGCACCTGGTACGCCACTTTTCAGCGTCTTTTAACAGGAGCATATTCGCCTTTTTTGTGCTCTGATAAGAGCATTTTTGCTCTGGTTTATTCTTTTCCCTGCTACAGCAGGGCATATAACTCATACGAGAAGAAATGTAAAGATTAAATAAATTTCTTATGTGAAACTGAAATAAGCAAAACTAATTTTACATCTCAGACAGGATTTTACAAGCACAAAAATTTTGCATATGCTTCATCACTACAACATGGGGTTCACAGAACCCTTTTGTTGATAATGGAGACACTTTACATCCCAGTTCTTCATGCTGTGTCACTTTATAAATTACGTTTTCACCTCACACTGGTTTTTACACGCGTATGTTACATATAGAAATAGGATAAATCCAAACCTTTGTATCTTGCAAATGGATAAAGATACCAATAAAATTTTCAAGTTTTTTCGATATCGTGATTTTAGGAATATATCGTAACATTTACAGCCATTTTCTGTGCATAACTCTCGGAATCCGCGACTGGGTTTTGGTACTCAAAAAAAGTTTTTCTTGTGTTTGTCGACAACGGATAAAGATGTTCGCAAACAGGGAGATAATTCTTCTAGATAAATTCCTAGGGAAAACAACGTTAAAATTTGAGCAATTTTCTGCGGTTATTTACTATTTATATTTCGTCTCGTACCGGTTTGTATGTGTAGAAGTAGGATTATTCGAGATCGGCTTCTTAGGAATATATGCAAAAGTTTCAGCTGTTTCACTGCTCGTTGTCGTCTTGGAATCCTCGGCTGGATTTTGGTTTGCCAGTGATGGCGAAAATATACTAAAAATATTTTTATGGGATTGTCCGAGGAACAGCCCATGAACTAATGGTGCGTCCATAAGATCCATCAAGCCCACCACAGACTACATCATACGCAAAAGAACCAACCGATTTGTTCCATTCGCCTAAGCAGGAGGAAGTATGTATTTTTCATACTTTGACGCTGTACTGGAGCATAGTGACTCAAAGGCGATCCTTCTGTCTGGTATAGAAATGGTTTCTTGAACAAGGGCTCTGCAAAACACTTGATCCTAATATTTGTATGACCATTAGAGCCCGAGGTATGATACCGGAAAATCCAGTTTTTATGCGCGGAGTTTTGAAAGATATTACGTACATGTGCTATCGCAAGCATACCGATTATCTTTCGTGGATTCTTGTGCTATCTTACATCAGCGAAACCGCAATAAAGCTACTAATGACGCTATAGATGTCGAGACGTATGCCTACAATCGATTGAAGTTTTTAGCTGAGGGCACTCCCCTCTGAGGTGGGAGGTAGACGCCTCTTTTACACGCACAATTAAAAGGCAAAAAGGCCACGACCGCGGCCGGCGATTAGAGAGGAAGGCGGCGGGTTTTAATCGGGAGTTCAGAGGTGGCGGCGCGGCGCGGCGTGGCGGGTCGTGAGCCATCAGGCAGCCAGACCGCCGGCCACAAATTATGCTCGTTCAGCGCCGGGCCACAGCGCCGCCGCGCTGCCGCTGCCGCCCACGCCAGCGACGCGCTGGCCGAGGCGGATCTTCTGCCCGCGCCTGCGCACAGGTTCCGGGCGTGTCTGATTTATGTGATGAGGCGCGGGGGAGGGGGAAGACACGCGGAAGCCCCGTCAGGCCGGGTTAACGTCCGCTGCTGGCTGCTCTCCTCACGTTTTGGACTAGGACGTGTGTGCGTCATCTACAGAGTCCCATACCGATTACGACAAAAATTGACGTAGACGATACATCAACCATCCATACAAGTAGCCTTGTTTTTATTTTGCTCCACGGACGACTGCTGCTGTCTCGGAGTGCTTCTAGCAAGTGTGCACAATGTCCTTACTTAAACACTCTAGCAGACTGACTTACAGTGTAGCGGACGAACTGATAACATTACGTGTAGCAGCCCTTTTTCTGTTTTCGCTTTTTCGTGTAATAGATGAAAGTTTGATTTTATTTTTTACTGGAGTATCGTAATTACTACGTATGGCTATTTATACTTTAATAAACACTATCTTTGGTGTCCAACACCTACGTTTTATGACTATAATATTGATTTTCTTACATATTGGAATAATAATATTTTAATATTTTCTACTGTTTTTCCCCCTTCCCATGTTTCTAAAATTTATAATTAAATTTTCTTGTTCTTTTCTTTTGCTTTCTATACTAAATATTTCCCTCTATTTGTTTTTTATTTATTTTTCGTAATTACTACTTGTGGAGGGACTTGGGTCATTTTGTGAATTGATATTTTAAGGATATGGGAGCTAATTTGGAGCTATTTTTGTTTTTTCAACACCGAGAGGCACTGTAGGTGTTACATCGCCCCCCCTCCCTCCCCCCAGGACTATGATAAGCGCAAACCGCCTTCGCTTATCATTGTCCTAGCAATGGGTGTGATTTTTTCTTTCTTTTTTCTTTCATTCATACTCCATTAACATCAAACAAAATTTTTTTACAGTATGTTTGACAAACATTCAAGTTTAGACTGGCTTAACAGGTTTGTCCACTAAATATCTCAAGACATATTATATAATAAAATTAATAATTTTTGCCTAACCGAACTGCCACTGCACATTTCCACAATATAAATATATCACTTATATTATAAAGAATATAAGCACACTGCTCTGTTTAAAAACATCATGACTCTAGACAAAACAAATTTTACAAGACTTGATCTTCAACAATTTCTTGAATCTTCTTCTGATGACACGACACGCCAAAGAGAAGCTGCTACTGCACCAAACCGTACCAGGCAGCGTTGTACGATTTGGTTCTTCACTCGGCCGCCTCTCCTTTTAGCTTGCGACCGAGACTTAACAATTGTCTGTATACCATTGTTTGATACAGACAGTATACGCTGACATCAACCGACGAAACTCGTCAAAGATATGCTGCCACAGCACCAAATCTTACCAGGCAGCGTTGTACGATTTGGTTCTTCACTCGGCCGCCTCTTCTTTTAGCTTGCGACCGCGACTTACATCCTGAAGTCCGACGTTCTGCTGCATGCAGCCGTTAAAACTGCATCTTCGACGTTGATTACCAACATAATAATACTACTGCTCGTTTTTATATTGTAACAGTAGGCACGACGAATTCCATTGACTTTAAGTTAGTTCATGCGCATTCTGTTATATAATATCTTTTTTTGACTGCCCCCCGCCCCCCCCCCCCCCCCCCCCCCTCGTTTATAACATTGTCCAGTTCAACCTACGTATCGGAGGCCATCAATTAATCACACAATTGTCTATATACTTCCAGTACCTTCTATGTATTCCAACTCCTGAGTCCAAATCGTTTTTAGTTACTGTACTCATGAAGAAATTGCATTTGAAATTTTTACCAGTTTCATATGAAGAATTACTTCACCCGTCACTAATATCTTGGATCACTAACACTTCACACAACAATTTTTTCAAAACACAAAGTTCCCCTTCTACTGAACCATTCTTGTTAAAGGACTACGCAAGAGAAGCCGACAACCTTGTGAAAACACTCTTTCCTACCCATCAGAAATACTGTTGAGATATTTCATTGTGTCACCTTTACTTAGTATAACTAAGTAATAAAATTTAACACAGCAAACAAGATGACAGATTTTCATTACATTAAACTTTAATACTTGTTCTCACTAAAACATTTGAAAAAATAATTAAAGACTTCAATCTTATTAATTTTACCAATATTCAGGCGTAAAGCCAGCCTACACCTCGTAATCCTATCCTTTCTTCCAAAGTAAAATCTTCTATAGGAATAAACCATTTCTTAGCTTAGTAATAAATTAAATAAACCTTATTACAAGCCTAACACCTATCTATACTGAATAATCTTCAAACAACTCTTTAAACACTTCTTATTAAAAACGTAAAGCCTTTTTAAGAAAAATAACCCTTAAACAAATCCTTTTTGAACAAGTCTCTCCAAAGGCGTAAAGCCTTCCTACAACTAGTGTTCTTCAAATCCTCAAACAAACTTTATCCAAGGCGTGAAACCTCCCTACAAATAATATTCTTCATACAAATTCTTAAACAAACGTCATTAAAAGTGAGTAGTATCCTTACAGCTAATAATTCTTAAACGCAGGCGTGAAGCCTTTCCTACACCTAGTATCCTTCAAACAAATGCTTGAACAACTTTATTAAAGGCGTGAAGCCTTCCTAAACCTAGTATCTTTCAAAAAATGCTTGAACAAACTTTATTAAAGGCGTGAAGCCTTCATACATTTAATAATACTTAAAGAAAACTTCGCCCAAATCTTCAAATAATTTCCCTTGACGATCGGCCACGTCCCGATTACATTACACGAAACCAGTTGTAATGGTCTAGATGCAATAATTAGATGTAATTCTACATTATGACTTACATTAACTGGTTTGGTCTATTGACATAGAACACACCTAGATAAAAATAGTGTAGCATATTTCTTTAAGTTCGGGTAAAAACAGTATTTTAATAATGTATACACACACTTCTTCACACCCACATGTCCCCGAACCAAATGAGTATATCAAATAAAAGTGGTTAAACACCCAGTAGGTATACATATTAACCAGTTGGAATCTCTGTTTTTACGATAGTATAACGTCTCGCCGACCAGCTGATATTTATCGTTATTTACGCTTCCAGCATTCGCTTGTTTCAAAGATCATATGATATTGCTCCACTTCTTATCGGTATACTGTAATGCAGTGCTCTTATTACACATTTCTTCGAATTCTTTTTTGTATGGCGTTGATTTAATAAAAAGTAATTTAAAATTGTTATCACTATCGTCATAATTATCTCCTTGTAATCCTTTAGGCAGTCGCGATAACGCATCTGCTACTACGTTGTCTCGATCTTTTGGACACCTTCTCTCTTCGACCAAGGTATAGAGTAATTTACCTTACAAAAAGTCTTATGAGGATAGACCCTTATGTTATATTCAAACCCTTTTATTACTCCTGGTTTTTTTATCAAATACGGATGTGAACTTCCTTAATAATGAAGATTAACCCTACAGTATTTTAATAATTTATACACACACGTCTTCACACCCACATGTCCCCGAACCAAATGAGTATACCAAATAAAAGTGGTTAGTTGGTTGGTTGGTTGTTTCGGGGAAGGAGACCAGACAGCGAGGTCATCGGTCTCATCGGATTAGGGAAGGACGGGGAAGGAAGTCGGCCGTGCCCTTTGAAAGGAACCATCCCGGCATTTGCCTGGAGCGGTTTAGGGAAATCACGGAAAACCTAAACCAGGATGGCCGGACGCGGGATTGAACCGTCGTCCTCCCGAATGCGAGTCCAGTGTCTAACCACTGCGCCACCTCGCTCGGTAAAAGTGGTTAAACACCCAGTAGGTATACATATTAACCAGTTGGAATCTCTGTTTTTACGATAGTATAACGTCTTGCCGACCAGCTGATATTTATCGTTATTTACGCTTCCAGCATTCGCTTGTTTCAAAGATCATATGATATTGCTCCACTTCTTATCGGTATACTGTAATGCAGTGCTCTTATTACACATTTCTTCGAATTCTTTTTTGTATGGCGTTGATTTAATAAAAAGTAATTTAAAATTGTTATCACTATCGTCATAATTATCTCCTTGTAATCCTTTAGGCAGTCGGGATAACGCATCTGCTACTACGTTGTCTCGATCTTTTGGACACCTTCTCTCTTCGACCAAGGTATAGAGTAATTTACCTTACAAAAGTCTTATGAGGATAGACCCTTATGTTATATTCAAACCCTTTTATTACTCCTGGTTTTTTATCAAATACGGATGTGAACTTCCTTAATAATGAAGATTAATCCTGCCTTTGAATTTCCGTGAGATATTCGGATTCCGATACCTTAACGTTAATAATACTTTCACTGACTTCACTTATCTGATCCTCACAATTATCTCCACAGCCTTGCAGTGCAATGTCATTATTCATACATTTTACGTTAAAGCTATTACAGTAAGATCCATGAATATCAAATCTTTTCATAAATTTTAATTCAACAAATTTATCAATTATATCCAACTTACACGTACTTACCTTAATATCTAGGTTTGCACTATGATTTCATAGAAAATCCCATCCCCATATACATGGTACTGAAAGTTTCTCCACAACCAAGAAGCCGCATATTAGTCGATCATCTAGGATCATAATCTCTACCTGTAGCCGTATCCTAACACGTTGTGCCTTTGCACTAAAAGCCCCTGAGATCGTGCAACCCGACACCGGTAAAGTCCGCGTCGTCTTACATCGAAAAATCTGCTTGTAAAAACTGTAACTCATGACATTTACTGAAGAGCCTGTATCTATTAATATCTGCACAGGAAGTGTGTCAATTTTTACCTCCACTGTGGCTAGTAAGGTTTCTCTATTTACCTTTGGACAATGTCTTCCCTCTAATAGTTCTTCTCTAATATCATTCTCATTATTATACAGTATGTTGACTGTTACCTGAAGTATCTGGATTATTAAACCTTTTTCTGTCGGGTAATGGTATCGAATTATTAGCACTATTCATATTGGTTCTGAAACTATTATTACTATTATCACTATATGGTTCTTCCCATCGTGCATTTTGATTTCGCGTCCAAGATGTACTTGGTGCAGAAATATTGTCTACTCTATTAAAATTATGCGTTTGATTTTCTACAAATCTAAGCTTCCTATTCTGGACATTGTACAATGTATTATTACCATCTCTATTCCCATAATTATTATCAGAACCGTAATATTAGGTTATTACCAAAATTTTGATTATTATTCCCAAAAGAATATCAATTCACCCGCCCAGAATTAGAATTTTGCTTTCTGTTGTTATTATTGTTACCATTTCGATTGCCATTTCCACGAGGAAAGTTGTTATTGTTGTAGTTGTGGTTGTTACCATTACTACCATCTGCATTAAATTGATAATAATTACTGTTATTATTCTGGTGTCTAGCATCTTCTAATAACATATCTACTTCATCTACCATAGACAAAAAATAGTCACGATCGTCATATGGCACCGTTACTAGTCGTTCTGGAATGTAAATCGGCAATCTAGATCTTAAAATCCTTATTACTTCTCTATATGAAATATGATTATACCAAAATTGTTCGTATTTATGTATTTTTCAAAGTAGTTCCTAAGAGTACCCTTTTTTGGATTGAACACCTCGGGATTATAAACCTCGTTTCGTAATCTTTCTTATTTGCTATACGACCAGAATTTTGCTAGAAAAAGTCTCTCAAGTTCTTGACATGAACTGCATCGTTCGCTTACGTCATTAGCCCATATCGCCGCTTCTCCTACCATTTTAGACACAATAAATTGTATTTTATCTTTTTCTGTCCAACCTTGAGGAAATACTCGCTTAAAACTATTAATGAATACCTGAGGGTGTATACGAACACTATTTTTCTCGATTGAGAATCTAGGGAATTGTCTACTCTTAAAAATACTGGTTTCAATTCTCAAGTTCGACGAATATCCCTGCTACATTCGTGGTTCCGAATCCCAGCCAGACATTTCGTCGTTTTCATACAATTCCCTGCCAAATTTTACCCGTTTCTTCGATATAGAATAAAAATCATGATCAGAATGGATATCGGTTTGCATCACTCCGCTATCCGATCTCTCCATCCCTTCGATACGAATTTCATTACTAGAAATTTTAGAATCTGATTTTAATTGTTGTTTTGAAACTTCCTCTAACACTTTTTCCTTTATTATCTTAAATTCTTCCTTATACCCATTAATAATTTCCTGACATGACCGTTGAATATCATTTACAATATCAGAGACCTGATTAGGAACTTTGGAGGATTTTTCTTCGAACCACTGGGATAGTCTCTCCTCAGCACCCTTCGATTGTTCCTCTAAATAATTATCAACGGCTTCTTTAGTATTAAGTTCTAACTTATTCATTCTATCAGTCAAGTCATTAACATTATTTAAGATCTGATCTTTATTAGATTCTAAATGCGTAACTTTAATATTTAAGGTATCGTACTTTTCAGTAATCTCTTGTACGTCATCTTGAACCTTCTCAAATCTTTTCTTAAAATGTGATTCTACCTTGTTTAATTTATCGGATAACTTTTTCCTTTCTTTTAAAATATTTTCCTCTAATTTAGCAAAACGTTCTGCTTCTTTAGCAGAACGCTTTGCTTAATTTGCTGCGATGTTTTCTTCCAATTTAGCAGCAATGTTTTCTTCCAACTTAGCAAAACGTTCTGCTTCTTTTAATCTACTATCTTTTGCGAATTCCTCTTTAAATTGTGCAAGAATATTAGTTAACATATTAGCATCTAAAATATTGGTATTACTAGATTGAGATGTACTCCCATCACCAAACACAGTACCGCTATTCTGCACTTCCACCATGTTCACATTAACAGCAGTAGTTGTCTCCATATTCTGAGCAATATTTGAATCACTAACGTTTACTTGTGAATCAACAGGATCTAATCCCTATGCCACATTTCTCTGTATATCAGGTTCCCCTAAGTGTAAATCTTCCATATCACCCATTCTATTTCTACGTCTCCTAGCCATTTATAAAATCAGTGTTAATCGTCACACGCTTTTTTAAAAAAATATACTTCACTCCCTACACTACAACACTACTACAAAAGGTGCCACAAAGAAACAATCCCTATCAAGATTTCTTTGGATAAAATAATAATTAAATACCTGAGGTCGATTATTTTGCTTAGTAATAGCAGCAGTAGACTCTCGTAGAGACGAGCAGTGTGGCACAGCACTCGGCTGTACTCTCGTGGTTCCGTAAATCAGCTACGTTGTGATTGGCTGCACTCTCGTAGACTCGAAGTCCAGCGCTGTCGCCTATTGGTCGCTCTGTGTCGTCCTCTGCGTTGCCGGCTGTCTCCCTCAGCAGTTGGAAAGACCCGCGTTTCTCGCACTCAACAGCGACCTGTGAAACAAACTGCCTACGACGTCCTTCTTCCTAATATGCGAACTTCAATAGCGGCTTCAAACCTTGCTCTACCAATCTTCTGTTCGAGCCCCACGTTGGGTGCCAAATACGTGTAGCAGCCCTTTTTCTGTTTTCGCTTTTTCGTCTAATAGGTGAAAGTTTGATTTTATTTTTTACACATTGACTGTCATTGAAGGGTTTTACTTTTATTTAATATTGTCCAGGCTAAGAATCAGTTTGATTACTTTTAAAACCCAATGTTAAACGTGGGTCACTACACGTGTAGTCTTCCCAACTCTGAGAGAAAAAATCTTTAGTAACTTTACTACCAATGTTTACAGACGACCATACTTCAAATTTTCGTTCAGTTGTTTTAGTTACGAATCGCTAGTTGGTTCCTGGTATAGATCACGTAACCTAAACGTTTATTAATCTAAGTTAAATTAATGTTCAAGACTTTTATTATGTTTCAAATTAACAACGTCAGTTTATTGAGAAGAATTATTAATAAATAGGTTCACTCATACGATCTCATTCAAAGACGTTCTTTAATTAGATGTCTAAGTAGGATTCCCGCTAGCATCAGAGATGTTAGATAATATCCTGTCACTTTCGTTAAATAAGTTATTTCTATTTAATATCCGCAAACTGTCATTAACTATGATCACTAGCCGCGTGAAGTTAAAGTTTCCCACTGTCACAATTCAAAGTCCGAACCCGGTTAAAATTCTCAATTCAGTAAAGCGTTTAAATATTCACACGAAATGACATTAAAGCCAAAGAGATTACTATTCACCTTCCCGTTTATCTAATCTGATAAATGTCCAAATTAAAGTCTTAAATTGACAATCCTCAAAAACAATCTCGTCAGGATCTATTCTTGATCCCCGTTTAATAAAGTCCCAATTCTTGTTCTCTAAAGCTGTACGTCCGAAATAACTTCCTGACTAGAACAGACTAGAGACTGGAGTATCGTAATTACAACGTATGGCTATTTATACTTTAATAAACACTATCTTCGGTGTCCCAGACCTACGTTCTACGACTACAATATTGATTTTCTTACATTTTGGAATAACTAATATTTCTATATTTTCTACTGTTTTCCCCCTTCCCATATTTCTAAAATTTATAATTAAATTTTCCTTTTCTTTTCTTTTGCTTTCTATACTAGATATTTCCCTCTATTTGTATTTTAATTATATTTCGTAATCACTACTTGTGGAGGAACTTGGGTCATTTTGTGAATTGATATTTTAAGGATATGGGAGCTAATTTGGGAGCTATTTTTGTTTTTTCAACATCGAGAGGCGCTGTAGGTGTTACAGACTTCCGCAACATCTTTCGGTGCACACGTTTAAGGTGGTCATATCATTTTGGTTTTTTTATGTCATCGATGAGCACATGAGAGGGAGAGGAAGTTATCTTACTGTTAAACAAACTTTGGTCTTGTCGTGACACCGTCTTTGCCTCTGCACAGTATGGTACATTATTAGTTGAATTGCGGTAGTTGATCGACGTGTTTAGTAGTGCTGTGTGGACCTGTGATTGTTGGACGAAGAGATGAACACATTAGAACTCGGAGAGAATATATACACTCCTGGAAATGGAAAAAAGAACACATTGACACCGGTGTGTCAGACCCACCATACTTGCTCCGGACACTGCGAGAGGGCTGTACAAGCAATGATCACACGCACGGCACAGCGGACACACCAGGAACCGCGGTGTTGGCCGTCGAATGGCGCTAGCTGCGCAGCATTTGCGCACCGCCGCCGTCAGTGTCAGCCAGTTTGCCGTGGCATACGGAGCTCCATCGCAGTCTTTAACACTGGTAGCATGCCGCGACAGCGTGGACGCGAACCGTATGTGCAGTTGACGGACTTTGAGCGAGGGCGTATAGTGGGCATGCGGGAGGCCGGGTGAACGTACCGCCGAATTGCTCAACACGTGGGGCGTGAGGTCTCCACAGTACATCGATGTTGTCGCCAGTGGTCGGCGGAAGGTGCACGTGCCCGTCGACCTGGGACCGGACCGCAGCGACGCACGGATGCACGCCAAGACCGTAGGATCCTACGCAGTGCCGTAGGGGACCGCACCGCCACTTCCCAGCAAATTAGGGACACTGTTGCTCCTGGGGTATCGGCGAGGACCATTCGCAACCGTCTCCATGAAGCTGGGCTACGGTCCCGCACACCGTTAGGCCGTCTTCCGCTCACTCTCCAACATCGTGCAGCTCGCCTCCAGTGGTGTCGCGACAGGTGTGAATGGAGGGACGAATCGAGACGTGTCGTCTTCAGCGATGAGAGTCGCTTCTGCCTTGGTGCCAATGATGGTCGTATGCGTGTTTGGCGCCGTGCAGGTGAGCTCCACAATCAGGACTGCATACAACCGAGGCACACAGGGCCAACACCCGGCATAATGGTGTGGGGAGCGATCTCCTACACTGGCCGTACACCAGTGGTGATCGTCGAGGGGACACTGAATAGTGCACGGTACATCCAAACCGTCATCGAACCCATCGTTCTACCATTCCTAGACCGGCAAGGGAACTTGCTGTTCCAACAGGACAATGCACGTCCGCATGTATCCCGTGCCACCCAACGTGCTCTAGAAGGTGTAAGTCAACTACCCTGGCCAGCAAGATCTCCGGATTTGTCCCCCATTGAGCATGTTTGGGACTGGATGAAGCGTCGTCTCACGCGGTCTGCACGTCCAGCACGAACGCTGGTCCAACTGAGGCGCCAGGTGGAAATGGCATGGCAAGCCGTTCCACAGGACTACATCCAGCATCCCTACGATCTCTCCATGGGAGAATAGCAGCCCGCATTGCTGCGAAAGGTGGATATACACTGTACTACTGCCGACATTGTGCATGCTCTGTTGCCTGTGTCTATGTGCCTGTGGTTCTGTCAGTGTGATCATGTGATGTATCTGACCCCAGGAATGTGTCAATAAAGTTTCCCCTTCCTGGGACAATGAATTCACGGTGTTCTTATTTCAATTTCCAGGAGTGTATTTTGAATAACGTTATTATTTTTGAAGAAAAGAAGTTAGAGTTAGGACTGCAGCACTGCGCACCTAGAAGTAATTATTGTCACCTAATTTAACTTGCTCAGAGCTGAGAGAAAGACCACCCCACATCCCAGAGTCATGCATTAACATATTAATTCATTAAGCTGTTTGATTCAAGATTCATGACTATGTATCATCGTTTCGAAGGTGTTAGATCTAAACATGATATGCCAGTTTACCTTCCGGGGTGTGTTTTACCACTTAAAAGTGAAAATGGGCACCAAAAAAAATCCACATTGTAATATTTTTCCGCCTCTGCTCACCAGCCAAGTTCCAAGTTAAAATGTGCCTTCAGTGTCATTAAAAGAAGTATAAATAATAATTCAGAGACATTGTGCAATCCTACATCTGCATCTACATCCATACTCTGCAAGTCTCCTAAGGGTGTGTGGCGGAGGGTACTTTGAGTACCTCTATCGGTTCTCCCTTCTATTCCAGTCTCGTATTGTTTGTGGAAAGGAAGACTGTTGTTATAACTGTGTGTGGGCTCTAATCTCTCTGATTTTTCCTCATGGTCTCTTCGCGAGATATACGTAGGAGGGAGCAATAGACTGCTTGACTCCTCGGTGAAGGTATGTTCTCAAAACTTCAACAAAAACCCGTACCGAGCTACTGAGCGTTTCTCTTGCAGAGTCTTCCACTGGAGTCCGTAACGCTTTCGCGATTACTAAATGATGCTCTAACGAAGCGCGCTGCTCTCCGTTGGATCTTCTCTATCTCTTCTATCAACCCTATCTGGTATGGGTCCCACACTGGTGAGCAGTATTCAAGCAGTGGGCGAACAAGTGTACTGTAACCTATTTCCTTTGTTTTCGGATTGCATTTCCTTAGGATTCTTCCAATGAATCTCTGTCTGGCATCTGTTTTACCTACGATTAATTTTGTATGGTCATTCCATGTTAAATCACTCCTAATGCCTACTCCCAGATAATTTATGGAATTAACTGCTTCCAGTTGCTGAACTGCTATATTGTACCTAGATGAAAAGGGATCTTTCTTTCTATGTATTCGCAGCACATTGCACTTGTCTACATTGAGATTCAATTGCCATTCCCTGCACCATGCGTCAATTCGTTGCAGATCCTCCTGCATTTCAGTACAATTTCCCATTGTTACGACCTCTCGATATACTACAGCATCATCTGCAAAAATCCTCGGATGTTATCCACAAGATCATTTATATATATTGTGAATAGCAACGGTCCTACGAAACTCTCCTGCAGCACACCTGAAATCGCTCTTACTTCGGAAGACTTCTCTCCATTGAGAATGACATGCTATTGACTAGGAACCCTTCAATCCAATCACACAATTGGTCTGATAGTCTATATGCTCTTACTTTTTTCATTAAACGACTGTGGGGAACTGTACCAAACGCCTTGCGGAAGTCAAGAAACACGGCATCCACCTGGGAAACCGTGTCTATGGCCCTCTGAGTCTCGTGGACGAAAAGCGAGAGCTGGGTTTCAGACCATCGTCTTTTTCGAAACCCATGCTGATTCCTACAGAGTAGATTTCTAGTCTCCATAAAAGTCATTATACTCGAACATAATACGTGTTCCAAAATTCTACAACTGATCGACGTTAGAGATATAGATCTATAGTTCTGCACATCTGTTCGAAGTCCCTTCTTGAAAAAGGGGATGGTTTGTGCCCTTTTCCAATCTTTTGGAACGCTACGTTCTCCTAGAAACCTACGGTACACCGCTACAAGAAGGGGGGCAAGTTACTTCGCGTACTCTGTGTAAAATCGAACTGGTATCCCATCAGGTCCAGCGGCCTTTCCTCTTCTGAACGATTCTAATTGTTTTTCTATCCCTCTGTCATCTATTTCGATATCTATCATTTTGTCATCTGTGTGACAACCTAGAGAAGGAACTACAGTGCAGTGTTCCTCTGTGAAACAGCTTTGGACAAAGGCATTTAGTATTTCGGCCTTTAGTCTGTCATCCTCTGTTTCAGTACCATTTGTGTCACAGAGCGTCTGGACATTTTTGTTTGATCCACCTACCGCTTTGACATAAGACAAAAATTTCTTAGGATTTTCTACCAAGTCAGTACATAGAACTTTACTTTCGAATTCATTGAACGCCTCTCACATAGCCCCCCTCACACTACATTTCGCTTCGTGTAATTTTTGTTTGTCTGCAAGGCTTTGACTATGTTTATGTTTGCTGTGAAGTTCCCTCTGCTTCCGTAGCAGTTTCCTAACTCGGTTGTTGTACCACGGTGGCTCTTTTCCATCTCTTACGATCTTGCTTGGCACATATTCATCTAATACATACTGTACGATGGTTTTGAACTTTGCCCACTGATCCTCAACACTATCTGTACTTCAGACAAAACTTTCGTGTTGAGCTGTCAAGTACTCTGAAATCTGCTTTTTGTCGCTTTTGTTAAACAGAAAAATCTTTCTACCTTTTTTAATCTTTCTATTTACGGCTGAAGTAATCGATGCAGTAACCGCTTTAGATAGCTGGTTCCCCATTCTGCGTTAACTGTTTCAAATAGTTCGGGTCTGTTTGTCACCAGAAGGTCTAATATGTTATCGCCACGAGTCGGTTCTCTGTTCAATTCCACAAGGTAGTTTTTAGATAATGCACTTAAAAAAAATTCACTGGATTCTGGATTCTGACGTGTGGACTGGTAGACAGATGACAAATGAAGTCTTGTACCAACATAATAAACAAAAGCTGCCTCAGCTATAGGTGGTCAAGAAACACGAAATGCCCAGCGCAGGCTGTCCTGGAGGCTTGCCCCAGTACCAGTGGTTGACAGAAGAGAGCGCAGTTACTAGCAGTGTAACGTTAGAGTTCCTGTGCCCATGTACACTTGAGAGCAAAAAAACTGGGTCACTGCTGAATACAACCAACATAACGTAGCTGTGTTGCAGGTCCTCTAAACACCAAATCCCCATGGGGTACAGTCGTCTGACTACACGCAATGGGTACCGTAAGAGACTACTAGAGACCAAAGGTCTTTATGGCAGTCAGTCTAAGCGTCAACTAATATCGTCATACAAAACATATTAGCAAACACGTTCTTAGCGATGAGACACCACATAACACTAATAAACTAATCTTAATTACAAGTGACATTCCAAAAGTTATGAGAAAACGGATTATTTTACATATGTCGTACAGTAATCCTGAGTCAAAATTAAATACTTGAGACAATATATGGAGTTACAAAGCTGTACAGCAACTGGAAAAAAATTTTTTGCTCTCGAAAAGGTTTTCCATCCACCTGCTGAACGTCGCTCAACGGCTTCGTTAACAATCCGATTAGGTGCTGGGTTCGCATCCCTGTCACAAGCTTTACATGATGGCATTTCAATTTTAAGCATGAGCATAACTTGTTACTTGTGAATGGCACCATATTAAACGTCGTTGGGGGTAGTTTGCAGGAAGATAACTGTTACGACAGAATTCTCAGTTCAGTACCAACATTTTCGTCATTTATTTTTAGGATCTGAATTGCTAACTGTGCAAATGTCTATACTTCACGCTTCTTTATGCCTAGTGATCGGGTCTCAATAATGCACAAACAAATCTTAGCTTAGTTAGCAATGGCTATAGGTGCTGGGTTTGAATCCAGATCCAGAACGACGACGTTGGTCATGTCATTTAAAGTTCAAATTTGTGTACACATATCTGTTGATGTGTTACGAGAAAAATGATATTACTGGTGATTCGCTGTTAATGTTGAGATTTCCGTAGAGTGCTCGCCGCCGTTAATCACGTTTTCTTTTAACTGCTTAGTATTACATAAAATTGATGCGAAACCACTACCAGTTGAACGTTGAACGACGTTCAGCATGTGTTGGGTAAATCTTTTAGACAGCAAAGAACTTGTTTCCAATTGCAATACAACTTTATAAATCCATATACTGTCTCAAATATTTAGTTGTGCCTAAGGATTACTGAACGGTTTATGTGACATAATTAGTTGTCCCATAACGTTTGAAATGTCACTTATTGTAATTAAGGTTAGTTTACAAACGTTAAGGACTGTCTGAACTCTTCTCTATTATCGTGGTGTTACTTAACATCTGGACGGACTGTCATAAAGACCGGTGTTCTATAGTAGTCTCTAGCGGTACCCATTGTCTATCTTACAACGACTGTACTGTGGAGGGTTGCGACGATGTGCAACATAGATATGCTCTGTTGGTTGCATACATTCAGGCGCAGCCTACACGTTTAAATTCAGGTGTGACCCACTCTTTTTGCTGTCGAGTGTACATCAGATGAGGGTGGGCGTCGAACCTACTGTGATTGGCAGCAGTGCGTTACCTACAGTCGCCTGCGGCCACCACGTTCACCACAGCGCAGGAGCGAAGAGACCTGGCGTGGTAGACAATCCTGGACGATGACGAAGCTGCCTCAGGCGCTGGCACTGGAGTCTGGCACGAAATGCCCAGCGCAGGCTGTCCTGGTGGCTTGCCCCAGCACCAGTGGTTGACTGAAGAGAGGGCATCCTGGGAGAAAACCCTGGCCCCGGCGTCTAACTAGCGGCACCTAGCGGCAGTAGACGCCCAGGGGACCTGTGGTTGGAATCGTTCTAGTTCATCCTTCGGCATGTTGATGCTGACCATCAATAGATGGTCTCATCAGATGACCGGTGGAGATTGCTGTTTCTGAGGAGGGCGGAAGAGGACGATGGCACACTGCACCACAAGGTGGCAGCCCACTCCACAGCGGTCACTGATTCGATGCCTGTTGCTGGCTGGTCAAACAGTATTTACATTCCTCTGGGTTGGGCGTGTCGGCAAGCATGTGCCTTACGTAGCTCCCATGTTGCACTACTGGGGAAGAGGCTTAGTGTTGTGTACATAGTTCCGCGTAGTCAGCATGTACATAACTTTCCCACGAGAGCGCGCCCCACTAAGCACAACAGCGCAGGCGCAGCACTTGTCCGTCTCCGCACTACGAGATGGCGCTGCCTTAGAGACGGACCAAATTCTGCTTCCGCCGATCCGCGTATAAATATGTAACGCAGCCAATGAGATTGCTACTAACGCAGAACCTTTTCTCCTCGCGGATCACACTCGCACAGTGATACCTGAATGCGTGAAGTATTATATCGAGTGTACAGACCTGTGATCATTAGCCTGCATTTGTCTGCACCAGTCTGTACCAGTCTGCATTAGTCTGTACCAGTCTATAGTCAAGTTTCAGTCTGCGCCTAATAAGATTACCATATTCCTGTACTTAGCCATGAAGATAAATGTCTAGACACTCTATCAAGTATCAGAGATATGTGAGAATAAGATTAACGTACCAAGACCAAAGGAACTTCAGACTGTCAAGTGTAAATAGCATCCAGAATCAAGTTACGTAAGGTCTATGCTTTTTATTATTTTAATAAATGTGTGTGAAAATTAATCAAGTTCTGTTTAAAGTTGGTCACCGTCAATCTGCTACTCTAAGCGTGCAAGTGGCATTTCTATCGTCTGACCTAACAGCAGAAGATAAACACGCCACGATAAGACCACGAGACATATTGCTGACATTCGCCTACTTCGTTAGAGCGACAAGTCAAATAATCTGATGGTGTGTGTACGAAAGGTCTTACAGTACGCACACCACATTTAGATTTCGAGAATATTGCAGGTTACCGACTGACTAATCGTACGGATCTACCGAGGCGGATGCAGAGGCTAAATACTTCGACAGTTGATTACTGCAAGCATCATCATTATGATAATGAGCGCTTGAAGCAGGCAGCGTTGCTACAGTTCGGTGCCAACACTGCTGCTTACCATTGGGAAACGAACAGATACGAGAATACAGGATGACTCAGCTGCCCCTACCCATGTCGTTTTATGCAACCCGCAATGTATTGTCTGGCCTCCGTAAATCACGTGCGAGATTTTCATATTCTCTCACTCGCTAAGCGCGAACTATTAGTCCTAAAGAAAAATGAACCCTTTGTAGAAAATGTAGTGTAGTTAAATTCTGCATTTAGATACGTTTACGCTGTAGGTCACAGTTTTTGAGTTATCAGAATAAACGTACAACGTGATCTTCAGACGCACCTCTACCCCCACATTTACCCCTCACCAGTCAAAATTTCTCTTATCTTCTTCGTGGCTCTCCCTCTTACCAATGCACAAAAATTTCCGAACTAAACGAACTATTCCAGATATTCAACCTTTTTTGATCTCTGTTGACATGGCTATTACGCCATCAGCATAGTCGGCTGTTTCGTTAATATTATTAACGTACCCGTGAGGGTAAAGAATGAAAAACGACTCTTGTAAACGTTACGCTAAAACTATAAACATTAACAGTTTGATTCAAAATTCTCCCTTACAAGGACAGTAGTTTCATAGTCAGAAGGTCTCACGGGTGTAACGATGTAATTGTTTATTTTATGGTATTAAAATTCACGTAATTTTAGATAAAATTTACGCAAACGTCAATTTTACACTTTGTAAGTGCTCTAATAAGCCGGTGGCGTAATAAGGCCGATCAATGACGACTAATAATGGTTGAATGTGGGAAATAGTGCAGTAACAAATTGTTGCACAGTCATAGGAGAGAGTGCCGTGAACAACATAATGGGAATCCTGGGTGTAGAAGTTGGGATTCGTTTGAAGGTCACTTTTATATGTTTTTCAGAGCAACTCGAAAACTATGGCATTTACAGAAAACGTATGGCCAGTACAAAGTTTAACTACCTTAAATTTCCTAAAAAGGTCCTGTTCATTTCTTTTGTGCGACCATTACATTGCTCATAGCGAGCGACACAATACGAAAATCTAGCGCGAAGTTGATGAAGGCCAGATATAACATTTCTGGTTGCATAAAACGACGTAGGTAAGGGCGGTTGAATCACGCTGCATGCTTTTTTTTGCGCTGGATGCTTGTTATTGTCATATAATAGTAGTTATTAAAATGAGCCATAATCCATAACTCCTCTGCTCTGATGTGCCGACATAGTCTCTAGGCGTCCAATTCCGTAAAATAAGACTATACCTGTAACTTGAGTCGGCTATAGTGAGAACTAAAAGCTAAACGAAAATTTTACATGTCACTTTCCTTTTTTCCTTGATGTAATGAATCAGAAATAGCTATTTTCGAATCCAAAAGACGCTGCCGATTTCAATCAATAATAAGAACAATAACGATAATAATAATAACAATGATACCGAACATTACGTAATGCTTTTGTTTGTTTTTCAGTCCCCGGTGTTACCTCAAACATTAAATGACTCTATGGACCTCTAAATCTGGAGTAAAGAACCACAAAATACGTATATATACGGGAGTTAAAAATTTGAGACAATACTATCGAGTATTAGAATTGTATATCAAAACCAAAGTAGCCTAAAGTTCTTCCGTGTGTGTGTGTGTGTGTGTGTGTGTGTGTGTGTGTGTGTGTGTGTGGATGGGTGGGTGGGTGGGTGGGGGTGGGGTGTACGTGAAAAAGTATTTGAGGATACTGAATGGGTAATTCAGTACGTGAAGTAAAATGAAAATCTGATAGCGAGGGGGACTGGAATGAGGTTTCAGGTCAAGGAGTAGAAGTAAGGGTTACGGGAGAATATGGGCTTGGTAGTAGCAATGAGAGGAGGAAGACTAATTGAGCTTTGCAACACGTTTCACTTAGTACTAGCGGATACTCTGTTCAAGAATCACAAGAGGAGGAGGTACGCTTGGTACAGACCATGAGATACATAGGAAGATTTCAGTTAGATTACATCATGGTCAGGCAGATATTCAGAAATCAGATATTCGGTTGTAATGAGTATCCAGAGATAGATAAAGATTCAGATCAGAGTTTGGTAATGATGAAGTGTAGTCTGAAGTTTAAGAGACTACTCAGTAAGAATCAATGTGTAAAGAAGTTCGATGCGGAAGTACTAAGGAGTGAAGAGACATGTATGAAGTTCTCTGATACTATAGACATTGCAACAATAGATATCTCACTAGGGAGTTCAGCTGAAGAGGAATAGACATCTCTAAAAAAGGGCAATCACAGGAGTTGGAGAGAAAAAGCAGATACAAGGGAGGTAGCTGCGAAGAAACCATAAGTAACGGAAGAAGTACTTTAGTTGACCGACGAAAGAAGAAAACACAAAACGTAAGTTCATCTACATCTACATCTATGTGATTACTTTGCTATTAACAATTAAGTGCCTGGAAGAGGGTTCAATGAACCACCTTCAAGTTGTCTCTCTACTATTCCACTCTCGAACGGCGCGCGGGAAAAACGAGCACTTAAATTTTTCTGTGCGAATCCTGATTTCTCTTATTTTATCGTGATGATCATTTCTCCTATTTAGCTGGGTGTCAACAGAATGTTTCGCAATCAGAGGAGAAAAATGGTGATTGAAATTTCATGAGAAGATCCCGTCGCTTCGAAAAATGCCTTTTTGTTATTGATTGCCACTCCAATTCACGTATCATGTCTGTGGACCTATCTCCCCTGTTTCGCAATAATACAAAAAGAGCCGCCCTTCTTTGAACTTTTTCAGTATCATCCGTCAGTCCCACCTGATACGGATCCCACATCCCACAGCAACACTCCAGAATAGGGAATAAAGTCATCAGAAAATCAAAACAAATTGCAAAACGATTTAGAAAAGACATCTGTACGGTAGGAAACTCGGCAGTTGACCCCAAATAACGAAAAGTGTGAGGTCATCAACATGAGTGCTAAAAGGAAAGAGAGAAACAATCAGCACGATAAAATAAGGGATACCAGAATTCGCACGGAAAGATACATTTGTTCGTTCTTTCCGCGCGCTATACGAGATTGGAATAATAGAGGATTGTGAAGGTAGTTCGATGAACCCTCTGCCAGGCAGTTAAATGTAATTTGCAAAAAAATGGCTCGGAGCACTATGGGACTTAACATTGTGGTCATCAGCCCCCTAGAACTTAGAACTACTTAAACCTAACTAACCTAAGGACATCACACACATCCATGCCCGAGGCAGGATTCGAACCTGCGACGGTAGCGGTCACGCGGTTCCAGACTGAAGCGCCTAGAACCGCACGGCCACACCGGCCGGCCTGTAGCTGCAATCCATGCAGATGTAGATGTAGACGATGTAAACAAATTATTAAAGTGAAAACTTCAATAATTTGTTTACATTGTATAAAATTGTTGTGAGGCACAATTGTAGTTGAATAGTCATTTTCTTACATGATGTTTTGGTTTTATGATACCACCACCCCAAGGAAATTTTATCATTTTGGGAAGAAAAAGTGAAAACTAACGTAAAGGAACAAAAATGTATCTTAACGTGAACTAGCCGTATGATGATGAATCTGTCGGTTTGAAATAGGTAACGGCGGTATTTATGTAAATAAACAGCGTTATAAAACGTATTTGGTTGTTCTTATCCTCTCTGCAAGTACCAACCTGCATTAATAGATTACAAATCTGAAAAGTCATCTACACATTTGTATCGATGTTTTAATTAATAAACTTTAATTAAAAAATATTTTTCGAGATGAAACAAGTTATCTGTACCGAGGTACTAGTATTCTGAACCCGTAATACGACTGTGACTTTTCAGTTTCTTGAAAGAACTTAAAGACCTGTGCTCTGATACTAGGTTTAGTGGTATCTGTCCGTCACGAAATCCATTTACTCACTACGAATTAGAGTTGCTTCTGACTTTCAATAAAAGTCAGTGTCGTTGTGTATAATTTCTAACACCGAAAGTAAATGGGGAAGCTTGAATCTCTTCAGCTGAGCCTTACTGCATGGAGAGCATTACAACTCATAACTCTCTTGGATTCTCATTAAGTTCGCAACTTTTCGTAGAGTTGAGGTATCCAGAGCCCGAAAACAAGACGTATCAAGTTTTTCTTCTCTTAACGACTTAGAAGAGGATTACAACACCTTAAGGACTAGCATCAGTTGAAGGGCTTATTTCAATTGTGGTACAAGTCCATTTTTGATCATTGTGAGATACGGAGTCCTAAAGCACTGAAAAATTTGCAGTTGAGATACCAGAAATATTCAAGCATATGGCTTCTTGCTAGAGATGAACCTTACTTTCTGTTTGTTTGGATCATTAATTTCAGAAACATTATAGGCAGAAAAGTGGAGGTAATGGACTTGTACCACTATTGAAATAAGCCCTTTAGTTGTTATGTACTGGTTCCTGTCACGGTTGTGTTGGTAGCGTATTTTGATTAGAAGATTAGAAGCATGTGACAATTGTACAACGGAATTTTCGTACCTCGTATGGTTAGGCCTACAGTTTATAGGTGTACTGTCGAGACTTTGTGCTGTCAAGATGACTGTAACAAAATCCTGAGCTTGTCTCCGAGTCTCGCAGTTTTGACAGTAGTCGTACAAAATAGAGTCGGCATGCCTCTCTCGAATGTTTGTTTCAGTGTGACTGAGTGGCTGTGCTATGGGGAGTGCTTTTGTATTAAATCATCAGATGTAGAATGATTCAAGAATTAATAGACAGTTATCAAGTGACTTGAAAGTATTCTTGAGTTGTAGTAACAAAATAGGTAAAGACAAGTTTATTGAAAACATAATCTTCATTTCACAACGACACCATTGTCGGAATTCAAATGATGAAAATCAACGCTACTCTTTACGACAGATTACTGACAGGCTAAAAGTTAATGTATCTTTTGGATTAAGAAAGAGCGAAGTTTATGGCGCTTTCTCTTTGCAAAGCGAGAACGAGTGCGGAAGTTCTGTACACTGACACGCTGAAAAAATGCTTTAATTTCGAATATTAATGAGGTTAGTAACAAAAGCCATATACACTTATGACTACATGCTGCCGCACTACCTCGACTTAGTACGGAATGTCTCAGTGGCTGACTGTAGGTTATTGGGTACATCCAGGAGCACCAGTGACATCGTAGACTCATTCATGGTGAACTTGCTCCTCTATATTTGCTCAAAAACAGAGTTTTTGTATTAAACCGAAATCTCCACTTTCGAAGCTGTGATCAAGAATCTACACCATGGTGCTACGTCTCGAATGCTACAGCGGGTTTGGCAAGATATCTGTCTATTAATCAATGTAAATCAGAAGTAGGTAAGAGAAAAAACAATAAAATGAAGAAAAAACGTGTGTACTTTGCTGAAGAATTACAACAGAACAAGTTTGTATGTTGACAGGTTAGCTTTATGTACAATTAGAAAGATGTAAATGTTTTTATTCCAGTACATTTTATTCAGTGCCTTGAAGCCCTCGTGGATGCAATACGCGAGAATGTGTATAGTCACATAAGAATAGGAACAGGAACTTGTGAAGTGCGCTTAAGCAGATAAAACACAGAGGGAACCGCTGCGCAGCGCGTTTTTATCGGCACCATCAGGTAGTTATTAAACACGATATTAAATTTGAATGAGCTGGTCTCTCGCAGAAGGAACCGCAATGTCTTCTAAGGAGGCACGAATCTGATGGCAAACAGAAGATGACCGTAGCCTCCAAGGCATTGTTACAGCAGCACACTCAGTGTGAGGAAAGTTGTCGGCTCGTCAATAGCCGGCGTCAAGCCGCTGACGCCGTGTTTGCGCATTGTCTGCACGGGGGCCGCACGTCCCGCCAAGGCCGACGTAGCACCGGGCCCGCCTCCGCCGATAAAGGCAGCGGCTCACAAAGCCAGGCTGGATAAAGCCAGCTGCGCGCTTGCGCGGGACGTTTGCTGTTGGCGCGGTGCCTTCTTTAGACCCATCTGCGATAGAAACCGGCGATAATTCTCCGTCATTTCGTACGCGCACACATTCGATAGTTCATCTCGTGCTTCTTATGAAAGACTTGGTGCTTACAATGAACATCTGTTGATCCTACTTCCTGTAGTATGATGTGGTGATGCACGACATATAAGAGGATCTACGCAGATGTGGGACAAAGTAGCGGAAACAAGGAGTGTTTGGAAATATACGGAGAGCCCAAAACCTTTGCCGTCAGACGTGTACAGATGGTAAACGATCCCAAACTGATTACTAAGGGATGCACGTGGGTCTGTCATAAAGTAGTACCTCCTACTATTTTTTATGTCAAGAATTTCAATTGCAACTACCTAGATTATAAATCACAACAAAGATGATTAATTTACGACTTTTCAATATAATCTCCATCGATTTCCACAGTTTCGGACCATCTTCCAAAAAATGGCTCTAAGCACTATGGGACTTAGCATCTGAGGTCATCAATCCCCTAGACTTTACTTAAATCTAACCAACCTAAGGACATCACACACATCCATGCTCGAGGCAGGATTCGATCCTGCGACCGTAGCAGGGCTGTGGTTCCGGACTGAAGCGTCTAGAACCGCTAGACCACGGCGGCCGGCGGACCAGCTTTCAAGAATGGCATGAATTGCAGAGTGGTAATTTTCACAGTTCTACATCCGAAGCTATTCACGCACAGACGTTTCCGCGGTCGCCTCGTCTTCAAAGTGAAAACCACCATTAGGTTCATTTTGCGACCCGAACAGATGAAGTCTAACGGTGTCAAATCAGGGTTTTATGGGAGATGAAGCAAGACTTCCCATCCAGTTTGCACGATCTCTTCAGTGGTGTGTGGTCTCGCATTGTCATGCAAAAGAAGAGCATCCATCGTAGCTTTCGTTGGGCGAACTCGCAGAAGACGTACTTTAAGCTGTTTGAGGGTTCTGAGGTACTGGAATGGGTTTATTGTGCATCCCTACTCCGAAATCTCAACCATAACCCTTTGCGTCCCAGAATACAGTAGCCATCGTTCCCTGCCAATCGCACAGTTTTCAACTTCTTCTTCATAGATGAGTTTCTGTGATGCCATTGCATTGCCTGCGTCATTCATTGCGGTTAACAAAAAACGAAACAATGTTTCGTCTCCGGTCACAATTTATTCCAGAAAGCCCTCTTCCTCGAAACGAATGTGCTGCAAGAGTTGGCAGTTAATTGTTGTTGTTGTATCTTTATTGTGGTTGGTTACTGTCCTTGGTACTAAATTTGCACAAAGTATTGAGTATTCCTCTTGCTTAATAATCGCCATCAACTGCCTTTACTGGGAGTGGTAACGCACTCAAATCATCTGCAAACACCCGGCGGTCACCACGAATGATCTCATCGACTCGTTGAGCGTTGTCACTGCAGTCACCGGCCTGCTGCTCTGCGTTTCGTCAGCCAAAGGTGTTTGCCCTTCAGTTTCGAACCCATCGTCTGACAGTGTTGGTAGCCACTGTTGCATCACCGTACACAGTGTTCAGTCTTTCATGAATGCGAATGGCCGTTCTGCATAAAAAATTCTGCCGCAGGATGATATCAGCCATCTTACAAGTACTGGCACCTGTTGACGCAGAAAGTTGCTACTGAGCTGGATTGAAGAAGCTTTGCTGTATAGTGACAGGAAAAAGAAAGTAGGAGTCATTACTTTCTGACGAGCCCTCGTAGAATTAATGGATGGATATGAATGCGAGAGGTAGTCATAAAGCTGTAATGATAACCTCGAAAAAATCAAGGTACGACCAGGGAAACTGATGATGGTGTTGGTCTTTTTCTGCACATTCACCGTTCAATACACATTTTTTTCCCACCGATGGGTTATTTGGCGGAGATCTTTGTCAGTTTAGTCTGCATTTTGCTATACAGCAAACGCACCACTTCGAAAATCGTCGTCGTCATTCTGGAAATGACTGTCAGGCTGTGGTTTCTTCATCCGGAGCAAGGAGAAGAAGTCGCTGGGTGCAATGTCAGGAGAATACGGGGAACTGGATAGCCCAAAATAGATGCGTGTACGACTGTGCTGTGGGCAGATTAAGCTGGGGCATTGTCGTGGAGCGAAAATACTTCTTTGGTCAACTTCCCGCGATACTTTCTCTTGACAGACTCCCGTACCCCGTCCGGAGATGTAGATAGTAAGCTCTTTTGACGGTGTGCTCCTTAGGAACACAATCCGTTATCGTATGAGTCCCAAGAAACACTCAGCATCACTTTGGTTTGGTCTAGGCTTTTATCTGCAATGGTGAATCTGTGTGACTGCACTGACAGTTTTGCTGCTTTGTCGCGGATCATAGTGATACACCCAGCAATCGTGCTTCGTGTTATAACGAATGTTAAGAAAGGTAAGAAAGAAATTTAGTTACCAGGAGTGACAGTACAAAATTGCAGAGTACCTGAGTAGCTGATTTCGAATAATTAGTTTTGAGGTCGAAGATGTAGAGCACAAATGGAAAAAAATTCAGAGGCAAAGCGTTTTTCAGTGCTTATACGCGTCAGACCAATACCAGCAAAAAACCGGTTCTTTGAAGATTCGAAGTTTCTTGTATAAAACAGTTGCAAATGCGTTAGTGTTAAGTATACTAACACAAAAACAACGACGCGCCACGAAGGAATTATCCGAATGGGACTGAAATTGGTAGGTGTGATGTATATGTACAGACAAACAAATGATTACAATAGCAGAAAGGTTGGATGAGTTATTCAAGGGAAAGAGCTTCACAAACTGACGATGTGAATAATGTGTTGGTCCACCTGTGGCCCTGATGAAAGCTGTTATGTAGCTTGGCTTTTGCCGACAGAGTTGCTGGATGTCCTTCTGACAAGGGAACCTCCCCATCGCACCTCCCTCAGATTTAGTTATAAGTTGGCACAATGGACAGGCCTTGAAAAACCGAACACAGATCAACCGAGAAAACAGGAAGAAGTTGTGTGGAACTATGAAAAAAAATAAGCAAAATATACAAACTGAGTAGTCCATGCAAAAGATAGGCAACATCAATGAATGTGTGAGCTCAGGAGCGCCGTGGTCCCGTGGTTAGCGTGAGCAGCTGCGAAAGGAGTGGTCCTTGGTTCAAGTCATCCCTCGAGCGAAAAGTTTACTTTCTTTATTTTCACAAAGTTACGATCTGTTCGTTGGTTCACTGACGTCTCTGTTCACTGTAATAAGTTTAGTGTACGCACCGCAAAACCGTGCGATTATTATTGAAGTCGCGAGCTATATTTACTGGATTCATATTGCCCACGGAATACACCTCACGTATTTAATGCACTCTCGTCCAAAGTAGCGAACAGTCAACTGCCAGCCAGGGAGCCTCGTTAGCAAAAATGGTTCAAATGGCTCTGAGCACTATGGGACTTAACTTCTGAGGTCATCAGTCCCCTAGAACTTAGAACTACTTAAACCTAACTAACCTAAGGGCGTCACACACATCCATGCCCGAGGCAGGATTCGAACCTGCGACCGTAGCGGTCGCGCGGTTCCACGCTGTAGCGTTTAGAACCGCTCGGCCACCCCGACCGGCCGTTAACGGGAATACTCTCTCCTCCGTGCGCAGTAGTCGAGTGACGTCGTGTGTTTCGATGTTTGTTTAGGTGTAGCGCCCCATACTACGGCGCAGTTACCTCGCATCGGACGGGCAGATAATAATCGTCTGAAAATAAAAAAATTAAACTTTTTACACGAGGGAGGACTTGACCCAATGACCTCTCGTTCCGTAGCTGCTCACGATAACCAAGGGACCAAGGTGCTCCTGAGCTCATGTTGTCCTTGATGTTGCCTATCTTTCGCATGGACTACTCAGTTTGTATATTTTGCTTATTTTCTTCAGTTCCACACAACTTCTTCCTGTTTTCTCGATTGATCTGTGTTCAGTTTACCAAGGCCTATCCATTGTGCCAACTTATAACTAAATGTGAGGGGGGAGGGGTGTGATGGGGAGGTTCCCTTGTGAGAGGTAACTCTTAATTATGTTCTATTGGCAAGTTAGATTGTCAAAATTCTGAGTTGGTTGGAGGGCCCTGCCGATAATGTTCCAAATGCTCTCAGTTGAAGAGGGATCTGACAACATTGCTGGCCAAGGCAGCGTTAGACGAGCAGAAACTCTGATCATGTTCGGGCGTGGGGGTGGTGTATTATCTTGCCGAAATGTAAGCTCAGGAAGGCTTGCCATAAAGGGCAGTAAAACAGGTCTGCCGGCCGCGGTGGTCTCGCGGTTCTAGGCGCCTAGTCCGGAACCGCGCGACTGCTACGGTCGCAGGTTCGAATCCTGCCTCGGGCATGGATGTGTGTGATGTCCTTAGGTTAGTTAGGTTTAAGTAGTTCTAAGTTCTAGGGGACTGATGACCGTAGATGTTAAGTCCCATAGTGCTCAGAGCCATTTGAACCAAAACAGGTCGCAGAATATTGTCGACGTACCGTTGTGCCGCTAGGTTTCCGCGGATGACAACAAAAGCGGTGTGGCTATGAAACAAAATGGCATACCTAACCATCACATCTGGTTGCTGTGCCATATGGACAGCGACAGTCAACCGCTGACCGTGGTGTCTTCAGAACAGTCTTCGATAGTCGTCGGGGATCAGTACACTGAAGACAATTCTATTCCAGCCAAAGAGATTCCAGGCCGAAGACGTTTTCGGAGACGCCACGGACTGCAATGGCGTATCGACATGATCAACGTCCCCCGTGCTGCTTGGCAACCAGGAACGATGGTGTAGGTGCCAATCTTTTCCATAGCAGGACGCCCTTGGTTGTCATCCGCAGCACCCTTACATCACAGCGGTATGTCGACGATGCTCTATGCCCCGTTTTGTTGCCCTTCATGGTGGGTTTTCCTGGGCTTATATTTCCGCAAGATAATGCCAACCATACAAGGCGAGAGGTTTCACTGCTTGTCTTCGTGCTTCGCAAAGCCTGCCTTGGCCAACAATGTCGCCGGATCTCTCCCAAATTGAAAACATTTGGAGCATTATGGGCAGGGCCCTCCAACCATCTCGGGAGTTTGACGATCTGACGTGCCAGTTGGACAGAATTTGGCACGATATCCCTCAGGTAGACATCCAGCAATTCTGTTATTCAGTGCCAAGCCGAATAAATGCTTGCATAAGAGCCAGAGGTGGAGCAACGCGTTAGTGCCTTGCTCAATTCTGAAGCTCTTTCTCTTCAATGAATCATCCAATCTGACTTATATTGTGGGCCTAGTCATTTGTTTGTCATTATATGTACATCACAACTATCTATTTCCGTCATATTTGACAAATTCCTTCGTCATGTGTCTTTTATTTCTATTAGTGCTCATTTGACGTTAAGCATGTAAGCGAAAAAATGTTTAGGCGAAGTTGGAAATCGCGCTTAAAGTTTGATGAACTTAATAAGTGCTCTAAGTGCGAAACACGAGATGAATGTAGTGGGTGTAATTTTCACTTCGTTCAAAGCAAGAGCTAGATTTTCACGCACCTCATTGTTTATAATGTCATATCTCTTGAACTATATCTTCTATCATGATGCGACATATGGTATCAGTGGATACTTTACGCAAACAACGTTACGAGTAGACGGTTCAAATGGATCTGAGCACTATAGGACTTATCATCTGAGGTCATCAGTCCCCTAGAACATAGAACTACTTAAACCTAACTAACCTAATGAGATCACACACATCCATGCCCGAGGCAGGATTCGAACCTGCGACCGTAGCGGTAGTGCGGTTCCAGACTGAAGCACCTAGAACCGCTCGGCCACAACGGCCGGCGCTACGAACTGAGTTAGTAGCAGTAATAAATTAAGATACCATGTCTGATGTTGCAGTTTTACTGCATCGATGCCGAAAATGCAGCAAGCGATAAACTTTCTCCTTTCATGATTTTGTGGGAGGTATCAGCAAGGAAACGTTTCGCAAAGATTTGAAATTATGTTAAAATTCATTGGCAGTCGCTAAGTGCTCTCTTTCTCAGCCTCAAGCTAAACAGACAGTTTCTAACTGTAATAATTGAGTTATTGTATTAAAATTTTCACATAACGTTAGAATTTTAATGATCCTATTGTAACAGAATTTTAATTTTTTAGATTTGGCCAGTGTTTATCATAAACAACGAAAATCAAATATTTACTGCCTTTGGAAGCCATTAGACAGGGAAGCTGCAACTGGTGCCGATTTCCGGGATGGGCGCTTAGCGGACTCCTTGACAGTTGCTGAGGAACATTATTGGACAGGTGGAATCATAGGCAGCGATGGACGACATGAAACACAGTACATACGTAATAAAGGTGAAGTGGTATATTTATAACGTAAAATGCTATAGATTTCATCGCAAGGAAAAGCGCGATGGATGTCTGTTAGACATAAATAACGCTCCTTTTTGACACAGGCTAGACTCCCATATTAATGGTCGATATCGAACTCTCAGTAATGAATATGCTCTCCTCGAACACTAGTGCTCTCATTCATGGAAGCTACAAAATTATTAAGAAGTCTTTGGAAGAAACTGTCAAACACACCCCTCCCCCTCCCCCCTGTGCCCCCTCTCCATCCTCCCGCCCAAGGCGGCTTTCAGTTCTTAGACTATTCGGGGAGACGGTGTTCGTTGGGAAACACTTCTGCCAAGAGCATCACAGGCATGCTCTGTATGGTTCAGGTTCAGGAGTACCAAGACCATCCCATACTTTCAATATCTTCACTTTCCAGTGTGTCCGGCACCTCAACGGTCCTGCGTGGGCGTGCACTGTCGTCCATAAATAGAAAATCGGAATCTACTGTACCCCTAAATAGAAATACACGATCCAGGATAATCTCCCTGCAATACCAATGTGCTGTAGCGGTACCATGCGCAAAGATAAGCAGCGTTGTTCGGCCACTGTGCGTAATGCCTGCCCACGCCCTATACGCCTAGCGCATATAGATCTTCATGAAGAGCAGTGTGTGACGTGTCCGCCTCTCCATCCACACCAACTAGTAGCAGAATCACTTACCCCAGTGAAACGGGATTCGTCGGAGAACATCACTCTGGACCACCGCTGCTGACGCCAACCAACATGATCGCTACATCAACGAACTCTTCCTTGACGACGGCGTGGTTGACATGAGATTCATTTCCGAGTATACAAACCAGCCTCATTTAATCGCTTTGAAATGATTCTAGTAGAGAGGTCTGTACGCCTAGCTTCAGTAAAGTCTGCAATATCTGTATGGGAATGAGATGTCTGTTTTTTTCGTCACTAGGGCGACGCATCGATCCTCTTGCACCGTCAATGACTTTTCTTAATCGCTAGAGGATACTTTTGGATACACACATTACTGTGGCCTCAAGACTGACCCATTGACCGGCTTTGATGCGTCCAAGTACTCGTCCACGATCGTAAGCACGCGAAGGATGTCTTGCAGACATGTTGCCGTACCAGACGGATTATCGCACTAATCGGTTCCACAACAGCTTCGTCACACACTGTACTGCATGAACTGTTGAGTGCATACAGAGCGTTCGTACACAGGCGTCGCTGCAGCTAACATATCCCAGCCGCTACATTTCCTTTTACTAACATCGGTCGGGTATTCCGTAGACATTGTCTACTGTTCCGTAGCAACTGGCATTTGTTCCTTAGCAAGTGTCAGTTGTTCCTTAACAGATGTCAAGCAATGACTAAGGATATGCCGAGCAAGGTTTTAAGAGATGGGAAGCACCTACAATTGTCAACAAGAGCGTTAGAAAGCTGCTGCGAAAGCGAAGAGATCTGCGAAGTTAAGGCCTATTTAACAAACGAAAGCTGAATGAAACTAAATTTAGCGTAAGGACAGCAAAGAGAGAAGCGTTCAGTGTATTAGAAGGGAAAAATTTTGCAAGCAATGTGACTAAACAACTTAAGAGATTTTGGTCTTATGTGAAGCAGTAAGAGAGTACATATCATTTATTCAGTTGTTCAGTGATCATACTGGTGCCAAAACGGAAGATGACAGAGAGATGATCGAAATATTGCATTGCATCTTCCGAAACGGTTTCACTAAGGAAGATCTCAATAAGGTTCCCTCTTTCGAACATTGCATGAACGCCAATTAGTTAGTTCGATGACCCTCTGATAAGCACCTAATTGTTCAGTAATCATGTAGACGTAGAGGTTGAATTTGGCACATATTGAGATGAGTCCTAGTGGAGTAGAAAAGCATCCAGAATCGCTTAATAACGGAATGAGGCTCAGCGCGAGGTCTCCCAATAGTAAACGTTTGCGTCCTCTGGAAACACTGCGATAAAAAGCGGCTAATCGTTACACAATTGGAATACAAAGCGAAATGAAAAAGAGAAAGAGCATCTGTCAGGCACAACATAAACATCAAGCGGAATCCTAATCATCAAGTGAATCACTAAAGCTAGACAACAAATACTCTGAGAATTTTGCCGCACGTGCAAATGGGACATACTGTACGTCCAAGAAACGCAACGGGACGAAGGAGAAATAAGACCACAATAGAATGTGCTTACTTGTGGGGCGGCGAGTAAGTTGTAAAAATATAATGAATTGCTGTATAAATGCTTGCATGTTGAATCAGTTTCTGGCTTTTAGAATGTTGTTAATGCTGTCTTTCGCCGTTCTCAACACTGGCTCTCTATTTACTTTTTAGCACCCAGAAAGTGATTTAACAAAACGTGAAGCCTGTAATTAGAGTTCCTAGTGCCCACTTCATCTGAGAATACAATTATAGCTGCAGCTTATAGCTCTGAGGAATTATGAGATTGTCCGGGATTTCTAATCAAAAACGATTTTCCAAAATAGTTGAGTATATTCTGAAGTTCACTGATAAAAAACACAAGTATCCTTTCAACCTAACTAACAGCAGTTCAGAGTCTAATGCGCTGATGCAACTATAAATGTCCGAATTAAATGTTGAAATGAATGCTCGCCATAATTTGATGAGAGTATTTCATCAAACGCCACGCTAAATAATTGGTAGAATGTCTGTCCCGCGACGGCACGTGAAAATACGACAATACGCAAACTGAAGCTAGATAATGAAAATCATCCCAGAATTAACCCTTCACTTGAAATGATTTCATGGTTCCGCGTATCTCTAGTAACTTAATACGGCACCCGAGGCTGTTTGTAGCAGTGATACCGATGCGACGCGACTCCCGACAGAGATGGCGTGTTATTCAGCGTCTGGAGAGAACTGGGGCCTTGCTTCCTCGCGCAGCGTTCTTATATATAAAGCCGCGGTGCGGACGGCTAAGGGAACGCCTGATCAAATCGGCTCTCCCGACTAGCCGCTGGGTTAGTAACGCACCACTTCAAGTTACATAATAATTTATAGCTTCTTTTGCTGATGGCCGATGAAGCTCTTAATTTAAACGTACATTCAGCACTCAGATAAGTATTGATAATAAAATTTTGACGTGGCTAAGTTAAATATTTTGGGCGAGAGAATTAATTTAATTACACTGCATGCAGTAGATGAGCTCTGAACTGGCCCTTTTGAGATCCGCTATCGCTATAATTTTATAGGTATTCAAAAGAAACTTTTCACATCTTCATAGTCATAGCGGACCTCCAACCTATTTAAATCTAAACATCCTAGCCTTATTTATTAGCCTACTTAATCTATCTTGCTTCCTTCAGTTTTGAGACGAAAACCACAAAATCATGAATTTCCACTAAAGTCTTAATTTGTGAAATCCAAAGTACTGTTTTTATTAAATCATTATGAAAGATGAATCTAAATATACATTTTGAAGTCTCTAGCTCTTTTCTGTTGCGCCAATGATTTTTTTAGAAGAACGTCCAAATTTCGAAAATGGCTGAAGTTATCGAACTGATATTTAACACACATTAATTTAGTATTATTCCTGACATGCTAGAAAAGTTTTAGGTCATTTGCTTGATTTTTAAGGTATTGCACAACATTTATGACATCAGAGCTAGTTACAGCAGACTGGCTGGCACACAATGGAAACTGATGTGAATTTACTACAGCGTGAGTAGGCTGCTTCCCTACATCACCCTCTACTTAATTTTTTTTTATGAATGTTAATGAATGAAAAAAATTTAATTACAAAAAGGGAAGCAAGAGTACAGTTTAACTCCCTATGAAAAATCAAAATTGTAGAAACATTAAAGAAAACTGATTACCTACATTAATTATTTAAATTGTGGGCATGTTCACTGCCTTTTAAACAATGTCATTACTCAAAATTTTAAGCAAAGTCAATGAAATATTTTGGCATACATATTACCTTAGACAAACAAACACATACAAATTGAAAAATTATGAAAATCTTAGATCCATTAAATACATTAAATACATTTTTACATACACAAATTCAAAGAAAATAACATGATACATAAACAGATGATTATCTCATAGCAGTCTTTTCTAAACCCGAAAGAAAAGTTCACAAATAATTTTTACACACGTGGTTGTAGCCGCATTGGCTGGCGTCCTACACTTCCATTCACAACGGTAGAGGAGGGGAAGTTGCTATGGTGTGCGTCCTTCACGTTCTCTCTAAATTACATCGGGGAAAGGGGAGGGGTCACTGTGAGTTGTGTCCAAGTCACTCCACGCTTTCACGCAGCTACCAGGCTGTCATTATCTGGTTTGTCCTGTAGAACAAACAAAAAGAGTGCCTCAGACTCTGTTCACTTAATATCTATAGGTGGGTCACAATGAAATGGGGATATATACATTTTATCCTTCAATATTTTGCTGGAACAAAGTTAACAGAACTTTTTCAGTTTTACTCTTACGGTTACTTAACTGTCCTAAAATCGTTAAACAAATGGCTCAAAACGCCTTTAGTTATGTACTAGAGAAAATTTATGCTCCTAAGGCATACAATCATAAATCATATTTAATCTGAATTTATTATCTGGGCCGGAACACTGAACCAATGCTCAGTACATTTCTGATACATTTGTATTTTAAGCACTTAACTGACTCATCTTTGATTACCTTATTCTTAGAGATAGTATGAGTATGATTAGTGGTTGTTTTCTCAGCTTCTTTGTACATGTGAGTAACTTTTGGTAATAGTACAGTTGTGAGTGTTCAAAACACACTACGTTTAGTTGACTACTAAATCCACTTATTGGTCCTCTGCTGTTGTCAGTTCCACATCTGCAATTAGGTACTTACTTACTTTGAAGTGTATTTATGCTGAGCTAAAATAATGTTTCACATCTGTCAGTATGTTATTTATTTATGTTGCTAGTGTATGTACTTATTTAACACTCACTCTATTAATATTTAAAGCATAGGATAGTACATTTATTTCATATTCATAGTGTATTGCAGCTGATTAGTTTGCTCACGTGGCAATCCATTTCCACTCGATCGGACGCTGAAACCTCAGGAAGTCTCTCTCAGACCTACCACTAAAGTGCATCAAGTAATTATGGACGAGCGTAATGCTAAACGTATAGGACACCATGAGCTGCTCTGTCTCATCTAACATAAGGGTACCTATGGTCGCATTCACGCCTCCAACTCATAACCTCAATACGTGTAGGTGTATAATGTCACACACTACACTAAAATAATGGCCAGCTCCAACCTTATAAATACTTCAGGGACGTGTCCTTCACGTCTCAACGACAAACACTGCTCAATTCTATTACACTGCCCTTCCTTGCTACACCAGGTGAGTTTAATCTTACAACTTATCTGCATATTTTTCCAAACACTAAGCAATCTCTTTCTTACTATTTATTAGTTAGCTCTAATGCATACACTAGGTTTCACTACCACTTCAGATCCTGCTTGTACATGAATTCATATATCTTTTTAAATTACTGTTGGTGGACCATTTCCAATAAAACAACACTTTGTACTTACTATATTACCAGGGTACTATACATAATTGTTACTCAAATACATTTGTATCTTAATTACGTCATACTTCCCTATAGTTTGTCACTATTAGGTTTGTCACATTAGGTATTTTTCTTCACTAATCGGTGGATAGAATGGTTACAGAACTCATGGCTTGATAGCCATGGCGGAAAATTTTTGTATTAGAAAGAAGGGGTCAAAACTTTGGTGGATAGAAAAGTTGAAGAATGAGTGAGACCTGAAAAGGAAAGAAGATCTCACACAGCTGGGACTGCACAGCTGCCACACTGTGTAGAGGTTACAGAACAACCTCCTCCCTACAGAATTCATTAGCTTAATGCTGGCTTGATAGTCATAACGGAAAATTTTAGTATTTGGAAAGAAAAGGTCGAAATTTTTGTGGACAGGAAAGAGGAAGAATGAGTGAGACCTGAAAGGGAAAGAAGATCTCACACAGCTGGGACTGCACAGCTGCCACACTGTGTAGAGGTTACAGAACAACCTCCTCCCTACAGCATTCATTCATAACCTTTGATCACGCCACGTCGATCTGAAAATACTTTATGATGCCTTTTTAGAACCTGTCTCAGTTCTTCCTTTTGATTAGCGGAAATTTTATCGATTTCCTGCAATTTAGCTTCTATTTTGTCCACAATAATTGCTTCTTCATCTTCTTCTGTGTTTAGCTTACTGTTACACCTTCGTCCCAATACCTCCTATTTTTCAGAACTCGTATAGGCAGCTCCCAAGTTTCATGATCAGTTACTACATGTTTATCACTAAAAGGTACTATAATTACTCCGGTTATTGGCAAGACCATTTTTAACTGGCTTTTTCAAAGTCAACAACACTCTGATATTTTGACAAGAAATCTATGCCATTTAAAACCTCAATACTGAGATTGTTTACAATTAAACATGGATGATCAATTAAATTACCATTAATGTTAAAGGGTAGTAAAGCTTCTTGCTTTACCGTTTTTGAAACCTTGCCAGTAGCACCAATTATTCTTAGTCCTGATACCCTCATTACTGTAAGCTTGTCTTTACCAGGTAATGCATCAAAGAAGGACTGAGATATTGCACTCACCTCACTTCCACTGTCTAAGAGACAACGTACATTGATACCCAACATATTCACTATTATTATAGGGTGGCTTATTCTAGGTTGTACAGGTGGTTCCTCAAATTCATCTAGTAGTTCCTTTTGGATTTGTCTCCAACTAAAGTGATCGACATCTGTCTTCATTAAATTTAGGTCACAGTGTGTAGGGGTTTCCTGAATTACATTTTCAGCTGCCTTTTCCAGTCGGTCTATTAATTTTAAATCGAAACACCGCACGACTTCATTACATTTAGTTTGCTGAACATAACCGAAGTTACTGTAGTCTGAGCGATTCTGCGTCTCCAGACCGGGCATAACACTAGTTACAGCTAAACCACTTTTACCATTATCGTCGGTTTCCTTCTCAAGTGACAACTGGTCACAGCTACTGGGTTCATCGACCCTCAACAGCCTACCTTCTACATTCTCACTTATCTCCTGTCCTAAATTTATTAGTACATTATCAACATCCTGCACAGGCACTTTAGATAAGAGCACATCATCTTCATCGTAAATATAAGCATGAATTTCTTCTGCTTCTTCACCTGTCAATTCAGTATTTTGTAGCTCCTCCCTATCGTTACACTGCTGCGCCTTCTCTTTCTCTTCCCACTTAGAAAGCGTCTCTAACACGGTATCTATCAAATACTGTGAGTGATCTAATATTTTTGCTGTATTCTTAGGTGCTACCGACTCTTCATCCACATGTTCAGTTTGAGTATTCTGATCTGTCTTACCAATTCCCGTAACTACTGGCTTAGGAAAAGTAACCGCCTGGTGAGCGTCAGTGTCCTCATAGACGGGAACTAGTTTTCCTGCCTCGGCCTACTACTGTTTCCTTTATTTTCATTATAGTTAGCTGGTATAGCATTACTTTCCGCGCTGTTGTTTACCTGCATAATTCTGTTTGGAACAACATTACTGTCATTTGGATGCCATTGTTGGTTCTGATAATTATTTCCCCAATTCCTACCTCTCTTAGGATGGCGAACACCTACTGTTCTGATATTTACATTGCCATTTTGCTCGTTCCTAAAATTACTATTATTGTTATTGGCATTTCTGTTATTACGTGCTTGCTCCTCATTGGCAGCAACACGTTCTACACGTTCCAAATATTCAATGAAACGATCCAGATTGTCTCTAGGGGCAGATATAATTCTAGTTTGCCAATACCATGGCAGTTTGGCTTCAAGACCTAGTATAATCATTTCTGGTTTTAGCTTTTCCGCCAAATGTGACAAACGTGAAATCCGTGACCTATCAAACTCTTTAATTGATTCCTTGCCTGCATTGAAGCGTTTTCCACTCCAAAATTCTCTCAACACTTCATTTTGCTTATTGCTAGACCAATACTCATTAATAAAAGCTGTTTTAAACTCCGCTAATGTTTTACACTTCAACATAACATCAGCTGACCAACGCATGGCGTCACCTGCTAAATGGCTTCTAATAAATGAGATTTTCTCTCGTTCAGACCAAGTTGGTGGAATCACATCTTCAAAATCGTTCCAGAAATCTAGCGGGTGGATATTTTTATCTGGATCAAACCGCAAAAACTGCCGACACCCGATAAAAGCGGCATTTGCAGCTACAACTTGCTGTATACTACCATTACCAGAAGTTACTGAAGCTACTTAACTCTCAATGTTAGCAATGTTAGTACTAATATTTTCTACTTTCATTTCCACATTATCTACTCTTTGTACAATATGAGTAGTATCAGTTTTGATTGCATCTATGTCTGCTTGACATATGTTTACTTTTATATTAACATCTTTAAATCTATCTGAGCACAGTTCAGACTCCGCCTCGATCTTTTCTGTTAACTTGTGCTCCAGCTTTGCATCTTCCATTTGGAAGTCCTTGCGAACCTCAGCAACTTCGGATTTTACTGTTTTATACATTTCAGAAAATTGTTGAGCAACCTTTTTCTTAATATCCTCATGGTTGGAATCAATTTTATAATTCAAACTGTGTAGATCCTCTTTCAACTTATTGCAACCAGCCTTGAAGGTATCGTCCATTACCTCCAATCGTTTATTAAAATTTGTTTGGCTGGCCACAATCTCAGACTTTAATTCAGCATTACTGTTTTTGACCTCAGCTATTTCAGACTTTAATTCAGCATTACTGCTTTTGACCTGTTCACTTATTTCAGACTTTAATTCAGCTGTCATTTGTGCATTACTGGCAGCTATTGCTTGTAATATAACATTTAAATCGATAGCCCCAGCATCATTGGGTTGCTTACTAGCTGGCTTTTTATCACACTCAGGTGACAAAAAACTAGCTCCAATACCAGAATCATCAAAACTAAATGAAGCTTCTGATTGATTAGTCATATCTAACTTCTCCTTCTTAAGCTCTACCATCTCTGATGACTGTTTCATTTTTAATTCATCAGAGAAATTATCATTCAATAAATTTACAATTTCTACTTTCTGCTTTACTACAGGGATCTCTATTATTGAATCATTGCCCCTTCGCACACTACTGTCAGGAGACAATACTTCATATTTCACTTTAACATTACTACTTTCATGCATGTTTATACTTGAAACGTTGTCTGAATTTACAGTTCCCTCAACAGACATAGGTTCTGATATAAGTTTAAACTCCATTTCTTTTGGCGGTTCCATCGCCGACAGTCTTTTAGTGCAGGTTAGTAAAATTTTTAACAGCTTTTCACTTAACTTAGTTCCTTCTGCACGACGTTGTCTGCGCGGCGTACCAGGATTACTGATGCGACGTGGCACGTTGAACTGCAGACGGCACTCCGACGGCTGTTGTGTGTTTGCGTGGCCCGTAACTGCAGGCGCGGCTCTGGCTGCTGCGGCCGACGACTGCGGTACGGCAAAACTGGCTTCTCGCAATGCCGGCAGCACCGCTAGACTCAGTGCCAGCTCCGTCAATCCAGATGCGTTGTTAATCCAATTGCGTCGTCCACATGCACACGTAACACTTTCACTGTTCCATTACTCAGCTGCGTGTCGCATTCCACTCGCGAATCCGAATAGTAAAAAAAAAATCACTTTCACTTAGTTGATTTCCCGGCCGATGCACCATATGTGGGGCGGCGAGTAAGTTGTAAAAATATAATGAATTGCTGTATAAATGCTTGCATGTTGAATCAGTTTCTGGCTTTTAGAATGTTGTTAATGCTGTCTTTCGCCGTTCTCAACACTGGCTCTCTATTTACTTTTTAGCACCCAGAAAGTGATTTAACAAAACGTGAAGCCTGTAATTAGAGTTCCTAGTGCCCACTTCATCTGAGAATACAATTATAGCTGCAGCTTATAGCTCTGAGGAATTATGAGATTGTCCGGGATTTCTAATCAAAAACGATTTTCCAAAATAGTTGAGTATATTCTGAAGTTCACTGATAAAAAACACAAGTATCCTTTCAACCTAACTAACAGCAGTTCAGAGTCTAATGCGCTGATGCAACTATAAATGTCCGAATTAAATGTTGAAATGAATGCTCGCCATAATTTGATGAGAGTATTTCATCAAACGCCACGCTAAATAATTGGTAGAATGTCTGTCCCGCGATGGCACGTGAAAATACGACAATACGCAAACTGAAGCTAGATAATGAAAATCATCCCAGAATTAACCCTTCACTTGAAATGATTTCATGGTTCCGCGTATCTCTAGTAACTTAATACGGCACCCGAGGCTGTTTGTAGCAGTGATACCGATGCGACGCGACTCCCGACACAGATGGCGTGTTATTCAGCGTCTTGGAGAGAACTGGGGCCTTGCTTCCTCGCGCAGCGTTCTTATATATAAAGCCGCGGTGCGGACGGCTAAGGGGCACTCGTGACCGGGATACTCTCACTCGCCACCGGCAATTACAGCGACATATCTGGAACCTCCTTACAGCAAAGAAACGCCGGGACTGGCGTCAGACATGCACACGCCTCAACTCCACCCTCCCTGTATACTCCTACAAGTACTGGTCAGCCTTCCACCGCCTTACTGGTAGCCATCCCACCCCGCATTACCCCATCCTCCATGACGATCGACCCTTTCCTGACAACCTCAGTAAGGCTAACCATTTTGCTTCCCACCTGTCCGAGGTCTTCTCCATTCCTGACGATCCTCATTTTGATTACTCCCTCTTCCCCACTGTCCTTGACCGCACTGACAACTCTGTCCCCCCACTCGCCCCTAGCTTCCAGTACTTGGATCGGCTACCCCCCTCCGACATCAACACTCCCATCACCATGCAAGACATCACACTCGTCCTCCGCTCCAAACGAAACACCGCCCCTGGTCATGATGGCATCACCTACCGTCACCTCAAGGAATCCCCCCCATCCTTCCTGTCTGTCCTTGCTACCCTGAACAATGTCCTCCTCTCCACTGGATTTTACCCTGACCTGTGGAAGACTTTCCGTGTCCTGCTGTTCCCTAAGCCTAACAAACCCCCCTCTGCTACCTCTTCCTATCGTCCCATCTGCTTCACCTCCGTGTTCAGTAAGGTCTTTGAGGCCATCCTCTCTCGCCGTATCCACCGCCACCTTAACCAGCACCGCCTCCTTCCTCTTACCCAATGTGGCTTCCGGCCTTCCTTCTCTGCTGACGACCAGCTCCTTAACCTTACCCATCTTCTTTCCCTCCACCTTAACTCCCGTCGCTCTGCTATCTTTGTTTCCCTTGATCTCCAGAACGCCTATGACCGTGTCTGGCATCCCGGGCTCCTTTTCAAACTCCAGACCTATGCTCTCCCCATCAACTTCGTCCGTCTCGTTGCTTCCTTCCTCTCCCATCGTCCCTCCTATGTGACTATCCACAATTCCAACTCCCGTACTTTCTACCCCTCTGCCGGCGTGCCCCAAGGTTCTGTCCTTTCCCCTCTCCTCTATCTCCGGTACACTGCTGATATGCCCAAACCTCCCCCTCCTGTTCATCTTCTCCAGTTCGCTGATGACACCGCCTTCCTAGCCCTTTATCCTACCCTTCAACGGTCCCAACTTACCCTCCAAACCCACCTTGACCACTTCACCGCTTGGTGCAACCAGTGGTTCCTCCGTGTTAATCCCTCCAAGAGCCAGGCGATCATCATAGGCCGCACCACCCGCTCCTTCCGCCTCCATGATTTCTACCTCACCATTTACGGCTGTCCTATCCACCTCACTCCTACCCTCAAATACCTTGGCCTCACACTCGACCGCCACCTCACCTGGACTCCCCATCTCCTTACCATCCAAAACAAAGCTCACAATCGCCTCCGCCTCCTGAAACTCCTGTCCGGCCGGACGTGGGGTCTGCATCCTTCCACCATCCTTCACACCTACAAATCCATGATCCGCCCCATCCTTTGTTATGCCAGCATCGCTTGGATTTCCGCCCCTCCCCGGTTCTATAAAGCCCTCCAAATCCTCGAGCACCATGCACTCCGCCTCGCCTTCTGCATCCGCCTTCCGTCCCCCACGCGCATCCTCTATGACCTCATCCCCTTCCCCCACCTTCTCCTTTTCCTTGAACACATCCGCACACTATATATTGTCCGCCGCCTTGATCCCCCTCACCCCCTGGTGTCACTCTTCCTCTCCACTCCCAACCAGTTGCCGCACCTTTACCGTTGTGTCCCTCCCTCTCTCCATCTCCACACCCTCCATCTCCTTTCCCAACACAACTTCCACCGTCTACCACTCCCGGATGATGAGCTTCGCCCTGACATCTACCCTTCCTACCAACTCTAACCCCCTCTTCCTGCCTCCTCCTCAGGGCTCCCTCTCCTCCCCCTCCCTCCTTCTGAGCGGATTTCCCCTCCTACTCCCCGTCCATCTCTTGTGCCTTCTTTCAGTGTCTCTGCGCTCCCTCCTGCCCTGTCTTCCCTTTTCCTCTCCCGCCCCATGTGTCTCCTGCCTCTTCGTGAACCCACGGTTGCCCCTCCTCTCTTCATCCCGCCGCTTCCCCAGCTGCCCCGTGCTCTCCCCTCCTTTTCCATCCTCTCTGACCTTTCCCTCGGCAGGTCCCGCCTGGTAGTTTTATTCCTCGTCGTGTGTGCTCCAAGTGGGTTTTAAGTGTGTTGTTTCGGAGTGTTTTTTATACTGTGGCCAACTTTTAACCTGTGCATGCGCATCCAGTGTCTTCTCTGTGTTTTAAGAATCGCCAACTGTGTTTTTTAACTTTCTGGTGACTTTTTTAATTGTTCCCAATGAACTTCTACATGACAGTGTATTTTTACCTCCATTTTCTTCCCTTACTCTGTTTTATGTTCCCCTTTTTTATCTCCTTATGTATGTATTAATTTATTCTTGTTTTAGTTACCATGTCACTCGGCTGAAGAGCGGCGGATTGTGCTGCTGACAGCCCTTTTGAGATCCGCTATCGCTATAATTTTATAGGTATTCAAAAGAAACTTTTCACATCTTCATAGTCATAGCGGACCTCCAACCTATTTAAATCTAAACATCCTAGCCTTATTTATTAGCCTACTTAATCTATCTTGCTTCTTTCAGTCTTGAGACGAAAACCACAAAATCATGAATTTCCACTAAAGTCTTAATTTGTGAAATCCAAAGTACTGTTTTTATTAAATCATTATGAAAGATGAATCTAAATATAAATTTTGAAGTCTCTAGCTCTTTTCTGTTGCGCCAATGATTTTTTTAGAAAAACGCCCAAATTTCGAAAATGGCTGAAGTTATCGAACTGATATTTAACACAAATTAATTTAGTATTATTCCTGACATGCTAGAAAAGTTTTAGGTCATTTGCTTGAATTTTAAGGTATTGCGCAACATTTATGACGTCAGAGCTAGTTACAGCAGACTGACTGGCACACAATGGAAACTGATGTGAATTTACTACAGCGTGAGTAGGCTGCTTCCCTACATACTGTACAAATTTCACCCCCTAAATATGGCAGCGCACCCTTCAGAAAACCTGTTATAGCCGTGATATCGACAAACCGGGTCGAATGAAGCAACAGCGAGCTGCCTACAATCTAATGCAACAGTTTAACCGTGAAATCTACACGAACCCCTTGAGGAGGAGCTCAGCCTGATACTACGAAAAACTTATAAAGCGAGAAAGCATTTCGTCACACACTACGTGGGGCTACAAAAAAAGGGATGGAAGAGGCCATGTATTGGAACAATGGGCTAGAGCTGCCTTGCTCCTTTAACAGCAAAACTTGGAAGTGTGGAAACAGCCCGGACAGCTGCTTCGCCAGTGCAAAGTGCGCTAGCGATGCCTGAAAACCGTAGGCGTGCCCACCCCTAAAATATAACACAGGGTAATTGAAATCCGGATGTATGTTGATGTTCGAACAACAAAAATACGATTTCACAGAAAGATCAATGCCGAAAAGGACACATTGATAGAATATTCTAAAGATTTAGATGCAGAAACAAAGAATCTCAGTCCAATACCAGGAAAATAGGAAAACTTCGTAGAGATTGTTCACTAAACTTTCAATTGACGTATTCCGCGAGGTTACTGGCAATAGATTATCCCAGGCGGTGTAGGCGAATCGAAGAACAACCTGAATAAATATGAAGCATTATACAATTGGAACTATCTTGATGAAACAATTAACTACATCTACATCTACATCTACATTGATACTCCGCAAGCCACCCAACGGTGTGTGGCGGAGGGCACTTTACGTGCCACTGTCATTACCTCCCTTTCCTGTTCCAGTCGCGTGTGGTTCGCGGGAAGAGCGACTGTCTGAAAGCCTCCGTGCGCGCTCTAATCTCTCTAATTTTACATTCGTGATCTTCTCGAGAGGTATAAGTAGGGGGAAGCAATATATTCGATACCTCATCCAGAAACGCACCCTCTCGAAACCTGGCGAGCAAGCTACACCGCGATGCAGAGCGCCTCTCTTGCAGAGTCTGCCACTTGAGTTTATTAAACATCTCCGTAACGCTATCACGGTTACCAAATAACCCAGTGACGAAACGCGCCGCTCTTCTTTAGATCTTCTCTATCTCCTCCGTCAACCCGACCTGGTACGGATCCCACACTGATGAGCAATACTCAAGTATAGGTCGAACGAGTGTTTTGTAAGCCACCTCCTTTGTTGATGGACTACATTTTCTAAGCACTCTCCCAATGAATCTCAACCTGGTACCCGCCTTACCAACAATTAGTTTTATATGATCATTCCACTTCAAATCGTTCCGTACGCATACTCCCAGATATTTTACAGAAGTAACTGCTACCAGTGTTTGTTCCGCTATCATATAATCATACAATAAAGGATCCTTCTTTCTATGTATTCGCAATACATTACATTTGTCTATGTTAAGGGTCAGTTGCCACTCCCTGCACCAAGTGCCTATCCGCTGCAGATCTTCCTGTATTTCGCTACAATTTTCTAATGCAGCAACTTCTCTGTATACTACAGCATCATCCGCGAAAAGCCGCATGGAACTTCCGACACTATCTACTAAGTCATTTATATATATTGTGAAAAGCAATGGTCCCATAACACTCCCCTGTGGCACGCCAGAGGTTACTTTAACGTCTGTAGACGTCTCTCCATTGATAACAACATGCTGTGTTCTGTTTGCTAAAAACTCTTCAATCCAGCCACACAGCTGGTCTGATATTCCGTAGGCTCTTACTTTGTTTATCAGGCGACAGTGCGGAACTGTATCGAACGCCTTCCGGAAGTCAAGAAAAATAGCATCTACCTGGGAGCCTGTATCTAATATTTTCTGGGTCTCATGAACAAATAAAGCGAGTTGGGTCTCACACGATCGCTGTTTCCGGAATCCATGTTGATTCCTACATAGTAGATTCTGGGTTTCCAGAAATGACATGATACGCGAGCAAAAAACATGTTCTAAAATTCTACAAGAGATCGACGTAAGAGATATAGGTCTATAGTTTTGCGCATCTGCTCGACGACCCTTCTTGAAGACTGGGACTATCTGTGCTCTTTTCCAATCATTTGGAACCCTCCGTTCCTCTAGAGACTTGCGGTACACGGCTGTTAGAAGGGGGGCAAGTTCTTTCGCGTACTCTGTGTAGAATCGAATTGGTATCCCGTCAGGTCCAGTGGACTTTCCTCTATTGAGTGATTCCAGTTGCTTTTCTATTCCTTGGACACTTATTTCGATGTCAGCCATTTTTTCGTTTGTGCGAGGATTTAGAGAAGGAACTGCAGTGCGGTCTTCCTCTGTGAAACAGCTTTGGAAAAAGGTGTTTAGTATTTCAGCTTTACGCGAGTCATCCTCTGTTTCAATGCCATCATCATCCCGTAGTGTCTGGATATGCTGTTTCGAGCCACTTACTGATTTAACGTAAGACCAGAACTTCCTAGGATTTTCTGTCAAGTCGGTACATAGAATTTTACTTTCGAATTCAATGAACGCTTCACGCATAGCCCTCCTTACGCTAACTTTGACATCGTTTAGCTTCTGTTTGTCTGAGAGGTTTTGGCTGCGTTTAAACTTGGAGTGGAGCTCTCTTTGCTTTCGCAGTAGTTTCCTAACTTTGTTGTTGTACCACGGTGGGTTTTTCCCGTCCCTCACAGTTTTACTCGGCACGTACCTGTCTAAAACGCATTTTACGATTGCCTTGAACTTTTTCCATAAACACTCAACATTGTCAGTGTCGGAACAGAAATTTTCGTTTTGATCTGTTAGGTAGTCTGAAATCTGCCTTCTATTACTCTTGCTAAACAGATAAACCTTCCTCCCTTTTTTTATATTCCTATTAACTTCCATATTCAGGGATGCTGCAACGGCCTTATGATCACTGATTCCCTGCTCTGTACATACAGATTCGAAAAGTTCGGGTCTGTTTCTTATCAGTAGGTCCAATATGTTATCTCCACGAGTCGGTTCTCTGTTTAATTGCTCGAGGTAATTTTCGGATAGTGCACTCAGTATAATGTCACTCGATGCTCTGTCCCTACCACCCGTCCTAAACATCTGAGTGTCCCAGTCTATATCTGGTAAATTGAAATCTCCACCTAAGACTATAACATGCTGAGAAAATTTATGTGAAATGTATTCCAAATTTTCTCTCAGTTGTTCTGCCACTAATGCTGCTGAGTCGGGAGGTCGGTAAAAGGAGCCAATTATTAACCTAGTTCGGTTGTTTAGTGTAACCTCCACCCATAATAATTCACAGGAACTATCCACTTCTACTTCACTACAGGATAAACTACTACTAACAGCGATGAACACTCCACCACCGGTTGCATGCAATCTATCCTTTCTAAACACCGTCTGTACCTTTGTAAAAATTTCGGCAGAATTTATCTCTGGCTAGTGTGGAACTATGTTAGTGGAAATGCTGAGCGAGGCAAGACAGAGGAAGTGGATTGAAACCCTGGAAGGAACGGACAGGACCCAAACAGTAGCACATGGAGCTTAATGAAAAAGCTCAAGGCATCCAAACAACCGTCAAAAGTGACACCAGACCGGGTTTCCAACCAAATCTGTCTAAATGGAAAATCCATCAAAAGACGCCGGAAGAACAAAATAAGCAGACTTCCACAGCGCTGATCAAATAACTTCTTTGTGCCATTTGAATTAAAAGAACTCAGCGTAGGTCTAAACTGAATGTAAATTGGGAAAGTAGCTAAGGTCCACATCGTTTGTCTAGAACAGAGAAAACACGATGGCTCTGAGGCCTGCCTTGAGAGTTGCAAGATCCAAAATATGTGAAGAACAGCAGATGTAGTAGCGCTGTTCAAAACCTGGGAAAGATCCAGAAACCCCAGGGAACTGTCGCCTAACATCGCTCTTAAACCATTCATATAAGCTGTATGAACGACTGCGACTCAAAGCTCATCAGCTAACAGGTCTGCTCCTGGCCAGGCAAATTTTGTAACAGCCACACCTTGACCATTAGTGAAAACGTTCAGGAATAACATCAAAACAAATAACAGGACTAGACTCGTGTGACATAAGCTCTGCAGAGGACACTGAACCATAGATCGCTCATGACAAAACAGTATGACACACTTAAAGATTACCGGTTTGTAAAAAATCCTTGCTCCAAAACAGTGTTTTCTATATCACACCGCAGATCAGAAAGAGCCGATGGCAAAGGCAGAAAAATTGGCCTGCCATGTAACGTTACGCGTATGTAGAAGGGCGATTTAGCCGCCTAAAATTGACACAAGGTAAGGAAAAATTGTTTTTGGGCTGAACGCTAGCTGGTCGAGGGGACAGGGCGCGCCGCAGCAGGTCCAAGTAGGCAACCCAAACAGACAAGTCCAAGTACAAAGACGAGCAGCGTCGCCGGAAATGCGTAAATCCCAAGGATGGGAATTTGGACGGCTGTTCCTCGCATATCCTTTGTGCGGGAGTTGCACCAACAAAGGTAGAGTGTCGGACAAGATCAAAGATGGCTTCTTAAAAATCTTGGAAATCTATAATAATTCACAGTCAAGTATTACAGCAAATCTAAATACATTGCGATCTCAGAAAAACTGGGTGCACCCAGTGACAAAGCGATATTTTCAATATCTTCAGAACTACAATAGTTAATATTTACAGTGACTAAACATCTGTCTGAACTGCCAAATTTTAATCACTTCATGTAATTTCAACGAACAATGTCTCAGATGATAGAATTGTCATCGTAACTGAATGTCACTCATCTATATCTATTCCATTTATTCAATTATAGCGTCTCTTATACATTTTCAGAGCTTAAATATTTGTCCACAATTGTGTAGTAAATGAATGTTGTTGTTGTGGTCTTCAGTCCTGAGACTGGTTTGATGCAGCTCTCCATGCTACTCTATCCTGTGCAAGCTTTTTCATCTCCCAGTACCTACCGCAACCTACATCCTTCTTAATCTGCTTAGTGTATTCATCTCTTGGTCTCCCTCTACGATTTTTACCCTCCACGCTGCCCTCCAATACCAAATTGGTGATCCCTTGATGCCTCAACACATGTCCTACCAACTGCTCCCTTCTTCTAGTCAAGTTGTGCCACAAACTTCTCTTCTCCCCAATCCTCTTCAATAATTCCTCATTAGTTACGTGATCTACCCATCTAATCTTCAGCATTCCTCTGTAGCACTACATTTCGAAAGATTCTATTCTCTTCTTGTCCATACTATTTATCGTCCATGTTTCACTTCCATACATGGCTACACTCCATACAAATACTTTCAGAAACAACTTCCTGTCACTTAAATCTATACTCGACGTTAACAAATTTCTCTTCTTCAGAAACGCCTTCCTTGCTATTGCCAGTTTACATTTTATATCCTCTCTACTTCGACCATCATCAGTAATTTTGCTCCCCAAATAGCAAAACTCATTTACTACATTAAGTGTCTCATTTCCTAATCTAATTCCCTCAGCATCATCCGATTTAATTCGACTACATTCCGTTATCCTCGTTTTGCTTTTGTTGATGTTCATCTTATACCCTCCTTTCAAGACACTATCCATTCCGTTCAACTGCTCTTCCAAGTCCTTTGCTATCTCTGACAGAATTACAATGTCATTGGCGAACCTCAAAGTTTTTATTTCTTCTCCATGGATTTTAATACCTACTCCGAATTTTTCTTTTGTTTCCTTCACTGCTTGCTCAATATACAGATTGAATAACATCGGGGAGAGACTGCAACCCTGTCTCACTCCCTTCCCAACCACTGCTTCCCTTTCATGCCCCTCGATTCTCATAACTGACATCTGGTTTATGTAAAAATTGTAAATAGCCTTTCGCTCCCTGTATTTTACCCCTGACACCTTCAGAATTTGAAAGAGAGTATTCCAGTCGACATTCTCAAAAGCTTTCTTTAAGTCTACAAATGCTGGAAACATAGGTTTGCCTTTCCTTAATCTAGCTTCTAAGATAAGTCGTAGGGTCAGTATTGCCTCATGTGTTCCAACATTTCTACGGAATCCAAACTGATCTTCCCCGAGGTCAGCTTCTACCAGTTTTTCCATTCGTCTGTAAAGAATTCGCGTTAGTATTTTCAGCTGTGACTTATTAAACTGATAGTTCGGTGATTTTCACATCTGTCAACACCTGCTTTCTTTGGGATTGGAATTATTGTATTCTTCTTGATGTCTGAGGGTATTTCGCCTGTCTCATACATCTTGCTCACCAGATGGTAGAGTTTTGTCAGGACTGGCTCTCCCAAGGCTGTCAGTAGTTCTAATGGAATGTTATCTACTCCTGGGGCCTTGTTTCGACTTAGGTCTTTCAGTGCTCTGTCAAACTCTTCACGCAGTATCATATCTCCCATTTCATCTTCATCTACCTCCTCTTCCATTTCCATAATACTGTGCTAAAGAACATCGCCCCTGTATGGACCCTCTATATACTACTTCCACCTTTCTGCTTTTCCTTCTTTGCTTAGAACTGGGTTTCCATCTGAGCTCTTGATATTCATGCAAGTGGTTCTCTTTTCTCCAAAGGTCTCTTTAATTTTCCTGTAGGCAGTATCTGTCTTACCCCTCATGAGATAAGCCTCTACATACTTACATTTGTCCTCTAGTCATCCCTGCTTAGCCATTTTGCACTTTCTGTCGATCTCATTTTTGAGACGTTTGTATTCCTTTTTGCCTGTTTCACTTGCTGCATTTTTATATTTTCTCCTTTCATCAATTAAATTCAATATCTTTTCTGTTACCCAAGGATTTCTACTACCCTCGTCTCCTTACCTACTTGATCCTCTACTGCCTTCACTATTTCATTCCTCAAAGCTACCCATTCATCTTCTACTGTATTTCTTTCCCCCATTGCTGTCAATTGTTCCCTTATGCTCTCCCTGAAACTCTGTACAACCTCTGGTTCTTTCAGTTTATCCAGGTCCCATCTCCTTAAATTCCCACGTTTTTGCAGTTTCTTCAGTTTTAATCTACAGTTCATAATCAACAGATTGTGGTCAGAGTCCACATCTGCCCCTGGAAATGTCTTACAATTGAAAATCTGGTTCCTAAATCTCTGTCTTACCATTATATAATCTATTCGAAACCTTTTAGTATCTCCAGGGTTCTTCCATGTATACAACCTTCTTTCATGATTCTTGAACCAAGTGTTAGCTATGATTAAGTTATGCTCTGTGCAAAATTCTATCAGGCGGCTTCCTCTTTCATTTCTTAGCCCCAATCCATATTCACCTACTACGTTTCCTTCTCTTCCTTTTCCTATTCTCGAATTCCAGTCACCCATGACTATTAAATTTTGATCTCCCTTCAGTACCTGAATAATTTCTTTTATCTCATCATACTTTTCATCAATTTCTTCATCATCTGCAGAGCTAGTTGGCATATAAACTTGTACTACTGTAGTAGGCGTGGGCTTCGTGTCTATCTTGGCCACAATAATGCGTTCACTGTGCTGTTTGTAGTAGCTTACTCGCACTCCTATTTTTTATTCATTATTAAACCTACTCCTGCATTAGCCCTATTTGATTTTGTATTTATAACCCTGTATTCACCTGACCAAAGTTCTTGTTCCCCCTGCCACCGAACTTCACTAATTCCCACTATATCTAACTTTAACCTATCCATTTCCCTTTTTAAATTTTCTAACCTATCTGCCCGATTAAGGGATCTGACATTCCACGCTCCGATGCGTAGAATGCCAGTTTTCTTTCTCCTGATAACGATGTCCTCTTGAGTAGTCCCCTCCTGGAGATCCGAATGGGGGACTATTTTACCTCCGGAATATTTTACCCAAGAGGACGCCATCATCATTTAATCATACAATAAAGCTCCATGCCCTCGGGAAAAATTACGGCTGTAGTTTCCCCTTGCTTTCAGCCGTTCGCAGTACCAAAACAGCAAGGCCGTTTTGGTTAGTGTTACAGGGCCAGACCAGCCAATCATCCAGACTGTTGCCCCTGCAACTACTGGAAAGGCTGCTGACCCTCTTAAGGAACCACACGATTGTCTGGGCTCTCAACAGATACCCCTCCGTTGTGGTTACACCTACGGTACGGCTGTCTGTATCGTTGAGGCACACAAGCCTCCTCACCAACGGCAAGGTCCATGGTGATACATTACCCGTGTTAAGGTGGAACGTTTATCAATTGCGGATAAGGTCTATATCGTGTTGAGGTATGGCTATTGTGATCAAAATGCCCAGCGGGCGTATGCTATGTATGCTGCTCGGTATCCTGGACGATATCATCCAAGTGTCCGGACCGTTCGCCGGATAGTTACGTTAATTAAGGAAACAGGATGTGTCCAGCCACATGTGAAACGTAAACCACGACCTGCAACAAATGATGATGCCCAAGTAGGTGTTTCAGCTGCTGTCACGGCAAATCCGCACATCACTAACAGACAAACTGCGCGAGAATCGGGAATCTCAATAATGTAGGTGTTGAGAATGCTACATCAACATCGATTGCACCCGTACCATATTTCTATGCACGAGGAATTGCATGGCGACGACTTTGAACGTCGTGTACAGCTCTGCCACTGGGCACAAGAGAAATTACGGGACGATGACAGATTTTTTGCATGCGGTCTATTTAGCGACGAAGCGTCATTTACTAACAGCGGTAACGTAAACCGGCATAATATGCACTATTGGGCAACGGAAAATCCACGGTGGCTGCGACAAATGGAACATCAGCGAACTTGGCGGGTTAATGTATGGTGCGGCGTTATGGGAGGAAGGATAATTGGCCCCCATTTTATCTATGGCAATCTAAATGGTGCAATATATGCTGATTTCCTACCCAATGTTCTACCGATGTTACTACAAGGTGTTTCACTGCATGACAGAAGGGCGATGTACTTCCAACATGATGGATGTCCGGCTCATAGCTTGCGTGTGGTTGAAGCGGTATTGAATAGCATATTTCATGACAGGTGGATTGGTTGCACGTTCACCTGATCTGACGTCCCCGTATTTCTTTCTGTGGGGAAAGCTGAAGGATATTTGCTATCGTGATCTACCGACAACGCCTGACAACATGCGTCAGCGCATTATCAGTGCATGTGTGAACAATACGGAAGGCGAACTACTCACTGTTGAGAGGAATGTCATTACAGGTATTGACAAATACATTGAGGTTGACGGACATCATTTTCAGCATTTATTTCATTGATGCGGTATTTACAGGTAATCACGCTGTAACAGCATGAATGCTCAGAAATGATAAGTACGCAAAGGTACATGTATCACATTGGAACAACCGAAATAAAATGTTCAAACGTACTTACGTTCTGTATTTTAATTTAAAAAACCTACCTGTTACCAACTGTTCTTGTAAAATTGTGAGACATATATTTTTAACTATTACAGAGCCATCTATCACAAAGCGAAAAAGTGGTCCAACTAAAACATTCATATTTCTTTACGCACTACTCGAATATGTAATGAAAAATGGGGGTTCCTATTAAAAAAAAAAAACCGCAGTTGGTATCCGTTTGACCTATGGCAGCGCCACCTGGCTGGCGAATATCATAGCACCATCTGGTTTTCCCCTTCAAGCTAGACAAGTTTCGTTCTTTGTAGTTTTTTCGTTTGACGCTTATTTCGTGAGATATTATGCCCGGTCACGATCAATGGACCACCCTGTACATTAGAAATCCTGACTGATGATGGATGAGCGTGGGGGTGGAGGTGCATTTAAAGATTAAGTCTGTAAATTTTTCTTCAATAAATCGAAAGTAGTGGTCTCTAGCGAAAGCGTATCCCTATATAAGGTATAACTACATTAAATTTCCTACAAAAAGACACCACTCATTTTTACTCTAGAGCTAACAGTTTGCGCGTAGCCACCGAGAGAATCTGAAAATCCCAAGCATGGTATTCGAAAGCCAGATTTAACATTGCGGGCTACATAAAAGATCAGTAGGGAAAGCTTAATCACCATTCTACATCGTTTTTCAAGGGGGCATCACCATCGTTGACATGGTGGGCAGGTTTTTTCCACATAAGGAGCTTACAAAAACGTGCCTCACACTCATTTCTAACTGTCGTCTTCAATCGTCTGAAATGATTAATTGTGATCATTGATTCACTGTCGCAAAATACTAAAAGTTGGACATACTCTGTACATAATGTGGTAAGAGCGCATGGATACGCAGTGCAGAGCGTTCAAAAGACTGTACGCACGCAGGTCACACCGTGTAAAATCTCCTTTTTCTACTGCCACAGCGTTAATATTTCGCGAAGATTGGGAGCACATTTTTGCTGCTATTCATGAGGACTTAGTGGATTGTCTGTTACAGAGAGGATGTGCTGTAACAGGGGAAAAGGATGTGCACACTAATAATTATGTTGTTGGGAACTTCTGCACGGTCGATCCTGGTGACACTAAGCAATGGATTCCAAGTAGTGGTTGAAAATTTTTGTCAACAACGGTGATCATCTCACCCATCTAGGAACGTTATCGGAAACACCATTAAAATCTCCGTTTACATGCTTGTCGGAATGAATTTTTCACACTGCAGCGGAGTGTGCACTGATGTGAAACTTCCTGGCAGCTTACAACCGTGTACCGGACCGCGAGTCGAACACGGGACCTTTGCCCATCGTAGGCGAGAGCTCTTCCCCGTTACAGCCAAAGTTCCCGGGTTCGAGTCCCGGTCCGGCACATAGTTTTTAAGCTGCCAGTAAGATCCTTAGTTGTCGAAGTTCTTTCACTAGCAGTGCCTAGAATGAAATCCTTAACCATAGTGTCGCTGAATCGGTTCAGTATACTGCAGTTTTACAGTCGAGGTACACTTATGTGCGAAAGGAAAGATTTCGTCCCAGGATTCTGCATTAATCCTGCCCAGGTTGAGTGCTACTTGGTGCTTCCTGATGTACGGGAAAATTTTTAAAGGTCACGTCTCACCGTTTTACATAGTTTCACTCTAATTTTCGGCATGATGACATTGTTTGTTCCTACATACCACAGCTCCGCAAGTTAAGTTCAAAGGAACTCAAAAAGGGATCTGAAACTTTTTACTTTCTATTGAATGCTGCGCTGTGCTTCAGAGTGACACTGATACATGACACTGTTGTTCATCGTAGTCACCAAATCTCTGTAAACGAAGCTCTCTAAATTCTACGGATCGTGTAAGTCCTCCTTCGGTCATGGAGCCATTCGACAGCCGTTGTGTGGATGTCCTCATCATTGGAAAATGTGTGACTGTTGCTGATCAGTTCCTCGCCTGCCTGCACGTCGTCTTCTGTAGTCGATGTCGTTAGCCTTTCTTCGTCATCTGTATCACCCACGTTTGCGCGGTCTGGATCAAATTGTTGCCACCGTTTCACTAAGGCTCGACGCAACATTGCACTTGATCCATGTACCGCCAGAATTTCTTGTTGAATCTCTGTGAAATTCTGACGTTTCGCCCACAATAGTCGTACGATCCGGCGTACTTCTCGTGCGTAGCACGTTTCCTATTGCTGTGCCAAATCATTCGTACAATGTGATGCATCTGTTAACCGTACCGCTGCAGACCTATATCTGCAGGTAATCAATAACAATTACTTCTGATAATGCGTCAATCTTGTTATACCTACTTACTTTCCGTGTCCGGAACTAGACTTCAGACTTCCAAAAATCAGCAGCCAATATGGCCTTGTTATTTGCCTCCCATAAATCATTCGTTGTACAGGGCTGGTCTAAATATGGACAGATAAGCAGGTGTTGAGGATCCTGAACAGAGCCACACAGACAGAGAGTGTTCTCATTCTCTTTTAGGAAACTCCATTGCTGCAGCTTTGTCTTGCACTTTGGCACTTCTAACCTGAAACGGTTTAGGGTTCTCCAGACTGTGTGTGGTAGGTCTCCACCAGGCGCCAGTTCTTCTTTTACATCTTTATGAGGGTTTCTCAGGTCGATTTCCCACCTTTTCAAACGATTCTCTGCAGCTGACACTTCCAGGGCTCGGGTACGTGACAGGAAACTCTTCGTCGAAGAAAGCCGTCGGTCAGCAGGCTGGTGTCCATATAAAGGATGACGCATGTCCTTTTCTTGCTTGGTTTTTTCGGCTTCGGCAGCGATGTCACGTCGTATGTTGGGCGGTGCGATCCCCATGATTAAGTACATCTTGTGCACTGGGGTTGGCCTCAAGCCTCTGGTAACAATCCGTGCCATTTCATTCACCGCGACATCAACTTTTCTCGCGTGTGTTGATGCAGACTATACTGGAGCGGCGTATTCCGCGGCTGACACACTGAGCGCAAGGGCTGAAGTTCTCAAGACTTTTGGGTTTGCACCCCAGGATCCGCTGGTTAGTTTCCTGATGATGTTGTTTCTGGTTGAGACTTTTTCCCTTGTGGCATTACAATGATGTTTATAGGTTAGTGTGCGATCCAAAGTGACATCAAGATATTTGGGCGTTTTACAATGCTCGAGACGTTCACCTCTCCATATTACATTTAATTCACGATTTACCTCCTTGTTCTTTAAATGGAATGCACAGACCTGCGTCTTGGAAGGGTTCGGCCTTAGGTGGTTTGCCTCATAATACTGGGAGAGAGTTTCCAAGGTACTGGTTAATTTCTCCTCTACATCCATAAAATTGTTACCTTGGGCTGCAGCTGCAGTGTCATCGGCATACATAAATTGGCGCGTGATGTTTGGCACTGATTGGTCATTTGTGTACATATTATACAGAGCTGGGGCGAGGACGCTTCCCTGAGGTAGGCCATTCCTCTGATTTCTCCACCTGCTCTTCTTGCACTGGAGACAGACGAAAAATCTCCTGTTATGCAGGAAAGTACCTATCACTGATGTTAAATGGTAGTCTCTTGTCACATTATATACTTTCCTAAGGAGCCTCCGATGGTTTACGGTATCATAAGCAGCTGAAAGGTCTATGAATGCCACTCCAGTGCTCTCTTTCCTCTCAAACCCATCCTCGATATGTTGGGTCAGGTTCAGGACTTGACCGCAGCACGATTTGCCTGGTCGGAAACCTGCCTGCTGTGGGATGATCTGTTGTTCCAGGACGCTTTCTATGCGACTTAGCGTCAGGCGTTCCAAGATCTTAAAACAGTGACATAAAAGAGACACAGGTCGGAAGTTTTTGGGATCATCAGTGTCCTTCCCCGGTTTCAGAAGTGCAACCACTCGGGCTTTCCTCCACATCTTTGGAATATGGAGCCTTTCTACACATGCGTTTATCAAATCTAGCAACAACTGTAGGGTATTACTGCCAAAGTTTTTAATTTGCTCGACTCTAAGTTCATCGATACCAGGAGCTCTGTTAATCTTCAAGCTGGAAATGACTACAGTGAGTTCTGACATTGTAAATGGTGCCTTGAGGTGATGATTTTCCTCTTCCGGATCACGTGCTAATGGTTCCTGGTGATTTCTGTCGTGGGTTTTGCCATTCATAAGGAGTCTAGTGGCGACTTGGTCTGCCGTGACGTTAGTAAATTTATCATTTGACTTTGTGGCGTCACCGTTAAGGTTCTTTAACAGTTTCCAAGCCCGCCTACTGTTCACTTTCATGTCCAGGTTCTCCATGAGGTCACACCATTTGGCTTTGCGGTTCTCAGCTATGACTGAGTTCATCGCCTGCTAGAAGTGTCTCAACATCAAATGGGTCGTTATCGAAGAGCTTCTGGTATCTTTCCAGTAGTGGCTTTGCGTCCTCAGACAGTCCCGTAATATACTGTGTTCTGCATCCTCGCGGTATTATTTTCCTAGACACCTTCTGAACGAGTTTGACAAAAGAGTCGTACATCTCAGGTTGTGGGGGGATTTTTCTTATTTCTGCATCAATGAGGTCTCTAAATTTCTTCCAATTTGCCTTTTTAAAATTGAACCTTCTTTTGAATGGAACTTGCTCAGGCTTAACAACTGCATTGACCGTGCAAATTATGGGTCGATGCTGTGTATGGGGAATTGGCTCCCCAATCAGTTTTCCACATTGGCCAGCGAGTTTCTTGCTAACAAATATGTTATCGGGATTGTACCCTTTCTTCCATCTGCCACTATTAAGGGAGTTTGGCAGTTTCGGGTCAGGTATGAGCAGTAGATCGTGTACCTCAGCCCAGGTCTCTAGTCCCACTCCGCTGCTGTAGTGCTCTGACAGTTGAAATCACCCAGTACAAAATTAAAGTCTTGGTAACTGAAATTGCCAGGCTCAGTGAAGACAAAATCCGATTCTGGGGGTTTGTACACAGAGGTAACATTATACTGCTGAGTTCGAGCGGTTAATATCTCGATGTCTTGCCTGTCAGTCAATGATGCAGAAGTGACTCTAATTCCTGGCCTGGCGAAGATGGCACTACCGTATCGTTTATGTGGTCTCTCCAAGATCATCTTCATTCCATCTACTTTGGGTGTGGGTCTTGTACTGCCCCGATGAGTTTCTTGAATCAGGAGGAAGTCACATTGATATTCTTTACACAAGTCAGATAATAAAACTTCTTTGTCTCTGGATATTCCTTCAATGTTTATCAACATCCTCACAAGTGGCCTTAGAAAAGACCGTTTGGGTAGGGTCTTATTGGTCTTCATTTTCTCAGAAGTCCGTTCCGGTTGTTGAAAGATTAGCCGCTGATAGATCAACGTTGCCCGGGGTGCGCCCGATTGCGGTTCTCGTTTGTATCTTGCTGTCGCAATCTTCGGGGAGGCTCCTTCATTGTTATGCAATGATCTAATCGTGGGCGACATATGTAACATGCTCCCTAAGTGTCATTAGCTCTTCGTAAGGTCCTATTTTGGAGTTATGATAACGTTATTGTACATCTCATGACGTAACTGGAGCAGAAACCGTAGAATAAAATCTGTGTGAAGAAATAATAAACAGCCCATCAGTTGCAAAATGGAAGATTTATTTAAACTTCCTGACCACGGTTTCAACGTTTAATAATACGTCTTCAGAGGTATGTGATGTATTGTGCCGAGTTAATTGTGCAGCGATGTATTTATGTAATTTGTTATGCCGAGGGAGGCACGTTATGTTTATGTCCATCCTCTAACAATGTCACATCGGAGTCGCGTTTCTGGCTTTCAGAAACTAGCCCTAGAGTGCCAACGCAAAAAGAATGGCAAAGATATATGCATCATCATCAAGATACGTTGACATGAGTGTCCATCTTGTGTTTTGACTGATGTAAGTTCGGAGGTTAATCTTGCAGCAGTCTCCGGGTCGAAGGCTAATTGTGAATTCCTCTGCGTCGTGCACACTGTACCGGGTACAATTTTCAGACAATTGAGGATGAACAACGGCAATAGGAAGTCTCAGTCGTATACGGCTGTTATTTCTGAACCGGATATACAAGAAGACAAAGCAACCTGGGAAGAAAGGCAGTTATATAAAGCAGCTGGGCCAGTGTCTGCTTGCATAAAGCTTGTATACATTAGCCATAGTGGGAATGAGGTCATAGGCTCTTATTTTTCTTAGTACCATTTTCTTTACGAAAGTGTTGGTATTCTCCATTTCTTTCTGATCTGTGCATCTCTCCATAACCGCTCACTACCCTACCGTTTTTGTTCTCCTGCGTACTTTGGTACGTATTCCATAGACGTGTCCTCTATTCTAATGGTTTTTAATAATCTTCATTCATCGTTCCGTCAAATATCTTTATTTCACAGTTTACATGTCATTTTAATTTACGTGCTTTTCCATACCACATGTTTCCGAAAGCGTCCCACTTCTTTTAAATTTCATTCTTCCCATTTTCCACGTGTTAAAAGTTCGCTAATTGCAAGCTTGTACTTTGCGCCGATTGATTTCTGTTCTAGAACAACGGTTTCCTGGAGTGTTCTAGCCGGTTACTTCGTTGTTTGGGCTGTCTTCCCTAATATTGCTTCTTAGGTAGCAGAACTGCTTTGATTCTTGTATTCATTGGTCCGATTTCACATTCTCAATTGGTTGTATTTTCCTTTGTAACTGCTGTTCTTTTCAGCCTTAGATTTTATGAATTATGTCAATAACTTCATAAACAAGCGTCTTCTACTGATACTTTACTTTTCCTAATTGCAGATCTGGAATTCGGTTTTGCTTGGGAGAGAAATACGTGTGGCTGAAGAAAAAGATAACAAGAATAGGGCCGCATTTCAACAGTCTATATGAGGAAGTTTTCAAAACACAGTGGACACAGTAAGTACTAGATGTAATGGCGTAACTTTCTGTTAGTGGGGCATACAAAACTGTTACGCAATTCAAACTTTCACTACAGTATTACAAAATTGTTATTACTGAAGTCTTACACAATTCGGCTTAGGGGTCTCAGCCCCATTTCCAGGTGCGACTGTGAATTAAAAACGCAACCTTATGTCTGAACAGTATGACCCGTGAAAGACTACCAGCGGAAAGACTACTTGTAGTACCAGTAAATAAGGTCAAAAGATGTACAGACAACAATGAACATACCTCACATACTTACTGCTTTCAGATCTATGATTCACAGGCTACATGGGCTCCCGTTTAATAAAGAAGACACTAACAGAGACACCCTAAAGTTTCTAGCATATGCGAATGGTTACACAATTAAGGAGGTCGAGGAAATTCATAGGGAAATGACGATGAAGAGTAGGAACAAGTGTCCGGTAGGCAGTACGCTCGTTGCAGGTGAGAAGAAACAGTTCGTTATGACTGCCTAGTATGGGAATATTCGGGAAAAAGTGGATGAGGGATCTAAATATTAGTATAAATTTGAAAACTGAATAAATCACGGAATAATGTAGAGAGAGAGGTACAAATTGACACACATGCTTGGAATGACATGGGGTTTTATTAGAACCAAAAAAATACAAAAGTTCAAAAATGTCCGACAGATGGCGCTTCATCTGATCAAAATAGCAATAATTAGCATAACAAAGTAACACAAAGCAAAGATGATGTTCTTTACAGGAAATGTTCAATATGTCCACCATCATTCCACAACAATAGCTGTAGTCGAGGAATAATGTTGTGAACAGCACTGTAAAGCATGTCCGGAGTTATGGTGAGGCATTGGCGTCGGATGCTGTCTTTCAGCATCTCTAGATGTCGGTGATCACGATACACGTGCGACTTAAGGTAACCGCAAAGCCAATAATCGCACGGACTGAGATCTGGGGATCTGGGAGGCCAAGCATGACGAAAGTGGCGGCTCAGCACACGATCATCACCAAACGACGCGCGCAGGAGACCTTTCACGCGTGTAGCAATATGGGGTGGAGCGCCATCCTCCATAAACATCGTACGTTCCAGCAGGTGTTTATCAGCCAGGCTGGGGACGATGCGATTCTGTAACGTATCGGCGTACCTCTCACCCGTCACGGTAGCAGTTACAAAACCAGAATCACGCATTTCCTCTAAGAATAAAGGCCCGATAACGGTAGATGTGGTAAATCCAACCCGTACCGTGAGTTTCTCGTCGTGCAGTGGAGTTTCCACCACAGTTCTGTAGCCCAAATTCTGCAGTTTTGGGCGTTGACAGACCCTCGGAGCGTGAAATGAGCTACGTCGGTCCACAACACGTTACTCAACCAATCGTCATCTTTTGAAACGCCCACATCGCAAATGCCCTCCGCCTCACTAAATCGTCAGGAAACAGTTCATGATGCCGATGGATTTTGTACGGATAGCATCGGAGAGTACGATTAAGTGCCAACCAAACAGTAGTGTATGGAATGCTGGTGCGGCGTGCGACTTCGAAATCATTCTCTCCACAGCTCCATTTGTCAACGGACCTTTACCCGATCGAATCCCCTTCCTACGGCGATAGGATCATAACGCTGAACTAGCACATGCCCCATTCTGATAATACAGCTTCACTAAAAGCGCCTTTTCGGGTAACTGCTGGCGCATCTGATTCTCTCACTTATTACAGCTCCTTTTACACACGATTGTCATGCACAGTAACTGACGTTTTGCTGTCCAGCGCCATCTGTCGGACATTTTGTGAACTTTTTTTTTGTTCTAATAAAACCCCATGTCATTCCAGGCATGTGTGTCAATTTTTACCTCTCTATCTACATTATTCAGTGGTTTATTAAGTTTTCAAATTTATACTGACTTTTTGATCAGCCGGTATAATAATAATGGACACAGTACGAATGTAGGGCTTCAAAACCATTTAACGGAAGGGGAATTTGTTGTATTAAGTGCCCGCAATACCATTGTAAGTATATGATGCAAACTGGTGGAAGTTTTTACACCAAGTCAGAGGAGGACTCCAGTGTTAGTAAACCCAAATCTGCATTACCTAAATATTCTGATCGTAATGACTATATACTGTGTTATATCGCCCATCTTCCAATATTGCTTTTCTATCCTAAGGGCTTGACACTGAACACCATAGAAGAGATAGCGATTTTCAGAGGTGACCTTGACATTTCTCTGAATTAAGAGTTAGAACTTAAACGTAGAAATATTTCGAATAATTTTTTGCAATACTAGCAGTGGTCAAGTTATTTTTCGGCTAACTGCTCTTGTGGGCGCCGTTCCATAATCCCGAATGTTGGCTTTTTAGCGGTTGCTTGCGTGGGTACTAATTTTGTTACTCACCGCAGTTTTTAAGTTTTTGATGCTGACGCCATGAAGTTTTAGATTACGTCATTAGTATTCTTCATGGAAGCGTTTTGCCAGTTACCTTAGCGGTAAATATTATTTTATGTTTTAATTATTGACTTAGTTGTTTATTCAGCATTGTATGTAATTTTGTCGTTGTTTATATTTTTAACGTTTTTGGTCTATGTTTTGTCATAATTGATTTGTGCTCGTATTATAGCAGTTTTTTATTTGACTTCCATATGCGTCTTGCATGGTGCGTTGATTTGACATTAAACATGATCTGTGTAAGATTAGTTTTTGGTTTTACCTCAGCTTTTTTATCATTTTTCTGGATGAGTTAGACTTGGTCCACTATGTTTTTCATGGGGCGCTCATCTCACGTACACGTGCCATTATTTTCAGCTGCCTATTACTATTTTCGTCTCTTGGACCTCACAGTTTCTCTTTTGCTCGGGTGGGCCGCTCCTCATGACCGGTTTACCTTAGTGCAGCTTGTAGTCACGGTGTTCAGTCCCCGTCACGTTGCTAGGCGGGCCACACTGCAGCTTCCTATGAGTAATTGATATGTAATTTCATTTAAAGGTTTTCAATGGCATTAGTCGCATTTGGTCATCGAAATGAATCATTGGTAACAGGTGAAAGTTTGTGCCAGACCGAGACTCGAACTCAGATCCCCAGCTTAACGCTAGCGGTCGCCTTAATCGCTTTTGCCATCCCTCCCAGCACGCTTCGAATCCGACCCAAATTCCCAGCCGGCTTACACACTACTAGCGTAGTGGGGCTTCAACTATCCATGAAACCCTCACACGCAATTTCGGCCGCACTGAATGAGAGGCTCTTTGGTGGCTGTCGCGCGCGTGTGTATGTCTGTGTGCGTGTGTGTGTGGGGGGGGGGGGGGGAGAAGGGGGAGGGGATCACCTAAAACTTTTACCGCAAATTGTGGGAAGTGCTATTGATGTGAGGTTATCGCAGAATGGATTGGTAGCTACAATCTAGTATTTTAGCAAGTAAACAGCGTGTAATAATACTTCGAAAGTATATTTTTTGTCCAAACATGCACTTTTCTTAAGTGGAACAATCGCTGTTGAGATTACCAGACTAGAAGTATGGTAAACTAGAACGTAGTAGTGTTTGTCGCAGGGGCCTACTGCGAGTCGTTTAAGGCGTATCGTATTGTTCAAAGTTTCCACGTCGATACTTGTTTGTGTCATTCAGTCTGCATGGTTGCTAGGTACGATGTTGTTATGTTTGCTTACATTGTACTTATGTGTTCCTTGAGTGCCGTGCGACTTGCTAGCCAGTTAATGTTTGACAGTCCAAGCAGTAGGTCGTGAGAGGGCGGTAGGATTTACAAATGAAAAAAAAAATTGTTCAAATAGCTCTGAGCACTATGGGACTTAACATCTGAGGTCATCAGTCCCCTAGAACTCAGAACTACTTAAACCTAACTAACCTAAGGACATCACACACATCCATGCCGGAGGCAGGATTCGAACCTGCGACCGTAGCTGTCGCACGGTTCGAGACTGAAGCGCCTAGAACCGCTCGCCAATGAAGACAAAGCCGACATTCTCATGGCGTATGGAGAGTGTAGGATGAATGCAGTTCGTTGTTGTATCGTGTATGCGGCAAGATATCCCAATAGACGTCAACCGTCTTGGCAGTTATTTATCAATCTCATCAACCAGTTACGTGAAAGTGGTAGTGTAACACCAACACAATTTAGCAGAAGAAAAATGTGACGACAGAAGAGGGGGAAGTTAACGTACTTGCTGCTTTTGCAGTTGATCCACTCGTTAGCTCCCGCGTATTCGCACGAGAGGTGGCACGAGTCAGGAAGTCCTACGCGTTCTCCATCGACATACGTTCCATTCCTGTCACATGCCCTCTCCATCAAGCCATGCATGGAAAGGATTGTGAGAATCTTGTTAACATCTGCGTGTGGACATTAAAACAGGATACTCCAGGTGCCAGGTAATCCACCGAAATGTACTGTTGTTGTGGTCTTAACAACAACAACAACAGTACTGTGATTCTTGAGTTTCTCCCGGCGTATTTGTAATCAAAATATCCACGGGTGTGCTGCCCGTCTATAGTGGCTGGCTCTGAGCATTATGGGACTTAACAGCTATGGTCATCAGTCCCCTAGAACTTAGAACTACTTAAACCTAACTAACCTAAGGACAGCACACAACACCCAGCCATCACAAGGCAGAGAAAATCCCTGACCCCGCCGGGAATCGAACCCGGGAACCCGGGCGTGGGAAGCGAGAACGCTACCGCACGACCACGAGATGCGGGCTGGTCTATAGTGTCCAACGGGCACAATACTTCGGCGATCACACATGTTGTAAGTAAGCTGTTTATGTTTTCTTATTGGCAACGTTACGTAGCGCTCTGTATGAAGATCACTGGCTGTGCTGTTTTATGATTTCTTATTGGCAACGTTACGTAGCGCTCTGTATGAAAATCACTGGCTGTGCTGTGTGCAGTCTGTGGCTAGTTTGCATTGTTGTCTGCCATTGTAGTGTTGGGCAGCGGCAGCTGGATGTGAACAGCGCGTAGCGTTGCGCAGTTGGAGGTGAGCCGCCAGCAGTGGTGGATGTCGGGAGAGAGATGGCGGAGTTTGGAAATTTGTAGGACTGGATGTCATGATCTGTTATGTATATTATGATTTTTCAACACTATTAAGGTAAATACATTGTTTGTTCTCTACTAAAATCTTTCATTTCCTAACTATGCCTATCAGTAGTTAGTGCCTTCCGTAGTTTGAATCTTTTATTTAGCTGGCAGTAGTGGCGCTCGCTGTATTGCTGTAGTTCGAGTAACGAAGATTTTTGGTGAGGTAAGTGATTTGTGAAACGTATAGGTTAATGTTAGTCAGGGCCATTCTTTTGTAGGGATTTTTGAAAGTCAGATTGTGTTGTGCTAAAAATATTGTGTGTCAGTTTAAGCACAGTCTTATGTATAATTGTACAAAGGGGACGTTTCATATGTCGACCCTTAGCCGAGGATACTTCACTGGAATCTTCTGATTTTTTTCTTGTAGGTTGTGTAATTAGTGTAGCTATTGTTTATTGCTAGCGCGTAATTGTAGAGAGAATCTCCTTTGTAGCTGCAGTCTTTCATTGTTGTACAGTAAAACAGTTGTGGCATGCATGTAGATTTGCACCAAGTATTTCGCAGCTGCGCTTGCAATTAACGAGATATTATTTTCAGTGCTATGTTAATGTGTTCTCTTATTTTTGCTCTTCAAATTGTGCTTTTCTGTATTATCGTGTGAAATATTGTGACAATAATGGCGTGTGAAAAACGTAACACTAGGCTCCAAAGTAAACTGAGAAATAATAGTGACGACGAGCGTAGCTTACCAGCACCACTGTGTAATGAATTAACAGACATTCAAAGTAGTAATTTGATAATTGTGCATAGGGAAATGGAGCGGGCGGCAAATAATGGCCTAGACAGTGAAACAATTAGTGAACAGGGAAGCATTATCGATCGATCGGTCGGCAACAGCTCGCCTCAGGAATCCGAAATGACAGGACACAGTCTTGCAAATACTGTAGATTCAGGTTTTGGGGCCTCACCGTTTTCTCAAATAGGCCAAAACACATTTTCTGCTTGTCAAAATGTGAATGCTGGCGGTGCGAATGCACTGCCGAAATGCATAGAGGAACAGATTCCAGACACTAATACATTATTACTGAAATTAATGCAGCAAATGAAACAAAATCAGGGACAAACACAGCAACAGTTAGACACAATGGAACAAAATCTTCAAAAGTTAGACACGATGGAAGAAAATCTTCAAAAGTTAGACACAATGGAACAACACCAGAGGCAAACACAGCAACAGTTAGACGCAATGGAACAAAAGCTTCAAAAGTTAGACTCAGTGGAATATAAGATTGAACAAACATGTGAAGACTTAACTACTGAGTTACATAACATTGAATCGAAATGTCAAAAAGTCTGTAATGACGTAAAAACACAAATTTGTGAGCATTTCCAACCTATTTTTTCGCGGCATGAAAATGCATTACAGAATCACGAAGCAGCCATAAAAGAACTGCAAACTATTGTTCATGAAAATCATGAGACCTTGCAAGCTAAAATTGACTCAGTTGCATCTACCGATTCGGTTACGCAACTTGCAAAAACTCAGGAAAACTTAAAGAACACAGTAGATACTCTGAAAATTGGTTCAGAAAGACACATGGAGGAAATTAGTTCATTATCAGAGAAAGTAGTTGAACTTTCGGATCAGCTAAATAATTTATCTACGAAGGTAGATGATAATCTGAATGATACAAAACCGGTAGTCTTTAATGACACAGAAGAGTGCGAACAAATTAGGAAATTCAAACAAAATCAGAATCAAATTAATACGCAACACCAAAGAGAAATCCGGGAAGTACAAGATCAGCTGACACAGGTAATACAAGAATTACGTATTTCAGAGGACACTCGCGCCCCAATACGGGAAGAGGGACATAGAAATACGGAATAGCCACAAAATAATAACACAGCGCATTTCGGAAATTATGAAAGAAATTGGCAAGGTGCACCGAATTTTGAAATGGAACCTCCGAAACGACGTAACAATGACCGATATGCGACTCACCGACATCATGATTTTGACTATAAGCTGTTCATTACTGCACATAAATTCAAAACATTTAAGAATTCCGGCAATGACATTCATCCACAAGCGTGGCTCCATCAATTCTCCCAATGTTTTCCTCCCAACTGGTCATTAGAACACAGATTAGAATTTATGTGTGGCTATTTAGAGAATGAACCAGCTATAAGAATGCGATCGGTCATTCACGATTGTCACAGTGAAGGAGAATTTTACCGTACCTTCCTCTCAGCATATTGGTCTCAAACTACACAAGACCGAGTAAAACATAGCATCATAATGATGAAACAGTTCGAACAATCTGAATTTTCCAGCCTTGTGAAATATTTTGAAGACATGTTGCACAAGAATCAGTACCTGTCAAACCGATACAGCCCCTCGGAACTCATCCGCATTTGCTTAATGAACATTTACGACATATTATTTTGGCAGGACGTTGCAAAGACGACATTGTAGCTTTTCAGGGACTGTTACAAGAACTGGAAATTGACACTGACAATCGGGGAACGCGAAAACAGGAACGCAACAATTACAGGTCACATCCGTCGCAATTCCGTGATGAAAGAAATAATAACTGGACATGACAAGTCTATTCTCACAACACAAATCGTCACCAAAACAGACACCACCCGTATGTTAACCGTTGGCAGAGTAGTAATAGTTACAGAGAAAGATCGCATTTCCGTAGTAATGAATATGACGGAGATTACCATAGAAACAGACAATATGGGAACAAAAACAATTATTATCAAGGGAGACAGAATAACTGTAGACGCAAAGGTCCAGCGCATAGTTACGATTCAGGGAGAAATTCTCCACCACGTGACCGACAAGAAAGAAACTATGTAAACTACCAACAAAACGACAGACCTGAATTCCATCAGAACTGGCGAGCTTCAAACAGGGCAGGGCCTTCTCGTCAAGGTGAATTTGTAGAAGTTAGGTCTCCTAATCCCAATAACGGCGCGCGCCAACAAAGAGACAGACAATGACTTGCACCGCAGGCAGTCACGTGCGCCGGCTGTCTCAGAGAAAAATGACATAGACGCTAACCTCGAGAAAAATTCCAGTATTCTTTACCGACGTGTACCGCATGACAATTGCATTCAAGTTCAAACTCTGAGTACTATGAAGAGTAAAGGTTTACACCACATTTCACATGTAAAACCGTTTATTGAAAGATAATCTGCTTTTTAACTTTGTCTTTGCCATATAACTTTTCACTTTACATTGCTAGTAGGCTTTGTCAGACTTAGAATCTGTTAATATGCAACAATGTTTGAAGTTAAATATCCAGTCAAGATCCAAGAGAACTTATTTCAACAGAAATTATGAATGCATTGTTATAGTGAACAGACAACACAATGTTGTTATTTGTATGTTCTTGCTTGTTAATTGCACGATTACATAACGACTATAAGGCTCACATACTTAGAACATTTACCAGTACTGCTAATGAGATTTTAATGCAACATTTTGGTTTACTTGAAATTTGGTGTATCATGAGGTAAGTACATTGGCTTCTGCAGAACTTAGCTTTCGGAGGACGATAACTACGACACTTCCACAGAGATTATCTTACAGCAAGACGCACATTTAGCGCTACAGGACACGTATTTGAGTGATTAATTTTGTACTTAAATCATTTATTTTTAAAGATATTTGAAGTACAATGATACAAAGGTTTTCCGTGATACATTTCATTCCATTGCTGTAATCTGTAACACCTGAGGGTATAATTACATTAATCCTCAGGGGGGTGCATGCTTACTTTGTGTACCATGTGTGTGGCAAGCACAAGGAGCCCTAGCTAATATGGTATTTGCTTATACAACTTTACACATCAGTACCATATTTCTCCAACACAGAATTACACAGCTACCTGATTATTTAACAGAGAAACAAACATGTTTTTACTACATCAATGGCACATGTTTACTCAGTTACACAGTTGGGTAACTTCACACTTAAGAAATTGTATTTTGTCTGTACTTTGTGAACTCTTCATATTTTTTCAAAACCATTGTGATACTATGTGAGCTTTGAATGATGTATTTGGTATGAGATCATGATTTTTAAGGTACGTTTGAGGTAGATGACGCTATTGAAATGAGCAGAGAATATGTTTTAGGGTTTGAAATTATTGCAGAAAGCTACGACGTTTTTGAGATTTGACTGAGGTGTTATGATGTTTTTATTATGACAACGATGTGTATTATGTTGTTGAGGAATGTTTATTATGCTACGTATTTCTCATGATGAAATATTGAAGAAGTGTCGATGTATATGTATATGTATAATGAGGTAAGGAATAATGAGTAGTGGTTAGGGACTCTGATTTGTGGAAAAGGATGTTGGAAACCAAGAATCGTACTTTAGAATTATGAAATGTGTGTACATGTGTGAATGTATCACAATGCCACTGAAAATTTTTTGGACACTGTTATATTCATAGGATTTTGTTTCTACACATTTGCAATGGAAATTCTCGACCTGTGAAATTTTTTATGTGAGACTGTCACTGTTGTGCAAACTGGTGTCGTAAATATTTCGGTAAGAAAGTTAAGTGACCTTCACGTAATGCGTCGTGGGCACCCAGATGGGCGACAGTCGCCTGGAAAGAAGTCATTAGTGAGTGCCTTTCAGAGGCACAGGTGGAGAAAAAAAGAGGCCATTTTCTCGCTATTGACATTCCTTTGTAGAAAGCATCGCAAAATCGACAAGGTCGAAATTGAAAACATGTGATTACACTGTGGAGCTCTTAATTTATGATATTTACTAAATTGCCTAATGAAATGACGAGAAACATTTCACGGCTATTGTCTTGCTAGTTGAGAGAAATGCCATATGGCTTGCTTTATGTATTTATTTACTCAATTTCTTTAATATCTAGTTTCTAGCTGCACTGCAGCATTGGTTAAAATAAACTTTATAGATGTACTAATATAAATATTTTCTGTCTACAGATCGAGTAAATAATAATATTTTTCAAAAAAATGAGGGAGCACAGAAAGACATTTACCTTCACAGGAACTGCATTCATAATTTTCTTTTCAAGTACTTGGTAATTTATTTTGTAGAATAAGTTTGTGGTGCACCACTTTAATGACATAGATATTAAGATGTGAATAGACATTTCCCTTATCTGCATTGTTGTCTTTAGTGTGCTATTTTTTCTGCTTGAGCTTTGTCATGTTTAGGTACAAGTTATTTCATTTGCTGCTGCTGTTTGCCAGCCATAATGTTACTGAATTTGACTTTGTATTACGCTGTTAAGCCAGTTTTACTACTGATTTATTTTTCTTGTTTGCTGCTCATTGCGTTATATTTGTTGTAATATTGCTGCTTGCTTGGCTAATTTGAATATTTTGTCATTGCTGTTTGTGTTAATTGTTTTGTACTGCTGCATTGCCTCATGCCTTAGTTTAGCATCTGAGCTCAGTAGATTTAAGTTAGCTTAAGAGGGGGTAGACTATATAAGAGAATGAGTTGCGATGAGTTGGAAGAAATAGATTGAGAAGTTATACGAAAAAAGTACAGAAAACAGGTATAGATAGAACCTTTTGGGAATAATGATGAATGAAGGAAGATCACCAAGAAAAAAAAGGTTTTGTTTGCGAAATACTGCAGTACCAAATGTTACACTGAAAACAAACCCTGTCCTTTCTCCCTGTGTTATTCTGCTATGTGTTTGTGCACTCTTGCATTTTTGTGTTTTTCCTGTCTTTATGTGTTTAGCTAATAAGATTTATGTTGTAGAATTTTTCTAATACTATGTTATTTACTTTGTAAAGATGTTTAAACATTATTTGTTCTGTTTTGTTTTAATGCTCATGTGTGAAGTTGATGTTTCGAAAGTTATTCTGATCTTTTATGTATGTACTCATGTCATAATTCCTGTAACACTGATGTATATGTTATTTCGAGTCTTTTGTAAAGCCTGTACCACAAATGTTATCTGTATTGTTATGTTCTTTAATGATGTATTTTGTACCTTTGTAGTTGTATTCTTATGTTATAAAATGGTAATTGACACCAGTTCATCAAATTAAGTAACTTGTAAGTTCCATTTCACTGCACACGTTTCTATTGGTCATAGTATTTGGACAATATGTGAGAAGAAGGGACTGTTAGTGTTTGCACGTGTGTTAATAATTCAGCAAAGGACTGGATAACAGCATTGCTGGTTCTGAGGACAATTCCAAAAACTTTGTGAGTGCACAAGTGGTGGTTATGGACTTGCTACATTATCCGCAAGACTCTTCAATGGTGATTGTGCACCAGCACAGTCACAACAGATGGCTGCTGGCCATCTCTACAAGGATTACAGTGGGTCTGCATCTTTGATGACCCACCAATACCACTATTTCTGCAAGGACTACAGTGGGTCTGCACCTCTGGTGGCCCACCAATACCGTAGTCTCTACTAGGACTACAGTGGGTCTGCTCTGTGATGACCTACCTACCAATATTCTTCAAAACTTCGACTGACTCTGCTGTGGGTTTGCTCTGTTGTGGCCCATTACCTGTCAGCATGTCAAGAGTCAGCACTGTCTTTCCGTTGGAAGGACAACACTACTTCTTCAAGACTGCATGGAAATCCACTACTTCCATGTGCATTGTCTTTTACTGCTCAGACTTTGAGAAAAGAAACGGCAGTTTTACTGTGATGAATGATCAGGACTGTCTTTATGGACCATGAGAAAATTTTAGCTTTTGACCAACATTGTATTTCATTATCTTTGTTATTGTAATTATGGAAAATTTTATCAAATCATTATTGGCCACTGCCCAAAACAATTTGTAAATTTTTTTGTGGGGAACATGGGGGCTATGTAAGTAGGCTGTTTATGTTTTCTTATTGGCAACGTTACGTAGCGCTCTGTATGAAAATCACTGGCTGTGCTGTTTTATGTTTTCTTATTGGCAGCGTTACGTAGCGCTCTGTATGAAAATCAATGGCTGTGCTGTGCGCAGTCTGTGGCTAGTTTGCATTGTTGTCTGCCATTGTAGTGTTGGGCAGCGGCAGCTGGATGTGAACAGCGCGTAGCGTTGCGCAGTTGGAGGTGAGCCGCCAGCAGTGGTGGATGTCGGGAGAGAGATGGCGGAGTTTGGAAATTTGTAGGACTGGATGTCATGATCTGTTATGTATATTATGATTTTTCAACACTATTAAGGTAAATACATTGTTTGTTCTCTACTAAAATCTTTCATTTCCTAACTATGCCTATCAGTAGTTAATGCCTTCCGTAGTTTGAATCTTTTATTTAGCTGGCAGTAGTGGCGCTCGCTGTATTGCTGTAGTTCGAGTAACGAAGATTTTTGGTGAGGTAAGTGATTTGTGAAACGTATAGGTTAATGTTAGTCAGGGCCATTCTTTTGTAGGGATTTTTGAAAGTCAGATTGCGTTGCGCTAAAAATATTGTGTGTCAGTTTAAGCACAGTCTTATGTATAATTGTACAAAGGGGACGTTTCAATGTCGCCATCATCAGGTGAACTGACGGACTGAGCTCCTGTGAACGTGCCGGCACGGAGATCCGTACGCTATGGCTGCTCAGAGGGAACTGGGTTCGGTCGCGGCGGCGGCCGATTTAAATACCCTCCGCCCGCGGCGCGCTCTCACCGCCGTCCGCGCCCCGTGCCACGGTCGCGCGGTGGAACAGATTGCGACGACGTCTGAGATGACGTCGGTGTGATGGCTCCGTCCGCCGTGGTCGTCACAACTATACGTTTGCTCGATTTACTCTTGATCAACCCAATCGCTGGTTCCCAAGCCTGGCTAAGATTATAGCCACAGTCACGGTTTATGACGTCGTCATTGGTGCGAATTTCGAAGGCCTCTCTAACAACGCTGTCCCAGTTTCTCTAAGTCTGTACCAGAATCCTCGTGCGGTCATACTCCATGGCGTGATTTTCCGACAAACAGTGTTCAGCGACCGCCGACTTGCTCGGATACATCAGTCGAGTGTGCCTCTGGTGTTCACGGCATCGATCCTCGACGGTACGCATCGTCTGACCAATATACGACTTGCCACATTGACACGGAATCTGGTACACGCCGGCCTTCCTCAAACCGAGGTCATCTTTGGGGCTCCCCACCAGTGCACGAGTTTTATTTGGAGGACAAGACACAGTTCCGACCCGGTGTTTCTTCAGAATGCGGTCGATTTTCCCCGAGAGTGCCTGTGTATGGAATAAATACAGTGCCTATGTCCTCCTCGTTTCATCCATCTCAACAGGTTGTGCTGCAGTGGTTGGGCGGAGAGCACGTTGAATCTGCCACTCTGAGTACCCATTTTTTCGAAATACAGTGTATCGCCAGCGGTCGACGAGAACTGGCCGTCCGCACCTCACTGCCGCTCCGCCCCAATTCCGTTCGGACGGACGTCCCGAAGACACTGGCTCGGACCCAACCATGCAGAGGGATTACCGGCCCATTGGCCACCCGACATCTCTGCACAAGGAAGGAACCGACCAAAGTCCCGAAAGATGATCAATTGAAGGTGCCCAGAAGCAATCGGCAGACCAAATACATGTCGCCTGATGAAACGACCGACCGAACGACCAACCAAAAGTTGTGGCCGCTCAAGTCTCCTTCCGTCGGACAGTGCATGTGTGTGTCCTCAGCGGTCGGGCGAGCACTGGCTGTCCGCGCCTGACTGGCACTCCGTCCCCGACTGCTGCTCCGTCCCTGACTGAGCTCCTGGCACACGACGAGCCTGAAATAGTAGCGGTCGCTTCAAAGATAATACGACAGTGCTCTTATCGATAAGCGCTGCTGCTGCCACTCACGGGCAGGTAAGACACGAACTTAATGACGCCAGTAAATCGAATAAGAGAACGAGGCGGCAGTACCGTAAAGAGAAGATGACAAACGATAAACGGCATGAACACGAGCCACGCGCGGCTCAAACACAGTACGTAATTTGAAAGGTTTGGTTCATTCTAAGAACACTTATGCCATTCTGATTTATTAACTGTTGTATTAATATTAGTTGTTTCTTAAAGATGAAGGGGAGATGAAAGTTTAAACTGAAATTTTCGCTATTCGTTGATCTTAAATCTTATATTCGAAAAATGTTTATTTGTTCAGTGTTCAGAACATTGCTGTAAAAATTGTTTCACCGATCCTCTTGTAAGGGTAACTGGCGGTTCATCTCTTGAAAGAATTTCTGTTTAAAGACCTCCATGTGATAGGAGCATGGAACTTTGTTCATTTGACTGTTATGCATGCATGTAAACCGATAGCACCACCACTACATTGCTACGTTACATCTGTAGTAGCAGAGCTTGGTTCTGCTGGACTGTGGGAGGCGTTCGTAATTGCATCCAGTGGGGTTAAAAGTACTGCTAAATTTTCGGTTGCTGTTTTGCTGCTGGAATTCTCTTCGTTTTTGACACTACTGTTGCTGTTGAGTTTTAGTATAGCTAGAAGGAATGTTGCGGCAAGGGGGAGTATTGTCAGTAATATGCAGCGAGAATATTGAGCGGTGCCTGCACCTCTTGTTAGAATTGTAGGCTTGTTGGTTTCACTGATGTACAACTATATCAAGTACTGTGTCCTATATTTAGCGGCCGTTTGGAGCAAACTCTGTAGGACACGATCCGCGATGCTCTGCCATTTTCAGAGCTTAGTCGAAATATCTGTATAGACTACTTGTCTCCACGTGCTCGTCACAAGCTGATAAAGTTACCGCGAACTGCAGGCAGTGTTGGATATACACTCCTGGAAATGGAAAAAAGAACACATTGACACCGGTGTGTCAAACCCACCATACTTGCTCCGGACACTGCGAGAGGGCTGTACAAGTAATGATCACACGCACGGCACAGCGGACACACCAGGAACCGCGGTGTTGGCCGTCGAATGGCGCTAGCTGCGCAGCATTTGTGCACCGCCGCCGTCAGTGTCAGCCAGTTTGCCGTGGCATACGGAGCTCCATCGCAGTCTTTAACACTGGTAGCATGCCGCGACAGCGTGGACGTGAACCGTATGTGCAGTTGACGGACTTTGAGCGAGGGCGTATAGTGGGCATGCGGGAGGCCGGGTGGACGTACCGCCGAATTGCTCAACACGTGGGGCGTGAGGTCTCCACAGTACATCGATGTTGTCGCCAGTGGTCGGCGGAAGGTGCACGTGCCCGTCGACCTGGGACCGGACCGCAGCGACGCACGGATGCACGCCAAGACCGTAGGATCCTACGCAGTGCCGTAGGGGACCGCACCGCCACTTCCCAGCAAATTAGGGACACTGTTGCTCCTGGGGTATCGGCGACGACCATTCGCAACCGTCTCCATGAAGCTGGGCTACGGTCCCGCACACCGTTAGGCCGTCTTCCGCTCACGCCCCAACATTGTGCAGCCCGCCTCCAGTGGTGTCGCGACAGGCGTGAATGGAGGGACGAATGGAGACGTGTCGTCTTCAGCGATGACAGTAGCTTCTGCCTTGCTGCCAATGATGGTCGTATGCGTGTTTGGCGCCGTGCAGGTGAGCGCCACAATCAGGACTGCATACGACCGAGGCACACAGGGCCAACACCCGGCATCATGGTGTGGGGAGCGATCTCCTACACTGGCCGTACACCACTGGTGATCGTCGAGGGGACACTGAATAGTGCACGGCACATCCAAACCGTCATCGAACCCATCGTTCTACCATTCCTAGACCGGCAAGGGAACTTGCTGTTCCAACAGGACAGTGCACGTCCGCATGTATCCCGAGCCACCCAACGTGCTCTAGAAGGTGTAAGTCAACTACCCTGGCCAGCAAGATCTCCGGATCTGTCCCCCATTGAGCATGTTTGGGACTGGATGAAGCGTCGTCTCACGCGGTCTGCACGTCCAGCACGAACGCTGGTCCAACTGAGGCGCCAGGTGGAAATGGCATGGCAAGCCGTTCCACAGGACTACATCCAGCATCTCTACGATCGTCTCCATGGGAGAATAGCAGCCTGCATTGCTGCGAAAGGTGGATATACACTGTACTAGTGCCGACATTGTGCATGCTCTGTTGCCTGTGTCTATGTGCCTGTGGTTCTGTCAGTGTGATCATGTGATGTATCTGACCCCAGGAATGTGTCAATAAAGTTTCCCCTTCCTGGGACAATGAATTCACGGTGTTCTTATTTCAATTTCCAGGAGTGTATATGGGGCGCGCGCGGATGCTCCCTCCTTCCCCCCTCCCCCCCTCCCCACGCCAGTTAGACCGCACGCTATTCGTTCGCTTCTTTCGTCAGTCGACTCGAGCGAATCGAGCTATTTAGTAGTTGTACTTTCCTATGTAGTACGCGCGTCCACGTTACTGCATTTTATACGTTTCTGTTTGGCCATTCTAGTGATCTCGATACGTTATTCTGTCTGGCATTTGTTCGAGAAAAGTCACGAATATTCTATTGTTTTCTTGTACAGAGAACCTTCGGTGTGTAGTGTTATAAATATGGAGTTTTCGCCGTATAAGAAGTTAGTTTACACTCAGAAGCAAACATATTAAGACTAAAGTATGAATAAGTAAAAGGTCCTAGTTTTAGCAAGTGCAAGTGTGAAGATTAGTCAAGAGTGAGAGTGATCAGTTGATTGTGAAGTATTAATAATAGTAATTAATCGTAATTTCTCAGTAACGATACTTTTAATAATAACGCATTGTTACTATGTAGGCCCTCTATCGAATGCACTAGAATGGAACGGAATTGACACTAAAAGTTCCACACACATAAATTGCCGGATGACGTCATCATTGGAAACTCGCCTGTACGTTGTAAGGCACATATTGGCTTTTCGGTTTTTCGATAGGTATTTGTTCACACTCCATAAAAGTCTGGAAGCGAACGATATTGGCAGCGAATGTTCTCGAAACAACCGAGCCACGTATACAGGGTGTTACAAAAAGGTACGGCCAAACTTTCAGGAAACATTCCTCACACACAAAGAAAGAAAATATGTTATGTGGAGATGTGCCTGGAAACGCTTACTTTCCATGTTAGAGCTCATTTTATTACTTCTCTTAAAATCACATTAATCATGGAATGGAAACACGCAGCAACAGAAAGTACCAGCGTGACTTCAAACACTTTGTTACAGGAAATGTTCAAAATGTCCTTCGTTAGCGAGGATACACGCATCCACCCTCCGTCGCATGGAATCCCTGATGCGCTGATGCAGCCCTGGAGAATGGCGTATTGTATCACAGCCGTCCACAATACGAGCACGAAGAGTCTCTACATTTGGTACCGGGGTTGCATAGACAAGAGCTTTCAAATGCCCCCACAAATGAAAGTCACGAGGGTTGAGGTCAGGTGAGCGTGGAGGCCGTGGAATTGGTCCGCCTCTACCAATCCATCGGTCACCGAATCTGTTGTTGAGAAGCGTACGAACACTTCGACTGAAATGTGCAGCAGCTCCATCATGCATGAACCACATGTTGTGTCGTAAAGACACATGTTCTAGCAGCACCGGTAGAGTACCCCTTATGAAATCATGATAACGTGCTCCATTGAGCGTAGGAGGAAGAACATGGGGCCCAATAAAGACATCACCAACAATGCCTGCCCAAACGTTCACAGAAAATCTGTGTTGATGACGTGATTGCACAATTGCGTGCGGATTCTCGTCAGCCCACACATGTTGATTGTGAAAATTTACAATTTGATCACGTTGGAATGAAGCCTCATCCGTAACGAGAACATTTGCACTGAAATGAGGATTGACACATTGTTGGATGAACCATTCGCAGAAGTGTACCCGTGGAGGCCAATCAGCTGCTGATAGTGCCTGCACACTCTGTACATGCTACGGAAACAACTGGTTCTCCCGTAGCACTCTCCATACAGTGACGTGGTCAACGTTACCTTGTACAGCAGCAACTTCTCTGACGCTGACATTAGGGTTATCGTCAACTGCATGAAGAATTGCCTCGTCCATTGCAGGTGTCCTCGTCGTTCTAGGTCTTCCCCAGTCGCGAGTCATAGGCTGGAATGTTCCGTGCTCCCTAAGACGCCGATCAATTACTTCGAACGTCTTCCTGTCGGGATACCTTCGTTCTGGAAATCTGTCTTGATACAAACGTACCGCGCCACGGCTATTGCCCCGTGCTAATCCGTACATCAAATGGGCATCTGCCAACTCCGCATTTGTAAACATTGCACTGACTGTAAAACCACGTTCGTGATGAACACTAACCTGTTGATGCTACATACTGATGTGCTTGATGCTAGTACTGTAGGGCAATGAGTCGCATGTCAACACGATCGAAGTCAATATTACCTTCCTTCAATTGGGCCAACTGGCGGAGAATCGAGGAAGTACAGTACATACTGACGAAACTAAAATGAGCTCTAACATGGAAATTAAGCGTTTCCGGACACATGTCCACATAACATCTTTTCATTATTTGTGTGTGAGAAATGTTTCCTGAAAGTTTGGCCGGACCTTTTTGTAACACCCTGTATAAGGGAAGCTGACTTGCTGCCAGGTAGTCAGTTTAAAAGCTACAATCGTCACGACAACTTGGAAGTGATAAAAAGTGGACAACTGCGATTACGTACTATTACCACGGACTTCAGTCAGTGTTGTGCTTAGTGATATTAGTAATACGCAGAGTGTGACCTTATGTATGTTTTAGTGCTAAGTGTACTAGTGTTGCATATTTCAGTGCGTATAAAGTGTTTATTCGAGAATAATTGGCATCTAATTTACTAATGTCGTAACAGTATAATAGAATGGATTGTTATGTAATAAGAAAAAGAAAAGTAGAAACATCTGAAGGTTCCATTCACCATTCAGCCGCAAAAACACTACCAGACGTACAGGCAGAGCCCAGCACTTCGTCAAAACTTCCACAACAATGTTCATCGACTGATTCCTGTAATCCCACAAATTGTGGCAGGTGTTTCGATATATTAGCGTCAGGAAATATTAGTGATGATATAAAACACAAGCTTCTTACAGCTCCAAGGAAATCTGAAAACGGTTATATATTTCCTACTTCCGAGTACAACAAGAGGGGACGGCTTTAACGCAGACGAGTGCACGATAAACACTTTGAACCGTATCCATGCCTGGTGGTCTCGCAAGTTAAAAAGGGGACTTCTTTGCATTAACTGCTTATTTTTTGTGAATAATGAAATTTTTGGATGAAAGAAATCCATTATCGCCAAGAAACTTGTCACTGAACCACTAAGAAAGTTAGCCAAACTTACTGGTAAAGATGGTGACCTTGAGACCCACTCTCAGCTCAAGTACCACGTTGAAGCGTCAACAGTTGAAAAATTATTTTTGGCGACACGAGATAACCGCGAACTTGAGGTCATAAATCAACTGTCAAGAAAACATTAGGGAAAACAGAGACCGTTTTGTACCTATAATAAAAAACAATCATATTTCATGGGAAGCAAAATATTCTTCTGTGGGGGCATAAAGATGATGGGAGTTTATTAGAAAACGAAAATGATCGTGAAATTATAGTGAGTGACGAGGGAAACTTTATAGCTTTTCTAAGATTTAGATATGACGCTGAAGACTTGCAACTGAAACATCACCTTGAGACCACTAAAGCGAACGCCACTTACATAAGTAAAACAACGTGTAACGAACTTATTTCGTGCTGTGAAACAGTGATATTATCGAGAGTACTGGAGGAAATCAAAGATTCTCGTTATTTCAGCATAATCGTCGATGAGACTGCGGGCATAGCGTACATCACCCAACTGAGTTTAGCTGCCAAGATATGTTGATGGTGACGGCAAATTACACGAGAGATTTTTGCGTTTTGTTGACATCCATAAAGACAATGATTGTAGTGGAAACATTGACTATGAACCTTAAGAGAGTCAAGATGAAGAGCGTAGCTTTACTGGTGAAGTATCACATACTACGATTATGAGGAGAATGGAAAGCCTTTCTCTGTCATTCTAGAACTGTGTGAGTATAGGCTGTGATGGTTGCTCAGTTAATATGTCAGAACTGAAAGGGGCTGTGGCTACAATAACAAAGAAAGCTATGAACGCGCAAGTAGCACCGTGTCGAAGTCATTAGGTCAACCTCGCTCTCTCTCGCAGTTGCAAAGTTACAAGTGTGAGAAAGTTGGTGCTATCGAAGTTGTAGCATCGTTCTTTACAGCGTCTAGCAAGCGGTTCGCAACATTGAAGAGTCACCTAAAACACTCGCTGCAGTCACATTGCCAAACGAGGTGGGTTGAGCGACGTGATGCTGTTATTCAATTCGCACCTGAATTTAAAAAAAAAAATGGTTCAAATGGCTCTGAGCACTATGGGACTTAACATCTGAGGTTATCAGTCCCTTAGGACTTAGAACTACTTAAACCTAACTAACCTGAGGACATCACACACATCCATGCCCGAGGCAGGATTCGAACCTGCAACTGTAGCGGTCGCGGGGTCCCAGACTGAAGCGCCTAGAAACGCTCGGCCACACCGGCCGGCCAATTCGCATCTGATCTGGGAACAGATTGCGAAGTTCTTAAAGAAATACTGTGTTGAAGGGATAGAGTAACGGCAGCCAAAGCCAATATTCTCCTTCGAGCTCTCTCTAATTGCAAGTTTAACGTCACACTACTTACACTGAGTGGCATTATGAGCGTAACCGATCCAGTCAGCAAAATCTTACAAGACCCTAGCTTGGACGTCGCGATGGCAAAGCAAAATTAGATTCGACACTCAAGGTGTACGAAGTCATGAGATCTAATGCTGATAGCTACGTTGCTCTTATTGTTGAACAGGTGAAGGCAGTTATGGAAGAGTGGAAACGAGTGTTCCTCGTCTTACAGGCAAACAAAGATACAGGGAAAAATGCGAGCATAATGATGATGCTATGATATATTGGAAAAGAACTGTTTTTATTCCAACACTGGACCATATTACTACTGACATGAAAGGACGTTTCGCTGAAGAAAATATTTATCATTTTGTCCTCACAACTACTGAAACGTGACGGTAATGATCTAGCACATAAATGAAATCAGTGCTTAACTGAACTACCGTTCTTTGAAGAAGAATCGCTTTTTGTGATTAGAGAGAGACTACTGGGAGAGATTCTTCAGTACAAGCAAACGAGTATAAACGCCCTTAATGATCGTGATTCTGTTCTGCGAGCGTTATCTGTTTGTCCTAGATCTGACTATCCTGCTCTGCACACGCTTTACAAAATATCTGCTTGTCTACTTGCATCTATTGCTACAGTAGAAAGAAGTTTTCAACATTGCGGCGTACAAAGACATGGCTGAGGACGACAATGAAGGAGGATCGACTTAATGGCTTAGCTCAGTTGAACACACCCTGACATTGATTGTCCTATTGACGATGCAATTAACCAATTTGCCAGGTCTAATAGGCGCATAGAATTCATCATTTAAGGAAGAGAACCACAGTTGTAACTTTTTTATATCATAAGATGGCGTTGTATTGTACCTGTGTATTATCAGTTTAAATTAAACTTTCTTAAACTTTGAGTGTGACTTGATTATTTTTTATTACAGTAAAAGTCAAGGTAGCTCAAGATATCTTCAGCGCCCCCTCTTGAGGTTTTCCTGCATCCGCCACCGGCTGCAGGGCCATGGCGAGTGAAAAGGGTCGAGGGTGCCGTCAGAAGCTTGTGTTTACAGCTTCGTGAACACGAAATAGTCGGTAACATCTTGGAAGGGATGCGGCCTAGTAATGGGTCTAGAGCCGCTTTTAGTGAAAGACCGAGGAACTTCCGGCAGCTGAACAGGTTAACTCGGAGGTGGAGGCTGTGCACCTTGCTTATGAGCGAGAGAAAAATTCGCCGGCCACCCGACAGCGCGGGGTCAGTGAGCTAATCGCGTTTGTCCGATCAGCGGTGCTACAGGTACCAGGTTAAAGGGCACTTAACGGAGAACTGTCCACTGTTGACGAGTGTCTCTCGTAGATGACACAAGGGGGTCTCACCTTGACTTACGACGTTTTGTAGGAAGATCGTGGTCATCCAATCTTCAAGTGCTCCGTTTGTGTAAGTGGGTAATGGTGAACCAGCTTGTGCGCTTTTGGATTCGGAGAGTTCCTACTGACAAAGGTGTAGAGTAGCTAATTCTGAGGAGATTCTGTTGTTGGGGTAAGTTACGGTTAAGGTCCACGCTGAAAATTTCACATGGAGGATTAAGGTGAAGGTAGCTCGGAAGTTCAGTTCCTGCTATTTTGGGCGCGGATTTTGGCCTGATTCCTGATTGCAGGAGAGAAAGCTCTCAAGCTCTCTTTGGCTGTGATAGGATGCATCATTTAAGTTTTGTAAGCTGCCATTGGCAAGGGGTACCGACAATCATCCTAGAGTGGTTACAATGGAGCCGACGGAGTGGCCGAGCGGTTCTAGACGCTACAGTCTGGAACCGCGCGACCGCTACCGTCGCAGGTTCGAATCCTGCCTCGGGCATGGATGTGTGTGATGTCCTTAGGTTAGTTAGGTTTAAGTAGTTCTAGGGGACTGATGACCTCAGATGTTGAGTCCCATAGTGCTCAGAGCCATTTGAACCAATTAAGGATATGATTTTAGCAATCTGTTTCCTGAAAAGGCACCGGGTTTTACGCCAGTTGTGTAATAAGTTTGGCGATGCATTGGCCGATCTCTTGGGTGTAGTGAAAGTGGAGGAATACAAGACTGAGTTTCCTGACAACAAACTGGTACGACACCCATCGTATCGTCTCTCTCCATCTCGTATTAAGCAGCTCAGGTTGTGCATAGACGAAGTGTTGAGAGGCGGTTAATAGGACGTCTCGATCATCTTATGTATCACCCATATTTCTGGTACCCAAGGGACAGGACGGGTTACGCCCAGTAGTGGATTACAGAGCCTTAAATAAGAAGGTAATTCTGCAATCAGTACCATTACCCGATTTGCATACGTGTTTTGTCTAGTTTAAGAATGCAATGACTTTCACAACTCATGAGCTTAATGAGGCCTATATCAGGTTTCATTAGCCGAAGAATCAAAACCCGTGACAGCTTTCGTTACCGACTGGAATCTCTATGAGTACAACAGAGTGTCGTTTGGGCTCTCCGCAAGTGCCGCTCTCCTGTCTTGAATTTAATACATTGTTTTTCCAGACTAAAATTTACAGGTATTTATCATTACGTTGATGACCTTGTGATCCGGAGTGAGAATTTCGGACATCTTGAGCATATTAGAGGTTTTGGAGTGTCTTAGGTAGGGGGGGGTCACTTTTAAACCCGCCAGAGTGAAGTTTGCCCAACCTGAAAATACCTTTTTAGGAGACTAGTTTCCAGAGGGGGGTTCAAGGTAGATCAGAGCCGTACGGCAATGTCTTCCAAAGAATGCGAAATGGGTAGTACGTTATATTGAGATGCTAATATTTTTTTTAGGAAATTCATATCCAACTTCGCCCAGATAGCGGCTCCCTTAAATGATCTTAGGAAGAAAGGGAGAAAATTCGAGTGGGGTCCATCCTGAGAAGCCGCAAATGAGGCCTTGAAAGCCTGATTCTAACAAAGAGTTCATAGTGCAGAGTGATGCCGCAATGTCAGTTGTCGCAGCTGTCCTTTTGTAGGAGGACGGGGGCGCCATGCTGCTGTGTACGATTCACAAGCCCTCTTCCCGCTAGAAACTAAGTGCTCCGTGCATGAGCTGGAGACACTGGTGGTGTTATTTGCATTTGAAAACTTTAGAATCTGTCTGGAACACCGTCCATTCATGTTAGAAACGGATATCCTGGCCCTTAGCCAGTGTTGGCAAGACCGAGGCGTACCGGGTGCATTGCTAGATGGGCAGTGAGAATTTCAGCGTTCCAGTTCAATGTGAGACACTTACGTGGCTTGGAGAATATCGTTGCGGGCATTCTAAGCAGAATATTCGGAGACGGGCCAGATAGGCTCCTGGTTGAGGAATTAGGTGGATCAGATGCATCGGATGGTTTTGATCATGTAATTTGTTCTGTCTTAAGTGGGTGCCCGCTTCTCTTTAAAGACGTTGGCAGACAACAGGCTACTGAGTCGGACTTGTCGAAGTTCAAGGAGGGAATTAGGAAAGGCGAAACGAATAAGCCATATTGTCTGAAAGGGGACTTCCTGTGTCGAGCGGTACGAGGGGGTAGAAATAAAATTCTTAGACAAGGATTTGGTACGTCAGGTTTTTAAGTACTTCCACGAAAGCCCGTTGGCAGTCATCCGGGTGTCCTCAAGACCAGAGTGAAGATTAAGGAGCATTTCATTTGGAAGTTTATGGATATAGAGATAAGGGCCCTGGTGGCAAGTTGTAAGATGTGCGCTTTTAGCAAACCGACATTGAGTACCCGCAAAGGGTTCCTAGCATGTGATGTAGTGAATCGGTCTATGAAGAGGATGCACGTAGAGGTGGGCTAGACGGTCGTAAGTGTGGACACATGTTCGCGCTTCTGTTGGTTAATCCCGACGCGTGGTACGTAAGTTCACTTCGTCGGCCTTCCGCAATTTCTGTTTTGAGGCTGGCATTAGTCACACTAATACGACGTCGTACTGCCGTAACCCTTCATTTACTGAGAGAGTAAACCGAAATTTGCGGGCTGTCGTATCGCCTTCCATCACACAGACTATACCCGTTGGAACAGCTCAGTGTCCTGACTGGGGTATACTTTTAAAAGAGCCGGACTTGAGGCATGCAAGCAAACTCCGATGGCCCTGGTGTTCACAATCAAGCCTAATTCTCCGTTATACAATTTTTGAGCACTGGATGACCTACTGTCTGAGAAAGTTGACGCTGAGCAAATACTGGCGAACTGGAAGCGTGCCAAGAGAAATCTTACAGTAGCACGTGACAGGTTAGAGCGCCCCTGTAATGCTGGGAGACGACCGATCTCATTAAGGCCGGGTGTAACAGGGTTCGGGTTAAAAATTTTGCGGCTGTGAGTCGGGGGGGGGGGGGGGGGCAGAGATGATGTTGATGAAATTCTTACAAAGATTTGTGGTCCCTGTCCAGATCCTTCACTTTGTAACACGGTCACCTTGCACGTTAAAACCCACAGACCGGGTGCATCGCTAGATGGGCAGTGAGGGTCCGCATTTCTAAAACTAATCCTTATCAAGAGGATGGTGCCCCCAGTAATACCTAACTTGTTTAATGTCATACTTGCTGCCAAGTTTTTTTGACAAATTGTTTCGTCTTATATCCCGGCTTTGTGTCGTGATGGTAGTACGGCGCTACAGTGGCGTGGCAATGTGATCGATGCCACTGGAGGTTTCCACGTTCTGACGTATGGCCTAGAGGGGGGGGGGGGGGGTCTGCAATGACCGAGAGGGATCTCCGGGATCGGTGGCGCCCGTGCTGCTGGCAGCGTGCGGGCAGAACCTTCCGGAGGAGGAGGAAGTAAACTTGTTGCTGCGACGAAGACGCGTGATGAAGAGTGGCTGCAGTCTTTGCCCAGTTGGACTGGTCCGGGCATATGGGCGGTTGGATAGAGTGGGCATGAAGAGTTTTACGAAGGGGCTAGCTGGAGCTGCTGCATACCGCCATTCGCCGAATGCTGGATTTGAGCGAAGATAGACAGACCAATACAAAAAAGGGACGCTGTTGGTTGCTCTGTTTTTCCGGATCGTGTCCTCAAGGTACGACTGCCTCAAGATTTTACTGCGTTCGATGCCGAATTATATGCGATATTGCGGGCACTAGAGCAGAGTCGTTTCTTGTCTATTCAGATTCTTTGAGTGCCCTTCACTGTCTAAAATGTTGGCATCCAGCAGATAAAGTAATGCAGAATTTCCATGATGCCTTCCTCCAACTACAAGGTGTCCTGCTGCGTACCACGGCACACGGGGCTTACGGGGAACGAAAGGGTGGGTGTCGAGCCAAGGAGGCATGTCGTGATCCTCAGTTATTTCCGTTGTTGAGCTCGTGAGTCTTGCGTCGGTGGGAGAATGAGTGGCTGGAAGTGACACAGTGAACTCAGTCTAATAAAGCCAATAACGCGGCCTTGGTGTACCTGCATCTAGCCGCGTCGACGGGACGAAGTCCTTGATCATCTTCTCAGAGGCCAGAGCCCCATGACGCGTGGCTTCTTGCTCCTGCAAGAGGACCCTCTAATGTGTGGTGGTTGTGGCGTACAGATAACTGTGCGCCACATTTTATTGGACATTCATTTTCCGATCGACGGGTCGCGGCGGATTTGCCGACGGATCTGCCCTCTCTGAAGTAATGTTCAAATGAATGTGGTTAGAGTTTTAAAGTTTTGTGAATTGTCGAACATTTTTCCCAAGATTTTAGGGCGATGGTTTTAATGTGTTAACAGGATGTCCTAGAGAAGAGCGATCAGCCAGTCACAGTTTCCTGTGCCTTTCTTTTAGCTTCGTTGTCTTTTTACAGAGTGACAATTATTGAAATGTATGGAAAAACGTAAATTAGTTACAAACTGGGGGTACACACACTTTATTAAACACGTAAACGTCACTACAGATATTCGGATTTAGGTTATCACATGTTCGATATGTCCACCATCATTGGCGATGGTGCAGCGCAAACGAATAGAGAAATTCTGTATGACCCGCTGAAGTGCCGCAACATCGATGCTGTAGATGATCTCTTGAATGACTGTTTTCACTACAGCAGTGAGTCTGGGGGTTATTGTTGTACACCTTGTCTTTAATGCAGCTCCACAAAGAGTATTCGCAAGTGTTTGGATCCGGAAAATGTGGCGGCCAATCGAGGGCCATGCCAGTGGGCTCTGGGTATCCCAGAGCCGGAATGCGGTCCTCAATGTTCTCCTCTAGGACATCACTCTCTTGCTTCGATGGGGTCGAGCTCCATCTTGTATTAACAGCATCTTGTCGAAATCAGCGTCGCTCTGTGAAATGGGGATGAAACCATCTCCCGAAGTCTTCACGTACCGTTCGGTAGTCACCGTTCCATCAAGGAATATCGCACCGATTATTCCGTGACTGGACATTTTACACTACACAGTCACCCGTTGAAGGTGAAAAGACTTCTCGATCGCGAAATGCGGATTCTCAGTCCCCCAAATGCGCCAATTTTGCTTATTGACGAATCCATCCAAATGAAAGTGGGCTTCGTCGCTAAACCAAACCATATACACATGAAAGTGCTGTTCGTCAATTCTGTGGACAATAGTGTTGGCGAAACACAACCGCTGTTTCGTGGCCCTGGGGCATAATGGCTAATGGGTTTGAATATTGTACGAAGAAAGATACAGGTCTTCAACAATTTGTGGCAGTGTCTCCCGGTTGATTCCCACCTGCCATCACTGTCGTCACGAACACTACGCGTTCTCTCAAACTTGTGAATCAAATTCTTGATTGTTAGCACACGTGGACCGGTTGCCTTCAGCTTGAACTCGGTCGCAGGCTTCCTTTCAGCCACATCCGGGCTGTTATTGCTCATATAGTAAGCCTTCACAAGCGCTATACGCTCGGGCTGTGACATTTTCAAGTGCTAATGGCTTCAACAAGAAGACGCGTGCCCACGTGCATACTAACCGTGCAGCTTGAAAGTCCTGAGGCAAGCCGTTCAGAAGTTATGACTATTTTAAATACATATAGTTCTAAAATTGCCACCCTGTACTCGTATTTTAATCTACCGTATAGCTTCTTTTAGGGGATCTCCGTTGTTTTAGAGCCTGTGGGATGGTGATTGTGTGCTCGATTCGTGTGCATCAAGTGGAACAGTTTGAGAGGTTTTAGCCACATTCGTTTGTTTTCATGAGTGTAAGAGCGCTGATGACCTCGCCGTTCAAAATGGTTGTGAGCACTATGGGACTTAACACCTATGGTTATCAGCACCCTAGAACATAGAACTACTTAAACCTAACTAACCTAAGGACAGCACACAACACCCAATCATCACGAGGCAGAGAAAATCCCTGACCCCGCCAGGAATCGAACCCGGGAACCCGAGCGTGGGAAGCGAGAACGCTACCGCACGACCACGAGCTGCGGACACTTCGCCGTTAAGCGCCCGTTAGCTCTAAACATATCATCATTATCGTACTTAGTTCTGGCTTTGCAAGAAATTTATATAAGAGTAACGGAAGATTACTAAGGTACTTTCCTATGTTCTCATACATTGTAAGCAATGATTTTACCTTAAGGATGACAAAAAACCCGTTATCATTTGAAAATTTGATACATCAATGAATAATGTAAGCAGAGAAGTAATAACTGACAGTCGTGCTTGAAATGACATGGTGTTTTATTGAAACCAAAACAAAGTACACAAAATGACCAACAGATGGGACTTCATATGATAGAAAATCAGCTAGCATAACAACTGATTTATAACAAAGATACTGTTTTAAAGAAGATGCCATTTGTAACGAAGATTTCGTTTGTAATAAATGCTCATCATATGGGCCGTTATACATCACCGGTGCCTGCAGACGAGGGGCAATGCTGTCAACAGCACTAAACAGTACGTCAGTAGATATGGCGAGAAATTGCCGTAGGATGTTATGTTTTAGCATCACTAATGATGTCGAAAGATGGCGATAGACTTCTGCATCTACATCTACACCTACATATATACTCGGCTAGCCACCAAGTGGTGTGTGGTGAGGGCACAATTCGCGCCAAAGTCATATTTCCTCCCCTCCGTTCCACCCGCGGATCGCGCGAGGGAAAAACGACTGTGCGAACGCCTCAGTGCGAGCTCTAATTTCCCTTATCTTTGAATGGTGATCATTTCGCCATTTGAAACTTGGTGGTAATAATATATGCTCTACATCCTCAGCGAAGATCGGATTTCGGACTTTAGTGAGCAGCCCCTTGCGTTTAGCGAGTCGTCTATCTGCAAGTGTGTCCCACTTCAAACTATCCATGAGGTTTGTAACGAGCTCGCGATGGCTAAAAGTACCAGTCACGAATATTGCCGCTCTTCTTCGGATCTTCTCAATCTCTTCAATGAGACATAACTGGTAAGGGTCCCATACAGACGAGCAATACTCTGTGACTGGACGAACTAACGTATCGTAAGCATGCGATATGCGGTAACCCGACAACCAGCAATCACACGCGTTGAGCTCTCGGGACCTGGGAAGCAAAGCAGGACAGAAGTGGCGGCTCAGCACGCGATGCCACGTGCACAAAAGGTGTCAATAGATGTTTCAGACGTATAACAATAGAGGGTGGAGTTCCATCCTGCATAGATATCGTACCTCCAAGCACGTGTTTACGAGCTAGGCTAGGGATGATCTGACTTGCTCTCTAACTACAGCTCATTTTGTACACGATTCTTATACGTCACTGACGTCTTGCTGTCCAGTGCCATCTGTAGTCCACTTTTTGTCCTCAGTTTTGGTTTCAATAAAACCCCATGTCATTTCTGTCACGTCTGTCAATTTTTACCTCTGTACATACATTATTACGTGCATCAGTGCATTTTCAAATGTTAACGGACTTTTGGATCATCTTGTACTTCCACG